>NC_134327.1:4193866-4522200 GCF_964195595.1 Calonectris borealis
CTGTGGCATATGGAAAGTTTAAGATGTGTCGGGTTGTTAAAGATAATATTCTCATGTTTTTATTGAAGCTTTTAGAGGTACGTTTAATGGAAATAGATGAACAGAGGAGCATACTGTTAATCAGGTACGTTTTCTCTGTGTTGCATCAATTATGCATGTGTATCAGATGACTGCATATGCGTTGTACGAAAAAAGTCACCTGTTATGCTGCTATTCAATACCCATCACATTTATTTTTTCACAGACTGAAAAATAGCAGTTACAAACTGAAACGAGGGGTTAAATAAGACAAGAATATCTCAGTCTTAAAAGAGTACAGTGTATGTTTGAAGTTGACAGGGAAGGGCTTAAAGACTGTTACAACAACATCAAAGGCAGGAGCTCTTCAGAGACCTTTAACGCTTCCTTAACATTGTAAGCTGACTAGGCAATGAAAATGGTGACAGGTGGAGCTTTTACAGCTCTACTAGTATTTTTGCCAAAATTCGGACAAGCTCTAGTTCAAATGGCAGCTTGCATCCTCAGGTGACAAATTATACCCGGTCAGCACAAGAATGGAAAACAAGCAAGACAACATTTTTTCTACCTCTGGGTTTTTTATGCAACTAAAATAGTGCTTTCCTAGAGCTTGCTTTAAAAACAAAAACCTGCAGCAGTGATAAATGTCCAGGCCAGTAAGTCCAACTGACCAGTTCAGGGAGGTCATCCAGGTGTTCTTGTCAAGGAACAAATAGATGATGCTTCCCTGCGTGATCCTTAGTTACTCCACGCAGTGCCTCACTGAAACATTTCAGCATGTAATAGCTGTCACTCCTTTCAAAACCGTAAGCCTGTGATGTCTTTATATAGCTTCAGAAACAGTACAGCAGTTCACTGTGGCAAGCTTTATGGTTTTGACAATATATGCCTTTGCTCTTCTTTAAAACAAAAAGGGTATTGTTGAAGTCCCTGTGGCTTTATTACATACAAGTGGCAAGCTCTTTACTTTTTCAGTAATCCACATCTGTCAGCCACTGCTTACGAGATAGCCCAGGGGTTATCTGCCCTCTGTTATTGCTTTGATTCCTTTCATTTGTTTGCTTGCCCAATTTAATAACAAGGAGAGATCCAGCTTCTTGATGATTTTGTTGGCATAACACCAAGCTCATCGGCACTTAACTCCAAGGCGGTGCTGTGGCTGCAGCTCTACACGTTGAAAGCTGCTATATTGGGTCAGCATCTTTGCCTAAGCATCTTGCTGTTTGGTTTATTCTTTGTTCTTCCTCTGCTGCTCAATAGTTGTTGTGCAGCAGCCATGTGGGCTTACTTTATCATCTCAGAGAAATGTTTCGTAAAGCAACAAAATTTCCTTTGAGTGTAATGAACCATTCTGTTATGTGAATTTTGGGGGTTTGTCTGTCTAAATGTTTTAAATATGAGGGGATACCACTGCTGTAGCTCCTTGTTGTCTACCAGCATGCAGGAAAGCTGCGATACATAAATAACAGATGCAGAAGAGAACAGAGCAGAAAATTGCCAATTAAAGAACATTGTATAACAACTTCTCCATCTGGGTCACCAGCAGGGTTTGAACCCAGAACGTGCAGAGCTGCGAGCGCCAGGAGGCTGTTAGCCCTTTCTGCAGCAGCCCTGGGAGAGAGATGCGCAATAAACCCATTCTCACTTGTGCTACTTTCCTACTGGTGATGAGGAAGGAGGAATTTCTCATTTAAGTAGCACCATGCAATAAAAATTTGGCCAGTTTGTTTTCTCGTGCAGTCAAAGCGAAAGATGTCTCCAGACAACTCCTTCCTGCAATTTAGCAGGGAATTTTTTTTTTTCCCCTCCACAGGTGCAACCATAGTAACTAATTTTTTTAAAGTGTTGATGTATATTGAGTTGATGATGTGTGAATGTTTCCCACCTTCCTCCAGGTGCTGTTGCTCACCTTCATGAATGTTTTCAGCTTTGCTGATGTGTACCTCCGCCTCTTTTGCTGCACTGTTGAATAGCCATCACCAGGCTGCCTAACAACGAGCAGCTGCTTCCCTGCGTGTACAGAGGAAGAAGGGGAATGGGAAAAGCATTGCCCTACCTCCCACATGGTACAGTCCTGTCTGTAGTGCTTTACGGAGTTTGTCATCTTACAGTGGGAAATTTGCTCTAGTCTGGTGGGGATTTCTCTGATTCCACAAAAAATGATCTGGACACTGCTATAACTTCTGGTAATGTTTATAGACAAAAACTAAGTCACCCACCAGTTTCTTTCCAAGAAGAGAAGCAGTCACGGGTACTGCAAAACAAATACACTTCAAACTGCCTGTTTCTTGTTTGGGGAATCTGCCAGGAAGCAGCTCATGAGCTTTGCTACCCGTGCTTCCGCGGCCCTCTTTCACAGGCAGGCGCATCCTATCAGATAACCCTCAAATCATCTCCTCATGACAGAATTGCCCTTGAGTGCCTGAACAGCTCTCAGTGTGTGGGATGGCTTGCTGCACTAAGCGTGGGGGCGATGCTTTCATCAGGTAAAGAAGAGGGTTTCTGACACATCAGTGGGGAATGGTTCCCACAAATCCCCGTGTCAGGTTGAGTACGAGGATAACTTGGCACTTGTATGCCAGCAGAGGTGTTAGCCTTCATTGTCAGCTTTCAGAGTGATTTACAAAATAATTTTAAAAATTCATGAGCCTTCTTCTTTATAAAGCATTGTTGTGAAGTTGAATATTTTATTACGCAAAGCAACCATCATTCATTTCTAGGAAAAGAGTATGTGACTGCGGTTTTGAAAGGCCAGGATGCTGGGATGGTTGGTACTGGAGGAAAGGAGTTCTTGCACTTATTCTTTAGTGACTAATCGCTTAAACAACACTTTCATACATGGGCCTTCTAAGAAAGGACTACTGCTGTTTGGTCTGGTTTTTCAAATTTCATTTCTACATGCACACCCATGCACATGATATTTTTCTTTTTTTAATTACTTTTTTTATGATTACATATTCATTTTCATAAATTAAAAACTGATCTAGTTGGAAATATAAGTTTTCTAGTTAACCTGTTTCAAGGTCAGGTACAAGTTTTCCACATGGTTCATTGCGACTATAGCTGCCCACCCAGAGCAGAGCAGGACAACATGGATCCTACCGAGCTTTGCAGCTGAGTTCTTCCCGGTCAATAATAAGTAAACACTGCAGAACAAAAAAGCTATTAGTTCCTTATTTGTAGGAGTGAAGCCGTGTAACATGGTATTGCCTTTGCAGGTAATAGGCCGTAAGCGTTGTCCTGAGTTTGTAAGGCTTCAGGACAGAGGCATGTCAGGTCTGCCTTGTCTGAATTCTTCTTTATCTGCTTTTGCTTTACTTGGTTTAGCTGTGATGGCAATTTCTGTAATTGATCAGGTGTCTACCTCTGTCTTACTTTTGTTTGTCTGTGATGAAGATCTGCACTTTTATACAGATAGCAGTAACAAGCAGGTGTTCTAGGTAGAATGGGATATTTATGACTCCAGCACAATGATGCAGTGTAGAGAAATACAGGCTCGGTACGACAGCAGGGACACTGAGAAGGAGGTGCAGGATGCAGCAGGGAGGAGTGCAGACACGGGAAGATAAGAGATGGGGCACAGGCTTGGCATTGGAGACACAACAGCTGTAAACAATTCACTAGTGGTCAATTAAAAAAAATGCAAAAAGCTGTGCTTCCTCTTTGACCATAAACAAGAATTTGACTGTAACATACTCTATATTACTATGTGATATTACAATAAGAAATAAAATGCCTGCATGCCATGTTAAGAGGTGATTGGCATGCTATGCAAACATGGTCATGAAACTAAAATCCAAAGCACCAAGGATAATTTAAAAATGACTGCCACATCTCCATGAGTCCTGTAAATCCACACAGCTGCACTAAATCAAATATGTTCTGGTCAACTAGAGCATGAGCACGACCCACTGACCATGATTAATCATGATAAGAGCCATAGGTTGGGTTTTATTGCGTTGTCTTTTATTGAAAAAGCAACCTTTCCCCCACAATTTATTAGTTTAAAAACCGGTATTGACCTAAATTTGAGATAATATGGGTAGAATATAACTCTATGCCTCTGTGATTAGTTACAGTGCAAACGCCTCCCACCTCCAAGTTCTTGTTTTTCAGCATGTGAGACTCTTATGCTTTGGGATCCATCTCAGCCACCCCCACCCCTCTGCAGCCCCTCCGCTGGGAGCCCCCACCCTGGGGCAGCCTCCCCGGCGCTGCCACCCCAGACTGATATAGACCAATAAAGCATTCATTGGACAGGATTCCCTCTCCCCCCCAACTCGGGGGATGGGGGGCCCTGTTGTCTTAGCGCTCTGAACACATTAAGCGTGTTAAGCATTGGAGAATGGGATCACAGAATCCTAGAATAGTTTGGGTTGGAAGGGACCTTTAGAGGTCATCCAGTCCAACCCCCCTGCCATGGGCAGGGACATCTTCAACCAAATCAGGTTGCTCAGAGCCCCGTCCAACCTCACCTTGAACATTTCCAGGGATGGGGCATCGACCACCTCTCTGGGCAACCTGTGCCAGTGTTTCACCACCCTCTTTGTAAAAAATCTTGGTCGGGATCTTGGTCGGGATTCAGGGAGCAGCACTGGATGCATCCTCTGAGTTTTACCCTTCTTGCAGGCAAGGTGCTATTTTTCAAGAGGGTCTGTACCCACCTGTGCTTGTATGCAGGGCAAGGGGTTGTTTTAGGAGCTTTTGTTAACTACTTCAAGAGAGGCTCAGGTGGTGGCACAGTAATATTTGACAATTATTAGAGTCTTCACTTAGGTTTTTCGGTAATTTAAAACTACTAAATGTCCCCTCTAGAGGTTTTTTGTGATTTCTGACCTTTGCAATACTTGAGCTTCAACAACGGGCCAGAAGAGGAGAGATGCCTCTTCCCATGGCATAAGCAGACTGACAGTGCTTTGAGGTACTAAGTATTAACGCTTCATGCTTGAGAGACCCTGGTCTCCTCGGTCCCCTGCTTCCTGCCATGAGGGATGGATATGGTCTGCATTAGCATCTGATATTGTGGTGAGCAGCAAAAGCAAGTCCTTGAAGTGCTCCGATACTAACATTGGTCATGGGGGTTGACGGGTGCTGGCAGGCACGCTGCTTTTGTAATACGGAAAGGGATCGTGTGGTTACGGTTTTTGACGTATATATGTTTCATATCCCCCTGACTTCAGCTGCTAGCCATTCGCCCAGGCTCTTTGCATCTGATCATAACAATAAGCCCATTAAAACATGAGGGGTGAAGGATACCATTTTAAATTTTGCTTTAAAAGGGACAAGGACCACTCACAGACAGTTACCACATCATAACTTCAGAGGGATGTTAGCCATAAGCTGTGACTACTCAACAAGCAGCAAATGGGTAAATGGGTGGGTAAAACAAGCAGAGAGAAAAACATCATCCTTAATTATGGTTTTAGCAGTAACGACACTTTCATTAGAAAAGACCATAAAATAGTTCCACTGAATGTGAAAGAGTGTAGCCAAAGCAGGGGCTTGTTGCACCTATAAAGTATAAGCGTATTAAGCAAGATATTGTTAACCTGGACATAAGCATGCTAAAATAGTGTATCTGATGACAGTGTGTAAGTATGCCCTGATGTTGTAACACCACTAAGCAGCAAACATGCACATCTAAGCAGAAATAATGCGTAACAGCAAAGAGGTCAATGGGGAATTGTCTGCTTGCACAAATGGGGGTACAGGAAAACATGTGTACATAGTAAAATCTGCAAGAAAAAAGGTATAGGACAGGAGAGGCAGGAGAGATGTATGGTGAAACGAAAACAAACATACGCTTCTGATACATATTTTTGTGTGTATGTATATACACCACACAGAACAAGCAAGCAAGATGGCTGGTGAAACCAGAACAAGTCCTGGTCCCCCCCAAAAAATAAGCGGTCAGAAGCAGATGGGAGTTCCTTTTGGAGAGGGGGGCTCTGAGCAGAACAACAGGAACGATAAGCAAAAGAAAGATAGGGAAGAGCTCATAAGCTGGGCCACCCTGAGTCAGCTAACTACCTGCACCAACCTCGTGGTTGCTGTACACTCACGGCTAATTTAGAATAAGATTTTTAAGGGCTAAGTGATTTGCATATGTAATGCTAATTATTCATGAAGACTAATAATTAACCATTAGCAATCTATATTGTTAGGGAATGTTAATCTAGTGTTGTTCTGATATTTGAAACTGGCCTGATCTGTCAGTCTTTCAAACACTCCCATCACATTGATCTCTTAATTGCCTGATAAGTACATGCAAACATGTAATATGTGTGTGTGTGTATTCAGTTGCAAGAAGGGAGAGAGAAAAAAATCCAAATAAGTTGCTCTAGCCTTGAAAGCCAGGTCAGAGACTCTGGGATACGGCCCGTGGCAAGTTCTATTACACAGCTAAGATAGGCAGACAGAAAAGATGCACTGCCTTAAGTGCTAACCACAGCCAGCAGCAGGGGCAGCCAAAAATCCTTGTAGTTGCTGATTCTGAATCAAAGGTTTCTTTCTATTCCCCTATTTCGCCACCAGCTGATCAGCCCCTATCCATTTTTGCTACTAGCACTGTGATGAGTGCCGCTCTATTGTAAGAAGTGCACATCCCCTACCGAGGTCCATGGAATTGATAGCTTCTGCCTCATTAGAGACCATATCAAAGGTCAACTTCTGTAATGGAATAAGCTTAAGCCTTCATGCCACTGATTTGTAAGCGGAGAAAGGGAGGATCATTGATGCCACAGGCACAAATTAAACAGAACTGCATTTTCAAATTGGCAGTGCCCTTCCCTTCATGGAGTTTCATATACCACAGCATAATGTCTAATATATAGATATATACTATTTTAAGAGTGTACATTATATATCAAAAGCGTTTAACATACCTCTTCAATCCATTCCTCTGCCTTCTCCGGTTTCTGATTAATTTTTCTACCCCAGCACCGATTCTGAAACACTGAGCAGCTGCAAACAGAGATCTTTTAGATAAGAGCAATATTCAACCTGCCATAGAAATGTTCTCATATTTAGCATTTTGTCTCCAAAATTGCTCTCATCCTGGGAAAGTATGAATTTTTAAATCCGTAACAGTTGTGCATTTTTGTTACCTTTGGAAGTACCAGCCTGGGAACAGGAGTGTACTACTGTTTGAATTGGGAATTACCCACCTCGACAACCTTCTCTCCCTGAAGTTTCAGCATATGTTTATGTTTGGGACACCTCTAGATTACCTTGTGCTGCCCAATCCCATGCAGGGTAACCTACCTCTCCGATACGCTTGTTCAGCACAAATTTTGTTTTCAATCAAGATGTATGTATCTATTCAAAAAGGTACAATGTTCATCCCAGCATGGATGGATATTATTTTTATGGTTTTTTAAGTCTCAAGAGATTTCACAAGACAGTTAAACTTGTTTGTACTTCTAGCAAAAGGCACAGCTATTGCTGACAGACCAGGGTAGTAGCACCTCTGTATGTGCATATATATAGCCCGGAGCTGGTAGATGATGACTGGAGAGCACTGGGCCTGCTTAATGTGTGCAGATGCCCTGCCTGCTGCCCCATTGCCATGGTCGCATGGGCTACAAAAATACAGCATTTCTAGGCACTGCACTTGGGAATATACACAGGACCCTTCCGCTGTGTAACCATGCATCTTCAGAGGGAGTGAATGAGCCCCTCGTGTGACATCTCCCTGCATTTGCCTTCAGAAATTCCTGGCAAACTCTTTTGCAAGTGTAGAGAGGAATGCTGCTCTTTATTCAGTCACTTACTACATGAGGCTGTGGTACTGTTTGAATCACAAATTGCATGCTAATGGCCTAATTCATAAACCATTGACATTTTTTATGAGTCCTTAACATTCAAAAATGAAGAATTTGTGCTCAAAAAATAATTTGCATTGCAAAATTCAATAATTTAGTTTCTCATATTCATTAATGCCTAAGCCCACACCACATAACTTATCCCACTCTAACTACATTTCCCAGCACACTGATAAAAACAGGGTACACAGTAGTTCACAAAGTGCTTCTATTTGCAACTAACTCTTTACTTGCACTGATTGATTATATTTGTAGAGAGGAAAAATCCAGCTATGCGGCAAGTGTGATGAATGCACTAAGCAATAGCTGTTTTGAAGCTGCTTTCTGCTCTAATCATGTTTTCCTCCAATGGCATTAACTACCATAAAATATGAGATCATAAAGGGTAACAATATCAGACAACAAAATCATCCTACAGACTGCTCAGTCCCACTGTATTAGGGAAGGATTCATGTTTCATTAATGAAAACTTGCTTTGCTTTTGACCTAGTATCACTGGTTGTCAAAACCAGACGAGAAGACTAATAACAATGTATAGCTCCTAAATCATCCACAAATTCCAAACGCTGTATATTACCCCTTTTTACAGAGAGGGAAACTGAGGCACATACAAAGCAAATAGCCCAATAACTCTTGTAGGGTCAGCTAGACCTCCCTGACGCTGTCCAGTGCTCAACACAGCTCCCATTGGATGTGTACTTGCAGGGTGCTATAAGGTAATTAGTGCTATCTAAATGAGTTTTATAAGTAGTATTTTAGGTACTAAAAGCAGAATGACTATGGCACCCTAGGCCTCTGTTCTTTCAGGAGAGTGCATGAGCACAGCTGGAGGGGCTGCCTGTCCTGGTTTCGGCTGGGATAGGGTTAAATTTCTTCCTAGTGCTGTGTTTTGGATTTAGTATGAGGAGAATGTTGATAACACACTGATGTTTTCAGTTGTTGCTAAGTGCCCTCCTAGTCCAAGGACAGCTCCCGTGCCTACTGACTGAGCTAGGTACACAAGGTGGGAGGGAACATAATCAGGACAGCCAGCCCAGCTGGCCAATGGGGTATTCCATACCATGTGACGTCATGCTCAGTATATGAACGGTAGGCGTGATCCAGGAAGTACCGATCGCTACTTGGTTATCGGTCAGCGCGGGTGGTGAGCATTGTGCATCACTCATTTTGTATATTTTATCATTATCATTATTATTTTCCCTTTTTTTCTGTTCTATTAAACTGTCTTTATCTCAACCCACGAGTTTCTCTCACTCTTACCCTTCCGATTCTCTCCCCGTCCCGCTGGGTGTGGGGGGAGTGAGTGAGCGGCTGCGTGGTATTTGGCTGCCTGCCAGGTTAAACCACGACACTGCCCATTTGCGGTTGGATGGTATTGCACAGGCATCCCAGACAGTTTGTGAAAAGGGAAGTAATTTGGGGGGTCTTTGCACAAGGTAATGCTCGCATGGGGAATCCAATCTCCCAAAAAGCACGGCTGGTTGCTGCCTGGGTGGAGATGGGAATCTCTGTTGTCTGCAAGTGTCCTTGCAGAAGTGTCTTCAGCTGGTTTAGGTGAGACTCTCCAAACTACTGTGCTGCTAAATTATTGTAACTCAGCTGGTCTGCGATCCTAGGGGACCGCTCCAGCACATGTTTAATTCATTCCTATTGGTATATCTTAACTAAAGACAAAACATCTCTTAAATAGCTTAACTATGTACAAATGACTTCCCACATACCATTTCCGCAGCAACAGTTTCTATTAACTATTTACAAATGTCTTAGTGATGCACAATTTGATCCCTTCTGCAGCAGAAATCACCAAGGGGGGTCTCTGGAGGGCAGGGCCAGATTCTCCACCCAGGATGTTAACTAAGGTGTTCAGACTGGGCTGGGGCAACTTCTGCAACTCTCCAAAATTCCCTCCCAGAGAGCTCCTATAACAATCATTCAAAAATTTAATTGTGATGGTTCAGTCAATCACCTCCATTCCAGCCGGCCTGTTGTCTCAGGCCAGTCCCTCATCCCACCTGAGCGGAGACTGGCTGGGCTTTCCTGGTCACCAGAGAGTTAGTGGTACTGGTACCCTGGGTGTGCACACAAGCACAGCCCCGAAACCCAGGTACACCACACCTAGAACTAAAGTTATTTCTGAGAGAGATATATATATAAAATATATATATATACTGCTACGTGACTTATAACTTGTGTCCCCTAGCTCTTGCTGCCATTGTTTCCTGTAATGTATTCAAAACTGGCTTTAGATATCCTTACACCGCACCATAGCACAAATTGTGTGCATACAGCTGCAAACCCAATTTTACTAGATTAAGGACTGTTTTCCCTTTGCAATGACATTTCAAATAATAAACTTTACACACATCTTGAGGGTTTTTCTGTTACATTTTTGTTCAGTTCTAGTGAAGAGAAGGTTATCATTGATAGGATAATTCACCAGCATCCATTCCATCCCAATATAGAGTCTGATCTTACTTGCATTTAAAGCCTTCTCCGTAACACAGTAGAGAAAGGGATGCTTATTCTAGACCAGTGAGTGCTTTCCAGTGTCATCGACTTGTTGAAAGTGAAGTTTATGCAGTCCCTTTGTTGGGTTGGCCTTGAAATTTTAGCCACAACATGGGAAGTGCAACATCAGAAATCACATAGGTATGCCCTTGCTGAATGGTCTGCAGGATCCCGGCCTTTTGCTGTACTGTTTCTTTCTTATTTTCAGTCAGCTATTAATGTTTCTTTGGAGTATTGGTGGCTTTCGAACTCCAGTAGCTGAAGTTGCTGACAGTTAATAAAGAAGCAGCTACAATATATTTGCAGAACTTCCTGTCTGAGGTTGGTTGCTAAACAGACCTGAAGCGAAGTTCCGTAATTACATGATGGCAAAGGCTTTGGGAACTGCTGAACCATGGATACTTCAATTTTAAAGGTCAGATGAAATGCTGATTTACTATAAAACAAATCAATACCAAAAAAAAAAAAAAAAGAAGAAAAATGCTTGAAAAATTTGAGCTTCCACTTTGCCAGTAGAAAACATATGGATTTGAGACTGGCAGATAATGTCTGTCTGTAATAAGTGGTCATCAGTTCTTCCTTTCTCTGCCAAAGCTAGAGCAGCATGAGACCTACAGGACACTCCTTCCGACTCCTTGTCGGAACTCAATGTTTGCAAGGAGGCCCGAGTTGGTACCTAATGGTGAAAGGGACCAAGGCAAAAGCTGCGTTTGCAATTCTCTGTATAAGGCATATCACAGCGTGGCAGGTTTGGGCTTTCTCAAATCTCCAGGCAAGGTCTTTTGTTTGTTGCTTTTCTGCCATGTGAGAAAGATGCTAATGACAGAGGTACAGATCTTTCAGTGATGCCTAGACAAGATTCCAAATTCTTAATCTGTTCTGGACATGTCTTTTTTAAAATACCCTGGCAAACTAGAGAAAGCAGCCTGGAGTGTTGGCAGTTCAGTCCTTGGTGGGGTTTGGTCATCTCAAGGCGTTGCCCCCGTTAGGTGTTGCACCAGAAGCAGCGGGCTGGTTTACTCCTGCAATGGAAGAGGTGGGCAGACACAGGAACAGCAGCAATCTCCCACTGTTGTACCCTCTGGGCTCCCAGCTCCTGCTCAACGCTGCCATCTTCCCCGTCCCTGAAACCTGCTGTCTTACTGGGACTCTTTTCAGGCTTGGGGGGAATTTAGAGTCTATTTTGCAGATCTAAGATTCTGTAGTGTGTCTCATGGAGCAAAAGATAACTTTTGTACTCAGTTGTGCACCCTTAATATTTTATGCACGGGCTATTGTAATTTTCTCATCTTGCGAGAGGACCTGTTCATGTACAAAAAGAAGCTGAAACCTCTGTCAGCTCCTGTTGTGCTCAGATCCACCTGGGATGCTATGAACTTTAGCACCTAGATACAGTGTAATTGCAAAACTGTGCCTCTAGGTCCAAACCCCGCTAACCTGATGTGTCGTGGTTGCCTGCAATAGTACGAGACCAGACGAAAACCCTGTCTGCTGTCAAACCTCTCGTATTGCTATTTTTGATGCTGTAATACTTGGCTATGCCCTTCTCACATTTCAGAATTGACATTAAAGGAAACATGTAAGTCTGGCTCTGGTGGAACCCAAAAGATTGTCATTATTTTAATTACATCATTTTGGCAGCACTAAGGGGAGGGAGGGGTCTGCTTGCTGGTTTTTGAGCCATTTGAGTGATCTTGGGTCAGTCGTATTTTCCTGTTTTTCTCTCTAGCTATAAGCTCTTGAAAAAATTCATTGAGAAATGACAACTGATTTCTGAGTGTTCATATGATGTGCTATTTAAAATAGTTTGTTTATTTGAAATTGTAACTTTTTTAAAATGAGCAAATTAATAAACCTCTTTCGGTTCCAAAAAATAAGTAAAATCGGCCAGATCTTAAATGCCACCAGTTTAACAATACAGTCCTAAAAGGTGATCATTCTGATTTTGAGCAATACTTTACAATTCATCTCTGAGGTCCAAATAATTGGGTGACAGAAATGAATGTACCTCAGTAGTGGTTTTCTGACCAATATATGAACTTTAATTTTTCATAGGCATATTTCAACATGCTCTTCTCCAAGTTAGAAGCTGTAATTATGAGTCTGCCTTTTATAAGACAGACTACGTTGCCCTTAAAAATTAATAAGCCTTCCTATTATTACTACGCAGCAGATGGAGTGGCAGAACAGAGCTGCCTTGTGAATTGTTAAACCAAACTGTTGCTTAGAAAAAAACACCTCTGAAGACCAAGATCCGTAATCATTTCAGAGAAACAGGTTCCTGTGCCCCTCCAATATATTTATATGTTACATCCAAAGCAACGACTGATGAACGTATGTATTTGTATGAAATGCCAAAGCAGCATGAGCTTAATGTTACAACTGCTTCTAAGTGAAGATTGCATTTGTAATTTAAAGTTGTTTCAAAGTAGTGAAGGGAACTAGGGAGTTGTTTGGGGCGATAGGATACAGAATATCATTACAAGCACATGCAGATCATATTTTGCTTGAACTAATTCCTCCTGCTATTTTAATATCAAACATAACCCATGCCAGTTTTACATCTCAAATATATTTGGTATTTCAAAAAATAATTAATAGTGTCAGTTTTATTAATGTGTTAAAATATGAATTAAAAACATAACAAATCAACGGGAAACAGCAGTCTGTTTTAATGAATATTTCATACTGTACATCAATAAATCATAGATCAAAGGGAACGAAGCACATTCTGCAATATTTCTTTTCTGTCAATGTGGGGTTACTAAAAGTTTCACAAGTTGTTTTGGCACGCACTTAGATGCACACTTGAGTTAACATTTGAGGAAGGAAATAAAGTTAGTTATGCCTCTGAATCCCAGAAGACTCTGGTGTTCAAAATGCATTGTCCTGTTTTCTCTCTTTATCATTTAATTGCTTTAAAAATCCGTGGCTGACCATATAACTGCAGGTCTGTGTCGTGGTGCAGGTAGCTTGCTGTTCCGCCTTCCCAAACCAGGCTATTCCCAAGCTTCTCAAATGGGCACTAGCAGAAGGTGAAAATGTTCCTTAGCAAAGCGTCTCAGCCTCGTGTCCAGCTTCATTACTGATTTGCTGCACATGACTTTGAATGAGTTGTACATATCTCTTTCTGATGTCCCTGTTTTCCCAGAGTACAGGGGGATTTGAACTTAAGGGCTCAGACATGAGCCCCTATCTTCAGCGATCATGTGTGCATACGCTTAGCCCCTACGGATCCTTTAGTGATGCATGTTGTATAAACAGAAAACTTTACCTTCTTTTTTACAGCTGAAGGAGGAATCAGAACTGTATAGGAAGTAAAAGGTTCAGATACTCAGTACCTCTCCTAAGCTTTCAATTCAGTGATTGATTAGCACTAGGGACAGTTAACTGGAGATGGGGATGTGGGCAAGACAGCTTCTCTGGAGGAAGCTGCTTATTCGGAATCTCAGGTTTTCTCTAAGCATACAGTTAAACTCTGTCTTTTAGGCCACAGAAATGACCTTCAAAACAGGAACCGAACTGGCATCTGCAGCAATGTATGCCTGAGTTAGTGTAAATAATGACTGCAGTGGACAAACTTGCCTTGTTTATCCTTCAAGACCTTATGCTTGATCCAGTCCTGGTAACACCAGCACAGTTGTCAGACTCAGTTGTCTACATTTTAAGCAAGAAATTCCTCACTTGCCAAAGATCTCATCAGTGTATTAGAAGCAGCGTCTAGATTTGCCTGAGTGGACAGATTCAATTCATTAATCACACTTGAAGTTTATGCTTCTATCTGTTTTAACCAATTACCCCCTTCAACAAACATTGGATTGACTCCACCTGAGGTACTTGGTCAGTCTCTGATCCTCTGAATCAGTTCTTGGGCCCCAGGACAATTTATTGTCAGAAACACATAATGGGTGACTGTTCACGATCAAGACATGTTAAATGTAAAAGGGCAGGCATATAAAGGAACGCAGGGGGCTAGGGACCTGGGTTTTTTGCAAATGTGTTCATGCCTCCCTATCTATGTAGCTTTGGATCAATTAGCCATCAGCAGCACAGAAAATCTTCACCGGTGAAGTTTACTGTGTCTACTTCTGCAGTGACATCTCCTTCCAGAGGAGTCAACAAGCTTGTCTGTATGATACTTTCTAGCCAGGAGGATGGATATACAGCCATCCTTGGATATGAAACCTGGAAAGTGGCAATAAATTGCAAACAATTTGCCATTTAAACTAAAAAAAAAAGGGAAGAAAAAGACCATTAAAAAGCAGAGCTCTGGCCAAATGTTCCTTGCAGCACCAAAGGGCACAGATCCTGACATCCCTCATTCTGCGGGCACCCACCCACAGAGTCTCGTGTTGGTACCCATCATCCAGCCCATCTGGAAGTAGGGGTTTGCCCTAACACTAGCTTTTTACTCTTGTTTATTCCAGAAGCGCTATACCAGCCATTAGCCCTGCTAAGCATGCTTCCAAGGTGACTTTTGGAAAAGGTACTATTAAGAGTATCCTGTTTTCTCGGGAAGTGTTGTTTAATTCTCCTTTCTAGGAAGTTGAGATACTTATGCTTTTGTGGACCAAGGTGTTTACTCATCGGTTTGGCTGGTAAAGTACCTTTGTTTTCAAGGGTATATTTATTTGTAAACCCCATGTTTCTAAGTGGGCACTGGGCAATCCATCAGATACACTACATAACAACAAATTTTAAAATTTGACCAAATCCCGTTCCTACCAACAAAAAAACTTCCCTGATGTCTGTGGAAGTTGGCTCAGGTTCAGACCAGGTGAGAATTAGCTGATAGTCAGAGCCGAGTGAAATATTTGCAGCAAACAGCTCTCTTCCAGTTTAACAAACTTCTGTTTTCATGAGTTGCCTGGGAGCAGGCCATGAGTTTCACATACTGAATGTAGCTTTTGGACACAGAGATGGTATGATTTAGTTGTAGCAGATGTGAATCTTTCCAGGAAAGAGGCAGAGGTACAGACAAACAGGCCTACAGCAGTGTCCCCGTTTATCTTTTTCACAAAGGTGTTGGTTGCTTATGCACAGGTTTATAACTTTTCTTGCCTTGAAATTTTATCTAGAACTTGATATACGGTTCCTTCGTCCTGCTTTGCTTAGCCCAAAGCAGTCAATAAACAGGATTAAGGCCTCCAAATTTATGAGATCATTAAAATTTTATTTTTCTCACTGTAGTTGAGTATTCAGGGTTCAGTTTTGTGCCTTTTTTTCTGCAATGCTGAGAACTAGAAATCTGTAGGGTCTTTCTCTTTTTCTAAATGCAAGCTGACCTTCTCGCACAACTAAATGAATCCAGTACTGAGACTTAACTACACAAATAAGAAAAGAAATAATTGATCAGGCTATAGAAAGCTCATAGTTTTCTCATATAGAGTCAAATATTAGAAGTGAACCTCATTCTTGTTCATAGATTCAGCGGTAAAATTATATATAAACATGGTTCGGTCTGAAAGACCCAAGAGTAAAGTTTGTCTCTTTGATCTGCTCTAGCTCTCCATTAAAAGAAATGACTGGCCTTTCCAAAGAAGCCAGCTAGCTGCCTTCTGTCAAGTCCTCCATTTTTCATTTTCTTCTTTCTAGGAGAGGCAAGTATGATGTTTGCATAGTGCCATAGGATAAAACGAGTGCAGGCTGAAGTTGCCCGTTCCACTGCAGTTGATGTTTGCATAGTGCCATAAGATAAAACGAGTGCAGGCTGAAGTTGCCCGTTCCACTGCAGTTGATAGTAACTGATCTTGCTTCATATCACTGATCCAAGTAACAAAAACCTGCTTTAACTCAGAGTAGCTCAGAGACTTGGTGCTATACACACACAAAACCCCAAACTGAGAATCACGTGTAATTCTAGTCAGACTCCTTTATCAAGATCATATTTCTGGAGCAAGAACAAATGCATTTTTCCACAGTGAATTATTTTAATCCATGGCAAAAATGGAGTTTCCTAGAGAATCTGACACAGGAAAATACTGTCCAGATTTGATGCATTTTTTTGTTTTTATAGCAACATTGATGCAAATCCCCAAATATATTGAGAATCATCTTTTTAGTAAGGTAAAATTTAGGAAGCCTGACAAATGACAAGTAGACCTGTGAGCAGAGGAGTTTTGTAAGGAGAAGAGTGGCGGAGGTTGACACCGTCAGTACTGCACCTGGGGACTTCTGATGTCAACTTCAACCACGTGGTGATGTGCCCCGAATGCCCTTGTTAGCTAGGGAGCTGGAGGATGAGCTGCAGAGTGGACAGAAATAAGGTGCAAGAAAGCTTTAAACAGAGACAAAGCTAGATTATGTTCAGTGTAAATCATGCAAAGTTTATTATGGTTCAGTGAAATGTAAGCTGATAGAGTGAATGAAACTAGCACCTCTACGTATAATGACAATATCTCCTTGTTAGTGGCTCATCCGGTATGGAAACGCAGAAGTATCCTCCTGTGGCTTCTTGTGGTCTTGGAGGCAGAGGCTTTGCCCAGCAGGTTCAGACCCCTCCTGTTTGAGTATCCTAATGCTCTGCATTACAGGTGGAGGTGAACAAACTCTGCTTCTCCTCAGCATCACCCAGCAGCCACTGGCCCAGTTACCTTGTGATACTTCCTCGAGCTCAGCTCAGCACCACAATGATCCCAGAGCTTCTGACTTGCACCCCCAGAAACTGGGAGCACAGCAAATATGGGAACAAATTTCCTACAATTCGCCAGGTAGGTAATTCCCATGCAGCATACTTATCTGTGTGATACCACCAACCCCTTTTTTTTTTTAATAGAACAATAGAGAGGATTACACACATTCATTTAGTTGAAGATGCAAGGCTATTTACAGTAATTAGCTACCACTAATTAAGTAGCGAGATCAGGGATAGAAATGGAGACAGAAGTCATTCAGTGTGTAACTGCTGAGTGATGTGATTTTGCTGTACTCCACTGATGCTCCACAAGAACGATAAATCCCCAGATCTCTGCAGTGGGCAAAGAGGAGTTTAAGTCTAAAAATGATTATACTAATGCCAGAAAAGGCTGCAGGAGGTCTTTTAGGGTGTAGGTAATGGGGTCTGTCCTTTTCTCCTCATCTCGGAGACCAGGGCACAGTACGGCGTTCTGCCCCATTGGTTCCTCTGGGAGAGCCCCAGCTATGTTGTAACACTGAGTCCCTACGTAATCCCAGCTAGCAGGACAAAAAAACCCAAGCAGGAAGGGAAAAACCTATTGACCAGCAACACAGAAAAAGCAGCCACGGTCTCTGAAGACAGAACTAGAATGCCAGAATATGCAGAGATTAATCTGAAACTAATACTGATTGCCTCCCATCATGTTCAGTATATTTGACATAATTACCTTAATAACAGTCTAAAAGTGTTATATTGTTAAAGCTGCCAGATGGAAGACATGCTCTGCTGATAGCAAGCACGTCAGACAACGATATTGAAGAGATTTCTGAAAAGTTTTAATTAATCTTTCTCTCTTTTTTCGTATAATTGACATTACTTTGGGCTCATTTGTTCTGTGGAACCCAAGCATTTGGCTCCTGGTTACAGGACTTTAATGGATAAAGGTTTCCCTGAAGAGAAATAATAAAAGAGGAGGAACTCGGCTCATATGAAAGCTACTGCAGGGTTACCTTAAAGAAAAGATGGTTTCCTCCACTACGTGAAGCAAAACTTCATATATCAATGTTGACATAAGATAGTGCTAAATGGGTAATTTTTTTTCAAACGTTTATCTTCTCTGGCTGAGACCCATTATTTTATTGCACCGGTTGGAAACCACCACACTGCATGACACAACCATGTTTTTAATTAGTCTGAAAAGTTTTAATTGGGAAACAAAGGGAGATAACTTATAGATTATTATTCCAACCTTTAATTGCCTCACTCAAGAGACCATTAATTATCTTGATGGGGAGATGACACACCTTTCTGAACTAAGACACTCATATTTACAGCACCTTTTGCAGAATACAGTACCTGTTGACTTTCTTCCAGCCTTTCATTAAGGAACTGCTGTGATAGGAATTAACTACAGTAATTCCATTACAAAACCTGCTGTCCAGTGGAATTTTTCTGGAAGATTAGATTTCTGAAAGGGAAAAAGGCCATTTAAGCTAAGCATTTCCTCAAGGCCCAAAGTAAATAACCGATGAAGAAGGTCAGAATGAATTTAGAACTCTTAAAGGTCTGCTGTACACTTGCATGCAGTGTACGAAAAATAAACAGTGCAGCTTTCCAGTACAGTGATTTTTATTGTTTTAAATGTTTCACATTTCAGCTTAGGGAGAGATGAGAAACACAGAGGACAGAATCTGATCAAAATGATTTTACTTAGAGGAAGAGCAGCATTTTAAGCAGACATTTCAAGGTTGAAGTGATACTGGTAGCCGTTGCTTGGGATTAACACCAGCAGAAAACACTTGTTAAACCCACTGGGGCAGAAACGCAGAGAGAAATCCAATGGCCTAGGGTTCAGTTCATGGCACAGTGCATTCCCCATGCATAGGGAAGGTACAGAGCACAGGGTCTGGGTATATATTCTGTATGTCTGTTATTAACTTTGCAGTGTACTGGTACCCAATGTCTGTCTGCAGTGGGTAGCATTCATTGCCTGCTTTCATCTGCTGTTTTACAACCGAGATGCTTTCAGGACTTGGTCATTTTTAGTAGGTCTGTAATTGAGTCTGTATTGAGTAAACTTGTTGGGAGACTTTTAACCTTACTTTATATTGTCTTACTGGAAATTCAGAGGATCACTTTAAACTGTGTTAATATAGTTGCTATTGGGTTTTTTTCCTGGAGGTCAGCAGTATCTACTCTATTCCTGTGAAAGGAAATTAAAATATTCCCTGGGCTACTACAGGCTAACTAGATACTGAGTTTATTTTAAAAATACAGCCAGGTGACCTCTTTTATTGACCAGGAGCAGGTGGACAAGCGGTTGCTAGAGCTTTGATCCCATACAAACCTGCTTCCCTACCAAGCTTCAGCTAATACAGCTCTGTGGGAGATGGTATTACACTCCTGCTACTGGGGCTGGAGTAATGAGGAAGGAGAGGGTTATGTCTGAGTCATGGTACCTCACAGGTGACTCACGGGGAGTTGCTCAGAGATGGAGCTAAGAACACAATTTAAGTTATTCTGCCTTTCCTGTACACAACAAGAGAGGCAAAGCTAACTCAAGCAAGCTGAACATATGCTGTATCCCAACCAAGAGTGTACATACACATGTCCATACAAAAAATCATAGAAATGGATTCCCCTTTGTGTGTGCTCTGTCTTGCTGAACAACGAGCAGAGAAACAAAGTTTTAACATGCGCTTTCATTTGTGGAAATCTTTCCACAACTACAGAAGTCGTTACACTGCATCTGCAGTAGCTACAGTCATTGGAAGCAAAGTGGCTATCAGCGATGCTGGAATGTCGCCTACAGCAGAGCTTTTGCAAATTAAGGGTCTGATGCTGCATACTGATTGAATGCTGCAAACGACTTCCCCCTTCACTGTCCTTTATTTCTTCTTCTCTCAAGTTGCTGTCAGTAGTAATCCCTCTTCTAATATACTGAGATGGGGAAAATCTCTCTTCAGGGTTTTTCTGGTTGTTTGTTTGCTTTTCAATTAATCTCAGCTAGGGCTGTGTTCAGTTGATGACATTGGTTTGCTAGTCACATGTGCAAAATTGCAGACTTGACACGTGCTATGTGCAAAATGTGCTGAGGGTAAGATGCAGGCCAAAGGAAAAATTTTTCTAGAGTGGTGGCCATTTAGGCTTGACATCAGCTCCAAAAAGCTACATGTAGCTGTGTTACTGGATACTAATTTTAAAAGGCTGTTCACCTGGTGGTGAAAAAAATACTGTTCTGTGGACAACTTTAGCAGTTTAAAAAAGTAATTACTAGCTAATTCCATCTAACAATGACTCAGGGACCCACAGCATCAACTGAACAGAACGCTGCTTAGTGCGCTGCCATGTACAGGGCTACATATATATTATTTGTGAGGAAGAATTAGTGTATGAATTTAACTTAAGCTGGATATACAGCATAAATGTTTTGGGTTTTTTATTTTGATCTGTTCAGATGTGGTCTGGTTTCCCACTGGGGAGATGAGCTGAACAAGCAAAGCCAGTCTGAATGCCTTGAATGTCTGGGAAATTTTCTCTTTTTGAAAACAGCGGCAGCTTCACATCTTCGCGTCATTGAAAATGTGGCCAGGAATATGCCAATTTAATTCATTGTACTGGAAATACAGCTATTGTTTCAGGATTTAGTTAAATACTAGAGTTCTGTGAAAAATTCTTTGGAACCACAATAAATGGAAGAAAGTGTAACTTGGTTTATAATAATCCTAGTACTAAATTTTAATACATTCTTCAGAAATTCTATTTAATTTGTCTCATCTAACTGTTAGTTTTATTAAGCGCCTCTTAGATGTTTAATTCCGGGGGGTGCAAATAAGAACAGAGCATACAATGACGACATCAGCATGAATGGATTCACTGATTTTGTATGTGTGTCAGTGCTGTAGGAAGAAAAGTACAGCATGCTGGACTGCAGTAACACTGTGTAATTACTTATTAAACTACAAACTTGAATCACATGCTGAACCACTTTTAATGTTAACAAGCATTAAACATATGAATTGATGCAAACTCAGTTCCGAAGCTTACTGTCTCCAAGATGACAGAAAAAATGCATGAAGAGATGTAGGTACCAACCACTGAGTTTCAGCTGTGTGTGACTGACAGACCAGATTGTCTTCTGCTTCCCTGAGAGAACTGAATCTAGATCTGGGCTGGTCTGGGCAAAGAGGAAGCCATAATCATGCGGGGACTTCTTAGGTTTGATGGGCACCGTGACAAAAATTCAAAAGCTTTTGAACATTCTGCCTTTTTGCCCCCTCATTCTTGTCTGGGTTTTGTTGTGGTTGTTTTGTGTTTGGAGTTTTTTTAATACCTTAAGACCTTTTGCAAGAATGGAGATTTTTCCTTGTACTTTAGTATATCAGGAATTGAAAATATCACCTAAAAGTCTTCCCAATATGTGGGTTTTTTTCCCCTTTGTAAGCAGTTTCTGTTGTTGCTACAGATACATTACAGAAATAGAAATTACCATTTTTAATCACTGGTGAGAGAGAGGAAAGATTATGAAGCAGACTCTTGCTTAGTTGTAGTAGGATGTAGTTTAGGCTTAGAATCACATTGCTTAAAAATGTCCTCACCTCTCATTCCTACTCGCACTTGCCAATAGTTAGTTGGTTCTTATCTAAAGACCAGTGAAGCATGCTCCCAGTGGTATTTGGCCTCAAATAAGTTTGCGGACCTGGACTTTCAGGGTACCAAAACTGGATGAAGAAAAGTTGTCTGGTTTTGATTTTCTTCAGGTTTCAGAATTTAGATGCCTTTTTTGAAGTGTTTGGAGGTAAGAAGGCACATAAGCAACTACATTCTAAGCGCATGAGTATCCTGCTGTCTTTGATAGGGTTCCTTGCTCAGTTGAAACTAAGCTTTTTTCCGGGGAAAACGTGAATGGCTCATGAAAAACTGCTTTGAGAAGGCAATAGGCTCATGGCTATACAAAGATCCAAAGCAAAATCAAGACGGTGCCTACAGTCATGGCATGAGCACTTGCAACCGAAAGAGAAAACAGTCCATTTTGGCTTTCTGTACCTTTCCCCGCTGCTGCCCCTTCATTTTTTACGTTAGCAATGGTTACTGGTTATTTGATTATCCTCTTCTCAGGAAAGATAAAACTCACCAATAGGAATTGAAAGCCTCCTGAGATTAAAATCCCGAAGAAAACATTGGATATAGTAGAATTGAGTTATACGTAGGACGATCTTAGGCACCGAATCTTACGAAGTTTATGAAATTACTGTGCAGCGCTTCATAAAGAATCATGAAAGGTGAAAAAAGACCCGTAAGTAACAGCCAAAACTAGTTCAATACAAAATGAAGCCTTCACCATTTTGAACCATTTAATTCCTAGCTATGATACACCAGCACTGCTTTCTCTTAATGGCTGGAAGTGGACTCCGTGTTCCAAGTATCTTTACTGCCAGGAGCTGCTCATGGTCCTAAGCCAGCCAGAATGGTGGTGGTGTTTGTACCTAAACTAGATTTTAAACTGGATTTTAAGGGAGCATTCTCAAAGGAAGGACTCTAACAACAGACAGATTGAAGGGAAACAATCTAGGTTTTATCTCTATTTTTAATTAATAAAAGAAAGCCCAAAGGCAAGGTGAAATGATTTGGAACACTCAGTCAGCTTGATGCATTCTGTTAAATGTCTATGCACCTATTCATAGAATGAAATAATTTGGCTGAGATTATTAAGTGATTACTTTGTGCTCTGAATAGTGGTGAAACTCACTTATTTCCCGAGTTAGCACTGGAATATTCCTCCATTGGGTTTGTCACTAGCTTCTTTTCTCATTCCAAAAAGATGGGTAATGCTGTTATCCTGACACATTGGGATACTGACAAGCAATGTCAAATCTCATGATAGCATGTAATGACTCTCATTTTCAAACAAGAAAGAGAAATGGGTGTTATTGCAAAATGTTGTTAGATTTTGTATTAAATCTTGCATAGTAACAGTATAATTATAATGTGTCATCTCTGGCTCAGTAATTTGACAATTCAGTTCTTTTTTTGGGGGGCATATGGCCTATAACATACCATATTTTTATAATTAGTTTATTCTCTGCAAACTCAGTATGTAATTACTCCCTCATTCATTACTGGTTTCTTTGAAATCTTCCTTTTCAAGAACTAATAAATCCTCCAACACAAGTGAAGCTTAAATCTCTCTTTGTACCGTTCTCTATCCTCTCTAAGGAATTTATATTTTTAATACCAAACAGCCTGGTTATTTCACACTCCAGATTACTTTTAAATACGTCCTCAACATCACCTTCTGTGTAACACTTGGCCACCTTTCTCTTATACTCCTCTTTCATTCAGAGAGTAGTGAACTTATTCCTACCTGAGAAACATGCAATATTAAGATGAGGTTTTGCTGCCAGGATGATTAGGTACATAAATAAGCAGAGTCTAAAATGCAAAGAGCTATAGGTAGATATATATATGTATATGCTACGTTCCAGTATATGGTGTGTGAGCGCTGTAGCTCACAGTGCCAGTACAGCAGGCATCTCTATAAATAAAAATTCTCAAGTGAATTTTTTTTGTTAGCATTTGAAACCCTGCTGCAGTACTTAGTTTGTTTTAAATTGTCTTAGGTAGTGACATAGTCTTCTGACGATAAAGGTTCTTTCCAAATCCAGCGCCTCCTATGTAGTTGCAGGTGCTTCAAACTATCTCCACCACTCATTTGAGCCGAGCTTAGAACTCTGCTATGAGCTTTGCTCCCCAAGAAACAGCCCTTTTGTTGTGGTGCTTGTCTGGGTATTGCCTGTGGCCTGACGCTGCTACTCCAAAGCGGTTCCCATACTGAAAGCACAGGCTCAGATTTTCAGTTTGCCCTCTAAATAAATTGACTCTTAAAAAAAAGCACAAACAAACAAGCTACAGGGGAATTCTGGCTTTTTCTACCCCTCTTTCTTTTAGGTAAGGTTGTGTTCTGTCTATTTTCAGAATAACACTGTTATCTTAGATGTAAACCATGTCATGGAGGCTGAGATTTTCAAAGCAGCTTAAAGGATTTAGAGATATTTTCCATTCAAATTAGAAATCTTTCTTTCAAAATCCTTGTGAGTGATATGTCTCAGTGTTTTTTGTAGTTGTTCTTTAACCAGTGCTTCACTTCAGTTGCTTAGAAATTCTTTGTGCTGCCGCTTAATGTCTCCCAAAAGGGGGAAGAGGGAAAGGAGTGGGAGAAGGGAATGCTACACATTGCATTGCTGTTTGTAGCATCTCACTGGCTAAGCAGTGCTGCTCAAAAGTGCTTTAAAATCTTCCCTGCCCCATGCAAAGCTGACTTCAGGTGTTCTCCTGCATCAAAGCACGTGGGAGAGTGAAAAAATTTCCCAAGATTTAGGGTGGCAGCTTCATGTCCTGCTGACTAATTTAGTTACAGTCATTATCAGCTGGTTTTCTGCCTCTTTCTTTATCCCTTTCCTGCCTGAAATAGGATACTAATTCATGCCACACTGTGCTAGCGGGGCTCCTTGCTGCATCGCACCTGTGGATGTTCATGTGCCAACGCACATTACGCCAACTGCAATGGCAAGGCAGGGATGACTGCAACCGAGTCTGCAAACCGGACAGGTTCATCTCGGATCCCCCAAGACGCTGCAGTCAAAGCGCACTGCCTTGCTTGGTACCGAAGAGCAGTCCTCGCAGACACTGGGACGGGAACCCCCTTAAACATGCCGAAGGCAAGGCGGGAGTGTGTACGAGTTGTTTGCATGCCCTAGGAGCCAAAAGCATATCACTCCTTTTGACCTTGTTAAAACAATGTGTTTTCTACCCTCTCTTGTAGTCCAAGGCAAGAAATGAGGCATTACTTTTCCACATGAGCCTTGCTTTCTATTCTGCCTGTACAATACAAGCTCCAGAAAACAGATATGTTATGGGGAACTGTCCTCTGCACCGTAACTAATGGCTGTATGGGGAATTTGTTGCAAATGTTCAATTTGTAAGAGATGACTGGTGGTGAGCCGTATGCCATTAGAAATTCAGATTTTTTTAGGTCAGAGTAGCCTTACTATATTATATCAATGGCTTGTTTGGTTCAGAAATGATGTCTGTGACACTGGCCCATACTAACAGTTGAAAGGGACTCTATAGAAATCATTTTGGCAAAACCTGCACACAAAAGAAAACATTTTACATTTGCTAGAAATGGCTTGTGCTACAGAGCTTAAGTCTTGAAGCATCCTAAATTAGTTGAGAATTTTTTTCTTTTTTTCTGATTTTGGCTGTTAGTGTAAGTGTTAGCATTTCAATTCTATATATCTTTTAATGTAATTATCTAAGTGTCCAACCTTTTTAAAGATGTGTTATATATATTAAAAGCGATCACTTTTAATATTAATGAATGCTGCTGCAGTGGTACCTGAAACTAGCTGAAAACTTAGTCTGAATGATTTTGTCTTCCTTTAGGTTCAAAGAGTGTCTTTATTTCCACAGGGTGCATACGAGGAGTGGCACACCTACTGATGATGCTGTGCCGGCACAGCCCACCCTTGGCAAATGGACAGGAAAACACCACTACGAAAATAAGAACGTGAGTGTAATTGTTGTGTGCGTGAATCCAGTACACAAATACACAAACCAGCTGGAGGGAGTCTGTCCAAAACTGTTCATGCTAAATGGAAAGATGGCCATCAGCCAGATTAAACAGCTACCAGGGAATTATAAAATTAAAAAAAAGAAAGAAAGAAGAAAAAAAAAAAAGTAGTGATGAGCCACGTAGCACAAAGCCAGCAGGATTGAGGGCCTCTTCCAGGGCACCACCACCCAAAAATGTCCTCCAGTGTGTTTCAGTTTTTGATATACAGAGTCCCCGCTGTAGTGTGTAATCTGGCGGTTTGTCTGGGCAGGCGGTGCTCTGCAGAAGTGGCAGTGTAAGCTTCTTACAGAGGCAACCCCCTGTTGAGTCACAAATAACTCTTCAGGAGCTACTTTTTTACTCACTGCTTCTTGTAAAGCAGATAGGAAAGGCACCCAGTGAAATGATCAGGCAGCATAGAGACAGGCAAAATTGTTTTAAATTTGCCTAAATGAAATAAGAGCCTTGATAATGAAGTTATTCCCGCTTGCCTTTTGCTGGACTCAAAGTCCCCTGCCTCAGCACGAGCTCAGCCCTGCCTGTGACATCCCAGACGCTCGTCTAAGCTTTCTGGAGCATCTGTGCTGCACCTTCACTGCCAGCCCAGGCAGTCCCCTCCAGACAGGAGTTTTTCCCCATAGGTAAACTTGACCACCCCTGCTGCAAATTAAAATGACGTACCCTTTTGTTTGGTTGCTTTGTGTATCCTGATTAGTGAATACCTACTGCACTAAATGCATGATGGCTGTAATTGTATCCAGGAGCTTGAAGAAGAAGCTGTATTTTTGTTATGAACCCATTATAAACCCTGCATTAAACCATCATTTTTTTTGCTTTGACTTTTCAGTTTCAGACCATTTCCTCCCAAATTGTAAACATGCAGCTCCATGAGCAGTGCAACTAATGAAGCCTGCTTTTCAATAGATTTCTCTCTCGTTGGTTGGATTCCCTGGTGTCCAGGATGATGTCAGCTCCTTCTCAGGTTTTTATTGCACCTAGGATTGGCCTCTCCCCTTTCTGCCCACCCTCTACGCCTTCCCCTTGTGACTGAACTCTTTGTGTAAATGGTGCGTAGTTTTCCTCTTAGCAAGACCTCTTTCCTTAGGGAAGTTTCCTGTACTTGCAGATTGAGTAGACTTGATTTGGTAGCCATGCGCCTCTCGAATATGGATCAGATCAGTCAATAGGTTCAGAAGGTATTAGGAACAGATGAACAAGCACAGTGTAACTCTAAGAAGCCAGAGTGAAAATAAGGCTTCTTTCCTTTCTCTTCTTTTTTTTCCTTAGTTCCAAATTTGTTCCGTACCCCAAATCTTTGCCTCCCCGACCAAAGTTTGGTGATGTCTCGCATGCAGTAGCAGCTAAAGTGCACAGAACAAGACACCATTGCGATTGTAGGGAGAAATGTACCAGCCTTGGCCCTTCTTGAAAACTGAATTCAATTATTTATTGAAAAAATCCCCTTGACAGTTAATTTGCTTCAGTATTTGGCTTCTTCGGTGCAGTGTAATGTAGTGTCGGATATGGGAAGGAGAAAGAGATATAATGGAATACACTTTCTTTCTCTTATTAAACTGCACATAGGAAGAGGGTTCTTTTAATTTATTTTTTCTTTCACTATGATCAAGCTTTCTAAAAAGCTGCCAAGTTCATTGTCAGTATCTGTTTTAAAAGCCTTATGAAACACAGACAGCTCCTTAAGTTCCTTTCAAATTAATCGTATTATTGGAAAGTTAGCTTTTCGAGTCTTTTCTAGTATTTTCAGGAAGGAAAAGCTGAAAATCAAACAGGAATTTGTGTGCTCACTTGTTCTCTGTGCTTTTAATGGTTATTGCTAACTGTGATCAACAGTGAGACAGTGGATTCAATGAAATTTCTTTCAGCAAATATCTTACAAAATACCATATATTATTAAATGTAATTTGTTTCTTTCTGTTCAAAGTTGAGCAGATCAAGATTTTTCTCTTTCTTTTCAGGTCCTTTGCTAAAAAGGACAAAGTGATTTGAGGTGTAGCAGCCTCTACTAGCAGGAAATTATGGATAACCTATCTATAAAGAAAGCTTCATCTTAATTGGTATCCATTAGCACCCAATCCAAAGCTTACAGAAGTCAATAGGAAGTTTTGCATTAATTCATGTGGGCTTTGTGCCCACAGTCCACTCATAGGCTTTTTCTAAGCGGTCTTATTTATTATTGTAGATGTTCTGGTCCACAGAAATGTTCAATCCTTTTCTGAAACCTGCTAAGCTAAATTATATCTACCTGTTCCTCACACATTGCTTAAAAAACAGAGTTACAGAATGTTTCTATATTGTCTTTGATCTCTAAAATTGAACTGACAGCCTCTTGGCAATAATCACACTCATGAGATTTCTGATACTTCTAGTCTTTTACCTGGATGGGAGAAACTGCAGTTTGCTTTCTTGTCCATCTCTGTAAGGATTTAGCTGTATAACTTTTAGACCAAATCCTGGAGAAAATTCTGTTGGAATTTAGCATAGATGTGTGAAAGGGGTTTTAACTTGTCAGTGTCAGTTTGTTCAACACATTCAGACATCCCTAACTGTTATAAAATAAATATTGCTTTGTGATCTTCTCAATAAATCTTGACATCACATTTAGCTTTTGTAGATGATGA
This sequence comes from Calonectris borealis, assembly GCF_964195595.1. NCBI lineage: Eukaryota > Metazoa > Chordata > Aves > Procellariiformes > Procellariidae > Calonectris > Calonectris borealis. Next base: position 4,222,085 of record NC_134327.1, read on the forward strand.
GACAAGCCAAAACATGAGGGAATTGGTATATCTGAAAATGCTGCACAATTTGCACTCTTTGCTTAGCAAAATATCCATATACATGTAATCTTTACTGAGGTGCTATATTATCATTGGTGTGACCACTCCAAAGGGAAGGTCTGCTGTCATCTCTGATTCCTGTAAAAATGAAGTGTATGATCTTTACAACATCACTTACTCCATCCATACTGATTAACAAATTCTCTAAGAAAAAGAATAATATTCTTACAATAACAGTGCATTGACAAAGAATTGGACTTTTGGGATTCCTTGCAGCACACAACCTGAAATCTATGACCAGACATTAGATCCAAAGATGGTCTTTACAGCATTTTCTGGAGTGAGGAATAGTACAATACCGAGTATTGTAACCCAGAGAAGTTTTACTGCCATTCCTTTGTCAACAGACTATTGTACTGGCTTACAGGACCTGAAAGTTTGTCTAATGCCTTGTGCTAACAAGGTAGTGGGGAAAACACACAGGACAGTGTGGCTAACCCATTGCTAAAGAAATATGGATGAGAGGATAGTATATGCTGCAAGAATCCCCGGGTTGAGTAAACCAAAAAGTATTCCAAAACTACATTCCTTAAAATACATTTTGGGAGAGAAATTTGAAAACTAGCGTGGTCTGGAAAAGGAGTAAAGCCAAGACACATTGTCATTTGGGGTAAACTGGCTGAGGGAAATAAAAGTAACTACCCTAATGAGCCATGGATTTTAGCCCATTGTTTTTGTTAACCACCTTCTGAGACTGGTTTTAAAAAAATGGGAAAAATCTTCTGCAGCACCTGCATGTCTCTCTGCATTGCTCACCATGTACCTAGGAAAGAAGCCATGTCACCTCCATTCCTAACTTTTTTGATATGGGCTTTTCTTCCCTTCTTCAAGTTTAGACTGCTGTTTGTTCCCCTGGCCCCACAGCAGCATTGGCTTCCTCACAGCCAGAGCCAGACAAAAGCTGCCACGGAGCAGAGCAGACAGCAGATTGAGTAATGGAGCTGCTTGCTTCTGAAGAGCCGGACCTCATCCATAATTCATAGTTGCCTTTTCCTCCATGCCTTCGTCTGCCAGTCCAAACAAGAAGGCGCAACTACCTTGCATCTCCAGTAGCGAACAGCGGTTGGTGATGTTGGCCAATTATTTGCACTGCCCCAAAGGAAACCGGGAAGATCATCTTTGGAAGCATGCAGATTTTGCTTCCTGTCACCACAAAAGTTACTTTCTTTAGTCTCTGAAGGCTTTGGTGGATCAATTCTTTTGCATGGGAAAATAGATTAGAAACATGCCGTCAGGTACACTGTGCACAAGATAGACAGATGGAGACAGTAGTATTTATCTGCTACAGGGAATTGTCAGAGGGGCACAACTCATCGCACTGGTTCTTAGAGGGCTTAATTTGCTGCTGGTAAATAATCTATTTTTTATTACCTCACATCCCCAGATTGTCAACATTCTCAGCTTTTTGCCACAGCTAATTAGACAGGCAAAACCTTATAGCCTAAAGAACAAGCCTGAGCTAAGCACCTGCCAAAATATCTGACTTTTTTTAAGAACTGCAATGTCAAAGAGTGAAGGGGCTGCAGATCACATTTAAACGCTTTGAGCGTCAATAAGATGATTAGACCCATGAGGCAAACGTTCAGAATTTCTCTTAGACTCACCACTGAGAGGAGGCAAGATAAAACTCTGATAGATAAAAACTACTGTGCAACGGTACCAAAGCTAATTATTCTGCTGAACTCTTGGAGAAATCTTGCAGGGATGTGTTGACATCGTGCTCTGTGTGGCCACTTCTGTTCAGGAAAGCAATATTTAATTGCATATTTGAATGAAGTTTCTTTGTGCAAAGTATAGCTTTTGGAAAGGAATTTGTCTGAACCAAAACAAAGAATGGTCTCGCTGTTAGCCAGGCATGGCAGATTTGGCAGGGAGCAGGGGCTTTTTGTTCTTTTTTGTTTGTTTTCCCCATCCATTATTTAAAAATCCTATTTTCAAACAATGAATATAGGAGTTTTTCCAAAGAGCTCTGCACCAAGGACAAAAGGCACCGAATGATGCCCCTGTGTCAGGCACGTCATGGTGAAGGTATGCATGCAAATAGCAGCAAAGGTATCCTTGCGGTCTCTGTGTGTCCTCAAGGGACAGACGAGCAGTGTTAACACCTCTGTGCCTCCATGCCCCACTTTCTCGGTGTGCCCGCCCAAGGCTGGCTTTCACACAGCGTAGTGACTGCAGCCCGCTCTGCCTGCAGCTCCTTCTGGTTTTCCCCACTGAAGGAACAACTTGCTCTTCAAGACCAGGAGAGGCTATAGTGTATCTGTCTATCTGTAAAACTGATGAGTTATATTCATCTATTTGGAGGAAGAGATCATAGTAGAGATACTGGAGAGTAAAAATGGCTGTCAGCTTCTCCAGACCTGAATGGTAATTCAACTTAGTGGGACTGTCACTCTTTAAGTAGAGTGGTGCAATCAAGCTATTGACTCCCTTTGACTTGCCACGGTTACAAGCCCTAGTACCTATTTGTGCCTTTGGAAGTCATCCCAGAATTTGCTGACTTGTGATTTCTCATCAGGGACCCTGCTCTCTCAGTTAAAGCGAATACCCTGCTTTTTCTTTATATTAATTTTTAGTGCAATAACTTTTTGGACTTCCATGTTTCTGATATTGCAGAGGTGGAGATGGAATGGAGTTCAAGCAAGGAAAGTCAAGATATATCATCTACCCACACTGAAGTATAAGCATTCGCCAGCTAATGCCATACATTGTTCAATGATGTTGATGTTGCTGGAAAAAAACTCTAGGACTGAAAATAGTAAGGATAAAGAATTGGCAGACTCTGTGGTTTCTTTTCCTGATTGATTTTGGTTCCATTTATAGGCACAGTCTTGTTTTATATTGATTTACTGCTCTTAAAAAAAAAAGAATTCAACTCCAAATAATTTAGGGATACAAGAGAGCCCACTCCACTCTGTCAATGGCTTTCCCAGTAGCAAAATTTAAGATAGCTCTTTCTTATTGTCCTCAACACTGAAAATGTTCTCTCTGCTATGTATTTCAATAATTTCTAACTACAGACATTTGATATATTCTGAAACCAGCAACACCTTGAGAAATGGATTAAACCTTCTCTCATGTATGAAATAACTGTGCTTCAAGCTCAGTCTCCAATGCAAGACCACCATATTGTTCACAGAGGAATCACTTATGCAGAGCTTAGGGTTCTATCACCCAGACTATGCAAAGGGAAGGATTTTTGACCTTATATGTACAGATGATGTTTTATGGTAACCCTATTCTTCTGCCACTGCGTGTCTTTTACACAGTATATAATTTGGATACTACTAGGCATTACAAGTTATTTAAGAGTTTGTTCTGTAGACGGACTACAAAATCTCCTATTGAGGAGGGGGGAGTAGGAGAGCAGCTGGGTGGATGTCTGGCAATTGGCCAAGGTCAACCCAGCACACACGGGTAACTCTGTTTGCATGGTCATGATTGAGAAGAAAAGTCAAAATGCTGAAATTTTTCTTTCATTTTCCTAAGTTTAGGGTGGAATCATATTTAGTGCTTTTAGCTATTGTTGTTTCTCTCAATTTTCAAAATTCAAGTTCTCCATTTCTCCCCTTTCTATTGCAAGGAAATGAGTGAATTCTTGTCATTAGTCCTTTCTATTTGAGATATTTTGTACTATTTTCTCTCGTAGGCAGAAATGTCAGTTAGAAAGTGGCAGAGCTCTACAGACATGGTCTAGTTTTGCCATTTGAAGTTTATACTTCCGCTGAGAAAGCCGTGAAGATTCCCAAAGCGATGATGTAAAAATGAAGGTGAGCAGTGGACAGACTAAACTAAAATTGGACATTGTATTGTATGCCTATAGCAGAAAAATGAAGTTAAAATTACAAAACCAAAAGATATTGTGGCCACTCTCAGCTTGCATTTTTCTTAGCTCTGGTTTTAAAAGGCTGGCTAATATCTTTCTTCATTCAAGACAAGGTTTGCTTGAGATTAGGACAATATTGAGTTGGGCATTCTTTGTCATGCACAAGTGTCAGCCTTTCCTTTGAGAAGTACATCATCCACACGGGCAGTTACAGCAAAGGGTGGGAAAGGAATTCGTTAGAAACTGAGGCAAGGAGCTGAAGTGGTCTTGCTTTCACTCTCTCTTTCCCACATGCACACATATTTATGCACACAAACACTCCCCATGTACGTAGATGGTCTTTCATCCTTCCTGGTGTCTTTTCCTTTTTTTTTTTTTAATTAATTAAACATTTCAGATATCCGGTGAGAGTTTCTAAGGCTGACCATGGCTTGTTGTGCGATTGACATTCTGCTGCACGGCTTCCCCGTGGGTGCTGCTGTTTCAGCAGAGGTGTGGCAGTGCTGCCGGGGTGCTTGGATAAAGAGCTCAGCTGTGGGGCTGTGTTCAGATTACATGCAGGGAGCCAAAGCAACAATTTATACAGTAGTCTCTGATGCACTTCCACCTTTCCTGGCAGTCAGGTTAAGCCGTCTCAGAAATCCCAGCCTTGGCAGGGAAATTACTCAGTTTTCTGGTTCCCCTAGCCTGGAAATGCGTTCCCTCCCTGCCAAGACTGGAGAGAAATGCATCCATAATCCACTGCTCCTGTTTATAGGAGCAAAGCTTGCTTTACTTAGCTTGAATTTAAATAAAGGTATTTGCACATCCCCGATGAATTTTTTCCACCTGTATTTTTATCCATAATAGACTGTCTCTATACTAGCAGTGACTGATCAATTGTTTGGGGGTTGTTTGTTTTCAAGGCAACGCGTGGGTGATTCTCGATTCTCTCCTGTGGCAGAGCGTGCTGTTATCAATATGTTACTTTCTTTTCACTGGGAACGTAGCTTTCAGAAGGCATGTAAAATGAATGGGGTCTGTTTTAATTCAAGTGACAGTTCGGAAACGTGTCTGGTAAACCAACTTCCAAAGCCTCCTCCCCTTTGGAACCGGCCAGTGCAAGACCTGCACTTGCAAGGTCTGAGTTTGTTTATCTTTTTCTAATTAGCAGGAGTTAGTCTTTCAAAGTCTCTGCAGCTAGTGAAAGCCAAGAGACTGGAATGAGTGCTCTCTGTGGTCTCAAAAGAAATGCATTTGCTTTTCAAGGGGAAAAGTGAGATTAGAAAGAGGCCTGACTTGGGCTGTCAGGTCTCTAAAGCAAAATCCATGCTGCAGTGGCTGCGCATTTGATGGGGCCAAGAAACCAACGCTCACAGAAATGTGTGAGAACAGCGTGTTTCCTCTCCTTTGAGTTTAGCAGATGCCATGCTGATGAGAGGTACCTGAACGACAGAGCAGATAGAGGCAAGGGTTCAGCCCAACAGAGATGTTACCATCCCGGGTGCCTTTACCACCCCAGAACAGCAGCGAGGACACAGATGCAGGGGTGGAAAAGCAGCTCAGACTCCAGCATCCCTTCAGTCTTGGGCAGAGTGTGTCAAAAAGTTGTGTCCTGCCACGCACCGGAGAAGTGACCTCTGGCCACGCTCTCCGTATCTCCTTTTCCCCTTCCACATTTAGTTTATTTGCTTTATCTAGACACAGAGCCGAAGACTAGCCCTCACTCAGTTTGTACCCTTCCTACTGCAGAGTGGTTTCTCTCTCATTTAGTGACTTTAGGCAGTGCTGAAGTTCAATGAGGAGGAGCAGGGACTCGGCTGGAAATGCCAGCGTGCCTGCCAAACTATCACCCGAGGTGTTTTCAGATGAGGATGTCTGCAGAAATTACACTGAGTCTTGGCATCACCAGGCAAAGCTACTCTCTTACATCTATTGCTGACTAATACAGACAGCGTAGTTCAGTACAGCAGCTGTACTGAAAAAAGGGTGGAATTCTTTAGGAGCAACTTTTATTGCCAGAAAAGAAATATCTCTCACGTAAAGAGTCAATCCGTTGCTGCAAACTTAACTAATTTTCCTCCTATTTCCCCATCCGTTTCACTGTGAAATGGTGCCTCTCCTGCCAGCGGGTGCTGATGGCAGGGACTGGTGCCATGGAAGTACCTGCCCCGTGCCGTAGGTGAGCATCACAGCGCAGCCTCTCCAGTGGGTCTGTCTGCACCGTTGGGCCCGCAGGGCTGCCCTAACACGTGGGAGAGCTGGCGTGCAGGCACCCGATCCTGCCTGCCACTGCTGCTCAGCGCATGGAAGGACCCCTCCACACACCAGCAGCAGTGGCCGGCAGGACCGGGCGCCCTCCAAGTCCGTCAGTCCAAGTCTCGAGGCCGATCGCTCCAGCTGTGCAAGTAGCTGCAGTTATTCACGAGCATTGCTGAGCTCAGGCTGTTGTTGGACTGCTGAAAGTCAGTTCACCTTGGAAAGGGGATTTTGAATAAATGCCATTGTTCACCTCTGTGTTTAATGGCTTGCAGAAGTTTTTAGTGGGGAGTTTTTTGTCTTTTTATGTGTAAGGAGAGGGGGGTTCCCCCCCGCCCATCCACAAGCTCAGCTTGGAATCTCAATGTCAAGCTGTGCACTTTCTGGCTCACACTTCATTACCGATAATAATAAGAGTTTTCTGAACGAGAGAAATCTTGAAGCTTTAGCATTTTTGCCATGCAAATGTAAGGATCATCATCTCAGTTGTTCTTGCAGACCTAAATCTTCCTTGCCTGTGTGGCAACCTACCTCAGTGGCACTAACTCAGCTGAGAAAAAACAAGCATGAGCCTTTCCTACAGTTACAATTTCAAGGACATTGTTTCATCCAGTTCCAGCTTTATGTGTCTCTCACAGTGAGATTTTTCACACCAAAAATCACCTCTTCACAGATCATCCTACAGACTTCTAGCTTCTTCCTATGCAAGTTTTTCCTGATACTCAATCTGTATTTTACTGTTTTGTTTTGTGCGGTTTTTTTCTTTCTATTTTATCCTTTTGTTCTTAGTTTCTGGATTCTCAGATTTCCTCCGAGGAACTGTCTGGGGCAAAAATACATCTGTCATCTCTTTTAGCTCTTACAGCTGAGAAACCTTCTAATAACAGAATTGCTGTGCTTCTGCTCCAGAGGTTTTTGGAGGATCGCTGCAGGGCTGGCTGCTCCCGTTTGCTGAGGCAATCGTAGGAAATGCCTGGTCCTCTACCTACTCTCTCTTACCATGCATTGCAGTTGAAGCTGGGTTTATTGTCAGATTTAAAAAAGCAGGGAAAGGTTGCTGGTTCGGCGTGGGGGGGTTGTTGCTTGCTTGTTTGTCTGGGGGATGTCTGAAGTTTGTTTGAACACAGTGATTCCTAAGAACAGGATTACTGTAGATCAAATAAAACCTGGAGGGGGTTGGAGATTTTTTTCTTTACTCTTAAGAATATATTAGCCTTCAGTTCACAAATAAATCACAAATTCCAGAAAACTTGAATCTCTTGCTTGAGCCTTTAGCATGGTACAAATAAATGTATACTCTGTTGCAGCATGTTTGGGGAGTTAAGAGAGACGTTTTCGTTTTGCTAACCCTAATGTCTGTGTTTGATTCTGTATTTACCTTAGCATATCCTGAAGTGTGTTTCGTTATTTTGGGGAATGTCAGTGCTTTTGAAAAATTAAATATCACACTCATATCACCTATTTTAATTTCAGTAATATTCCACCCAAGGGATATTAAGCTATGTCATGGCTTTCTGCCCAGTAACAGCATTTCAGGTATTTGCTTGCTGCAAGGCAGTACAGGAAATTTCTTGCAATATTTGACTGGCTTGTAGAGTCCAGTATTGCTGATTTTCTGTGTAGGCAGAATAGAATAAAGGTATCTCCCTCTACAATCGCAGATATTTATATTTAGACCTGAGTTTCCTAGTCTTGCTTTGCTTGTGCATTGCCATCAGCACTGCTGGCAGCAGCGGTATGAACGCATTAACTAATGGGAACACTCGGCTCTCCAGATATCATTCATATTCTCAGTGACTAGTGATTTTGGTGACAGGACTAAAGAAACCTAACTATTACAAAATACTGGGAATTGAGTCTTTGGAAATCTTTTAAGTGCTTTTTAGCTGGACTCTAAAAAATGCCTTACCACTTCTGACAAATGCTGGAAATTTTACAGTCTGGTTTCCTATAGAAATGAAGCGTAGTTAGTTTCTACAGATGACTTAGTCTGTGGGTGTGTTTTTCTTCCACTAGAAATTTCTGAGCCCATTGGCAGACTTCAACTCGGTCTATCACGGGTTAGAAGTCCTAAAAGAAAAAGATAATTAAATTCCTTCATGTTTTTGTGAAAGTAGTCAGTCAGATACAAGAGACCAGTGTTTGAGCATTCCCAGTGATAGTCCTAATAACTTCTGAACTCTACTTCGGCATGGGCTTAATGATCCCCTCGTATCCTCCCCAGCCTAATGAATTTTATGACAGCTAAAAACCTTAGTATGATTTAGTTGTGTTTTTTTTTTTCTTAAAGTTATCCAAGAGACACCAGCAAATAACAAGCAGGACTTCTCCATTTCTTTTGCTGATAGAACAGATCATTTTTCCTCTGGAGTGCCCGAGGAATTTGGATCCACACTGAGCTGATGAAAAGCAACCTTTGGCACAACTCTCAGACGTTCATCATACTCTTTTAAACAGACCTCTGATTCCACCTCTTAAGTCATTTTGGTTAAATTTGTGTTTAATTTTAAACCCAAATAGTAATTTTTCTAGTTGCTGAAATAGCCTATCTACTTTCTTTCTTCAAAAAACACGCATCCCCAAAGCTGAGATGGAAAGAGAGAAATGCTTAAATAAGTCAAAGATGCCATTTTGGGACTAAACTATTCTCAACATTTAAGAGGAGAAAATAACTTATGTAATAGATCTATCATCTGCGTTAGTAAAAGAAATTCACATTAACATGTTTACAGGATTGTGGCTTTAAACTGTACATTCCGTGTGGCTTTTTGTTTTTATCTTTAAATCCTCAGTAATGATGTTTGTGGCACTTGAAATGGCCCTGGAAAAACAACAGTTAGGAGAGCCTGCTTGGTAATTCCAGGTGCTCGGTTTGTAGGTGGTAAGCTAGCAAATGTGACCCCCGTCCAAAATGACTGACCCTCATAGCCTGCACTGCACGTGTTGACTTTTCTGCAAGACAGATGAGGGTATATGTATGACATTTGTCACTGTTAGGATAAAAATATGTTAATCTTTAAGCACAGGGTTTCTTTAACCAAAGTTTTCTGTAATACTTAATCAAATGTCACACAAGATAGCTGGAAATACTCCTTTTTTTTGTCATTCCTAATGAATCTTTCTGTGCTGTCTCTCTTGTTGTTTATGAGTGCTTAAAATCAACTGTCATCTTCATATATTTTGAGACTCTTGATTTTAAGCGTATGAAGAAAATTCTCCAAATCTTGAAACTGAAATTGTAGTTAGCACAAATGCTATTTGCAATTCAACCAGCAAAGCTGGGAAACACTTGCTCTGCTGCCCAACCTGAGTGAAGCTCTAACAGCCACCAGATACCGGCTGCGCTGAGAAAGAAATGAGATTCTTTAGAATTCAGACTGGAAATCATCTGAGGACAAGAACGTGTGAATTTGCTTCACTTTATGCATGTTACCTGCAGTCAGCCGGTCTCTGAGGAGCTATAACTCATGGCTAAGTGTTTGCAATATTGTAATACAAATACCAGGCGCAGCTGTACCAGCGCGATGGCCTTTCCCGCACAGCATGGCCTGTTGCAGCAGGGCAGATGTGGATGCTGTGCTGCTGCGCACGGAGCTGGGAGGGCTTGGACTGCTGTGGCAGCGACCGTGCTTAGCTGGGGCTGCCCCGCGAGGCCCCACACCACAGTGCCAAGGGACGGCAAGGAGCGTCCCCACAAGCGAGACAGCCCAGCAGTCCCAACATCCCGCGGAGAGCAGGCTGGGAGAAGGTGCGGAGGAGGAGGGACATGGGTAGCACCAGCCTGCCTTACTTTCTTGGCCATGCACAACTGTGAAAGGAGTTTTGAGGTTCAGCTATTGCCAGTTTTACTTAATGGGTAGTTACTGGTTACTTTTTGCCAGATTTCTAGTTGAAAGCTTGGTTTGTTTGAGCTTCGGGGGATTTAGTGATTTCTCAACCGTGTCAGGCCCTTTTTGCCTACGAACAAGACGTAGAAGAAGTGATACTTCTGTGGGCCAGCAAACGACAAATGTGAAAGCTGCTAGGAAAATCTTCCCTGTCAAAAAAAGCTCATGAAGTTTGGGTTTGGGGTGTTTTATTATTTTTCTGTTGTTTGGTTTGGGGGGGGTGGCCCCTGCAAGGAACAATCTAGACAATGTGGGATTGCTCCCAAATCTGAAATCAATTTTGCATACCTCTGCTCCTCAGCTTTCCCCCCCCACTGCTTCTGGGCATCTTTAGAAGGACAATGAACATAGAGAATTGGAAGGAATGGGTAATTTGTTATAGGTGACTGAAATATGTGAGGAATATTAAATGTACTTAGTAGACAAAGGTCAGAATTAACATTTAAGTATCTGAACACATACATTTAGAGGAAATGGCGTGTTAAACTTGAACCTCTATTAGCAATGATCACAAAATTCAAATAAAACATTTTCATATTAGGAAACAGGATTTTCTCACCAATTTGTTGCATGCTGGCAGTTCTGGTATCCCCATCTATTTGAGGTAATCTTCAGAGAGAACCCTATTTCTGAAAACACCAGTCCCAGATAAGCATCCAAACTCAAGTGCTTTACTCAGCTGATTTTCAGACACTAGGTCTGAAGCTTTTTATTTTTGCTCTGTGTGCAGACCCTGAAATCCCTGAAACATTTGTGTTTCACTTAGAATTAATTAATCTCGCCTCCCTCCACACTTATTTTCTTGATAGCTTTATTTCCTCCCCCCTCCAAATGAACATAAACTATACTATATAAAAGGTAGTCACTCTGGCTGGCACAAAACACTCAGAGCTTCATTTTGGTGTGAGGTTATCGCTGACCAGGGCAGCCTTTCAGTGTGCTGACCCTAATCCTACAATCCCCTCAAAAATACATCTAAACCTGCCGGTCTGATTTCCATCAAAGATTGAGATTCTCAGGTCTGGTTTCTCGGGTTTATTTATTTTGCTCCCGTTCAGCTTTTCAGCACATCACAAACACATTTACAAATACCTTGAATTATGCATTTCCCATGGGATGAAGAATCTTTAGTCTAAACCCTTTGTATTTTCTTTTCTTATATCTTACTCTGGTACTATTTCTCCCCAAAAGGACGGTAGCTGTAAAAGCTAATTTAACACAGTACCATGATACAGTCAATGGTTTCTGGGGAAAGGAAGGTAGGGGTTGCAATGCTGGAGGGTTTGGTGGTTGTGGGGTTGCAATACAATGAGACTTCTATCTTCCTCTGCAATAAACCATAAAGCCCACCAGTACAGCCCGCCAGGAATGAATTACCCAATAATTATGCAGAAGTGATCTGTGATTTGTAGGCGCCACCATCTGGGCATAACGGCTGTTTGCAACTGCAATAAATGGAATCGCGTAAGAGATTATAAACTTTTTCAAGCCTAGCCAAACCTGAAAATTGTTCCTACTAATAAAATAGCATCTTTCTCTAAATAAATATATGTGTGCATACCCCCCCCCCAACACACACACTCAGTCTGAGAGTGTTTAGGGATGATAAATGCTAGGTAGTAAAGACGGATTAATCTTTTTTTAAAGATTTAATTACATCCTAGACTGTTGGGACTAAATCCACTAAATCAAGATGGAATTTCTAATCTATCAGCATGCCTATTACAAGCATGATGGTCTGCACCACAGCCAGCTAATCAATGAGATATAACCCCCTGGCTCCAGGCGGTGGGGAAGCGAATGCCCATGCATGGCCATGAGACCTTCCTAGACTGTTGGTTCATCTTCTAGCTTTTTGGGTGTTGTGCTCACTGGTTTTTTCACCAGAATCTGTTGGAGAATGAAATACGGTTAAGTGGAAACCCAGACCATCATTGCATGCTGAGGAGTTTCAATCTTTTATCTGAGGAAGGGAAGACCACCCTTCTGTGGTCAAAAAATGACCCTTTATGCACTCAGTGCAAAAAAAGTCTTTGCTCCCAGTGCCACTGCTCCTTCCTGGGACAGGAGCAGAGGTTGAACTTGTGTGACTTCAGGCACAGCAGCCAGGCCAGGTTTCAGTAATTTCCTTCTGAGATAAAATCCTTCTGAGATAAAAGTATCTTCCACAATGAACAGAAAAGACAGGGTTTGGGTTGCCCCTCTTTTTTTAAACTTTTCAATGCTTTTGTGCGGATTCCCTCTGGCAGAAGAGCTCCAGGGCACTGGTGTTTCACAGTGTTTTCCATAGTTGTGACAAGAACAAGGCAATGGACAGTTTGACCCCAAAGGTAAAATCCGAGCAGTTTTGAAGTCGATAGGACCTCCTAATACCTCTGCTCTAGATATATTGCCCCTGCAGAGTAATCCAAATGAATAAAATATCTAAAGAAATATAAGAAAAACATTGGATTTTTAAGTAAGAATCACTCTGAAAACAGCAGAATCGGTATGCTGGGACAAAGCAGATCATACGCACATGTTGTTGCTGTTCCTTCCCTCCTGCTTTCTTTTCTAAAATTCCTATCGGTCCCATGAGGAGCAGGAGAATAAACCTGTTGTCAGTTTTATTGCAGAGCTGGCTGCCTAAACTGATGTCTCACTGCAACATGGTTATAAAAAGGAAAAAAAGAAAAACTGCCAAAAAGCCTTGCTGATGTAAATGATATTCCTGTTGGAAGACTCTCCAGGAAAAGGCCTCTAAAACAGGAGAAGTCTAATACATACAGCAGTATTTTCAAAACACTGACTTAAAAATTTAAAGCCCTATGGCTTTTTTTTCACTTGTGTAAGCTGTAAGGAGAGCTGCCAGGGCTCTACTCTGAAAAGGATGGAGAGAACAGACCAATATACAGCAAAACAGAGTGGTCTGGTGGTGATATTAATTTAAAATCAACCTGCGAGACAAATAACTTTCCATATTTTGGAATACAGCCTGACCACTCACATGTTCACTATAGCTTCAGGAAATTACCATCACTGACGCCCTTGATTTTTAGCATCCAACATACGATGCTCTTTCTTCTTTTTTTCTTTCACGAAGGGAGGCGTTTTTATTATACAATTCCTTGTATCATTCCGATGAGGCAGATTGTTGATACAAGTTGTCCCAGGGTCTGGCATGATTGCTCAATTGCAGGCTGTGTGCGCTGTCTTCCCAGTAAGCACTGCATTCCTTCCCAAAGTCAGGTTTGTCACGTTGTTTTTAAAAAGTCAATGCAAGTGGAAATTTCATTAAAATCTTAACATTGTCTTGAGTTTGCATAATTAGGATGGAAATCTCATGAGAATACTTTTACCTGTGATGCCACTTATATTTCTTATTTATAACCAGGCAGAGAGCAATACCAATACAAAGCTCACTGAAGTCATGTACGTGAAAAATAATCAGCGAAAGGTACTGATTTCTAAATTTCCAGAGTTCGGTTTGGTTTATTTTGGGACCAACTTACTAAGCTGTTCATTTGTTACATTCATTCCAACTGGCCTTTCACTGATGAGACACCAGGCTTCCCAGAAGACTGTTCAAGGGGTAAGCCATGCTCCCTCATAGCCCTTAATGCCACCTGTGCGCCAGAACTACTGCTTCTGTGCAGTACCAGCTCTTGCCTATTTTTCATTGCTAGTGCTTCCTTCAAAGGGGATTTAATTACTGACTTTCACTGGTCTCTGCTTGAAATTTTAGAAAAAAATGTGTAAGGATCCATTTGACCTCTCTTCTGAAAAGCAGTGATGTGAAATGAATATTTGTTGGACTATTGATCTGCGCTTGTTCTTAAATACACTGCAGCCTTAATAAATGCCTTTGGTCCATCCCTCAGCTGGTGTAAATTACCACAGCTCAATGAAGCTAAGCAGATTTACATCATCTGAAGACATAGGCCTTGGCATGTTGTGGCAGCCTGGTTTTTTAAGAACGTGGCATTAGCGTGGCGTTTATAGCATTTACAGCACATCTTACACTGCACATGCAAATCCACAACTGGACTGTTCTGATCACCAGGTAATTCTTGGTGAAGAAGGGCAAGCTTTTTGTGATGGTTTGTGTCCTGTTTTGTGTGTTGCTGTGCTCAGCTAATGTGAAATAGTAGAGCGAGGATGAATTGTGGGGAACCTGCACACCCAACAGCCCTTGTGCCACCGGTCAGGAAGACCGCCTGCGCTGCCCTTGTGCCTGCTGCTTCCCACCCGTGAGCCAGCCCCATTTCCAAAGTTATTCCGTGTGCAAGTGCTCTCACTTTTATAGGCGTTTTATGACTCTTATGTTTGGAACATATAATTTTAATGGGTGGAAACCAAATTAACTTTAAACCCCACTTGACCAGTGCTTCTTGTGAAGACAGTGGAAATTCTGTTTGCTGCATTCCTGGTTCTGCAAGCCACACTAACCTCTTGGCCTCCAATACTTGCTACGTGCAATGGGAGTCCAGAAATTAGTGCCATTTAATTCTGCTTTGCTACAATGTCCTATTTCACAACAGTTTGGATTTTCATAAAGTGAGGAACTTAAGTAAAAAACTGTAATACTCTCCCCACAACACCAGCATATATGCAAACTGATGGACCGAGGACTTATCTCCATTTGCAAGCTACTAATTGTGAAGTCTTGCAATATAACAGGGATTGTGCTGGGTTTTAGAAATCCTAAATGAGACATAAACGTAGATGGACTTTGAATTTTAAAAAATCTTTTTCCATGATTTGGGTGTATTCCTCTGCCGTTTGAGATAGTCAAAGGGAGTTGGGAATAATTAATCCAATATAAATCTCATACTTCAGATACTTGCCCTATTCCTGCATGTCTGATCTCTTCTTCCAGTCCTGCTGAATACCTCTACATTGTTTGTGTTTCTGGATATGCTTTCACCTGTTTCAAAAGTTTTTTGTTAACTAGTTGTAATACAAGCAAGAAAATGCATTTAAATGTTATATTGATTTGCTCATGAGGTACTGCAATTGTGAGATAACTATATGTTGGTAAATACTATTTGGCATCTCTAAAGTGAGAAATAGATTAAGATTAGAAAAGGCCATAAAAACATCTTGAAGACTATTCCTGTATCTGTTGGAAAGGCTTGCAATGCACGGTTATTTCAATAAAAAGATGTGTGGGAAAGGAGAGGGATCATGCTTCAGGTCTCCAAACATTGTAATGCTTTTATTGCCATCATATCACGCATCCCTCTGTAGCTGTTCCTCTCGCAGATAGTTTTTCTTTCCTGCCTATGTTTGAATAGTCCCTATTTCTTTTTAGCTGCACTAATTCTACCCAAAATTCAGTTTGGTTATAAGCCAAAATAACACATTTTGTAGGTGGTCAGGGCTTGTGATTTCATAATGCAAATGATGCATCACTGCTAACTGGCTCTTTTTTTTAATTATTCTTTCTGTACAAGTGTGAACACATGTGAAGATGCACTACTATGTGGACTTGCAGCATCTGTGGCCTGACGGTTAGTCCTCACTTAATGCCAAGATGTGATATTACTTACGTGCCTATGTTCCCATGGTATCAGCAACATGGTCTTGCAGTCATTTGGGAGGGTACTGGGGTGATACAAGGCAGTTTGGGTTCTTTAGCTCCCATCACAGGATCTCGATTTTTTAGCTCTGATGTAACATTCAGCTGTGAAGCAATGGCTATGACATACAAATGCCACTTACAGAGAGTGAGTGGAAATTGTACGTATAGCCAAGGGACAGCATTTGGTGAGATGAATGCACAGGAAAATCCCCAATCAAAGGGGTTGCAGCAGGAATGACAAGGTGCTATTATACTTTCATTATTGGTGGCAATTTGCAGGTTTAGGGTTGTTTGGTTTTTAAACCAAGTTTAATTTTTCATACAGACACTACCACCCTCCCCTGGGCAAGCAAGCAGCAAGATTTCCAGTTCTGCTTTTCAGTTCAGCTTAAATGAGCTGAGCCAAGCACTCAGACCTTGGTGCAAATGTTATAGCCCATTGAGTCAGACAGCTGTAAAGACAAGTCTGGGTTTTAAGGTCTTTCCAGAACTGAGGACTCCTTGTAGTTAATCCTTTGATCCTTGTCCCCTCTTCACCCTTCTTAGGAGTATTTCTTGAATCGCTTGAAAGTTTCAGTTCCTTTCACATGAATCAAGCTTTGGGTCT
The DNA here is from genome assembly GCF_964195595.1 of Calonectris borealis. Classification (NCBI taxonomy): domain Eukaryota; kingdom Metazoa; phylum Chordata; class Aves; order Procellariiformes; family Procellariidae; genus Calonectris; species Calonectris borealis. The sequence goes on from NC_134327.1 coordinate 4,238,287, forward strand.
CCAGTGTTGCATGCAAACAGTTCCCAGGCAACTGGATAATCCCCATTGGCACCAGTAAGGAACACTTACAAGAGGAAGATTTCAGGTGGGGATTAAGTGCTTGATCTGGAAATCATACAGAGAGAATGAAAGTGGAATTTCATGGCATTGTTTTACAGAATTTCTTTTTTTTTGCCAGCACTGTGCTTTAGTTAGCACAGATAGGAATATATGCTGACACTGCAGAGCTGAAGTTTGAATCTTTTCCAAACTTCTTTACTGACCAGGAGCCTTAAAGGTTTTTCAGAACTACAAAGGAACATCTGGGTAACAGAATTCATTGAACAGAATTCTGCTAGGGTCTCTCCAGGGCTACCTGCACCCTGCTTGGTTTCCTGTTATAGATTATTTTAGAGGGGGTTTTGGCATCCATCCGATACTGTCAGATCTTCCAGCAAAGAGCATCTCTTCTGATTTCATTCATTGTGTTTGCTATAGTTATTTTTCTGTCTGTTATTCACAGGTTACAATTCTAATTGCATTGGAGTGCAGACTGTCGTGTCTTTTACCCGAAATACTCTTTTATATTATAAAAGGCTTTGAACTTTAACTCTGGTACTAGTCCCATAAAGAGTTACCCTTATCTTAATCTCCTCTATTCTACTATGCAGCAACAGGAGCCAGCACAACTTGAACTTTCTCATGTGTAAACTTGCATCTAGAGTGTGCTTGTTATCCTTTCCAATTTTCAATATTTACTCTGCCAGCTGTTTATTAGAATTATCTTTCATCTTTTTAGAAATTGCTTGCATTGGTGTCTTGAAAGGTACTGTATCTATGATTAAATTTCTATCATAGTGCTTAAGGGAAAAGTCTACTGCTGATCTCTTGCCAGTTGTCTTTGTAGCATTTTCAAGCTATTGATCAGCAAGATTGGGAATGTCTCAGTTCAAGTTGGTATTATATTTTCTGGTGTCCTCTTTAATCTCTTGATTCAGATTTGTCTTATTAAACCATTCTCTCGAATTAGTGTCTCTCTTCATGGCATTTCTTTATTACTAAAGAAATCTGAATATTTTATTCCAAAGAGCTTTTACTTCGAATGCTTCGCCTTTGTACCTCCTGTTTTCTATGACCTGTACTAAGTCCTTGACTGACATGTCTAGCAACCTGACTCTGGTTTTGGAAACATTGGTACAGACCAACGTTTGCTGCTAAACGCAACTGCACATTGCCACTGTGACAGCAGCTAAGGTACTGTGAGATGAAAACTGGGCTTTTTGCTCCAAGCTGTTGTGCTAAGGAAGAACTTCAGTACCACTTTAGTGTAATAAACAGCAGAGAAAAGACAATTTGCAACGCAGCATTTGTAAGAGCAAGTGGATGCTTTAATAGTCTCAACTTAAGCCTTAGGTTTAAAATACATAGATAAGAGTCCTAGAATAAACCAGTTTGTCTTTCACCCTTTTGTTCTTCATAAACAGAATTCAGCCGTAGCTCCTTCAGTTGCAGCTGTAGGTCTTTCATGCCTGACTGGAAAACAAGGGCCTGTCTGTTTTGCGCATGGAATTAAAGTTCTCTTCCGCCTAAAAGCAGTCTTGTGTTAAACCTGGTATGTTTGCTCAAAATGCCATGTTTCTCAGTTGTGTTGGACACCACACAACCCCCTTTTATTAGTGTGCTATCTTCCATGCAGCGTTCGGAGTTGCGTTCATATAGGAAATCGGGAATATTTTCCTTGGAAAATGTCTAGAGCCTTTGATGCCTAAACCATACTTGTGTAAGAGGAGAGTGGCATGATCCTTCAGATTTATACTCAGCAGTGTGCTTGCATGTGATAGCTCTATTCTCAGAAGGCCACAGTTGACATTAAGCCACTCCACATGTGGTGGGGTCTTTTCACTTACCAGGGGTGATTTTAAGAGCATCCTCAAAACTAAACAAGTTCAAATAGTCTCCTATATGTTGTCCACCATTGAGAGATTCAGACCAATAATCTGAAAAGAGCTAATTAGAACTCATCTGGCATATTGTGTTTTTAGTGATTACCCTGGTAGAAAATTTTCCTATTGCCATTTGTCTTTCCACAAATGTAGACAACCATCACCTTCTCCAGTTGCTCGTGACCAACATAGATTTATATGTTTTCAACTTAAGATATCCTTAATGTCCTTATCCTTAAAAGGATAAACTATCAATTTAAGGGCTCGTTAGCCTCAATTCCACTTCTGTTTTGTGTGATTATACCAATGAAATGGGTATCTTCAGGTTCTAAGAGATGTATCATCATGAACTTTGTTGTAAAATTCTGCCTCCTATTTTTTCTGGAAAAAAATCATATATGCAAGGTCCCCCTTCCTTGGCACACACTAGGCCTTCTCTGACTCCTCTGCAGAGAGGAAAGCATTGCATTGCTGCAGCTGAGCTTCCCCTAAAGAAGATCTAGGAATATGGGTAGTCTGTGCAGATAAATAGAAAGAAGCCAAGTCCTTGTAGTCTTGGCATGTTGCACTGCTGGGCCTGCAGTGGAAACTTTTGCAAGGTTGTTAGTATAGAGTTTAATACCAGCATCGACAAGCAGCTTAGCATAGTGCTGTCCCCAACGGCTTTGATTTCAGTTCACGTCCGACAACTGTGAACAAGGTACAAGACTCTTTCCCAGGGGATCACCAGCTGTGGTGGGGGCAGCAGCTTCAGAGAGCAGCAGGATGGTCTCCCTGGGACCCAAGAGCACCCAGAACTGATGAAGATCATGTTCAAGGGAAACTTCAATCCTTTGCTTGTGCACATAAACTACTCTGTAGTGTTTGGACTGTATGCGTCTTCAAGACACCCCTCTACATATGTATGTGCTAGTGTCCCGCTTGTGTGAAGCTGGTATCATACGAGGTGTATGGAGTAAAGAAAGCTTACCACTTCACCTCTTAAAGGAAATCTAGTTACTGATTTATTTCACAGGGAAGGAGGAAAGCAAGACCACAATCTACCAAAAAAGAAAAGATATATGTAAGTGACTAGGTCAATATGTAAAGCCTGTAAAGACTTTTTTTGGATTTTTTCATAAAACTGAAATTAGCTGAAAGCATTTCAAAGTAATACATAAAACAAGATGGCACAGCTGTCAAGACCAAATTCTCTGCTGATATATAAGATTATGCTTCATAGTTACGGGAATGATCTTTGGGAGAGATGTGGGAAGAATGAAGAGGGGAGACCCCACCATTTCTCTGAAGTACCACGAGATTTCTTGCTGAAAGCTTGCACCATGATCTGTGTTTATGTGAAAGACTGGTGAATAGCTAGCTCCAATGGAGCATTTTACAAATTAAACATTGGGGCTATGACAAATTCAAGCACAAATGGAAATGTAAAGGACACAGCTTTGTCTATCTGTAGGGTAATGCTAGCATCTAAATAATTTGAGGAATTGTATGTGAATTTGGATTTGAAAAACAGAAATACTGATAGATGCCTAAGCAGAAAAAAAATGCTAAAATATGGTTTATATGGATGGGTACAATGTGGGGAAAAGACAATGCTGGGTTATTTTACATCAGAGACACTATGAACAGTTAGCAGATTTCCTCCATCTCATGTATAACACTCTGGATTAGTTAAGTTTTCCTCTAGTAAACTAAAGAAGGAAGGCATGCTGCTCGATGCTCCTTGAGTAGGTATCTGCAAAGAATGGGGAGAAAAACTCATCATGGGTCAATTCAAGGTGGGCTACATGTTTATTTTTAAAGTTCAGGGGGGCAGGAGGGGGGAGCATTGTTAGGAGAAAGCTTTCCACTGGAGAAAGAAATATTGAACTTCATCATGAGGGACAAGAGGAGTTACTCGATGATGTAGCTGCTGCCTAGGAATTCATAATCTGAACTTTTCCTCGGTGCACTCAGAAAAAAGCACCTCTTAGGCATGAGTATGCTGACTCCTTGTTGACCCTGCTTTGAATGGAAGGGTGGATTAGGTGACCTCTTGTGGTCCCTTCCAACCTGAATTATTCTATGACTCTATCTATCTGCTTTTTTTTCAAAGCTTGCAGCACTTGTCAGCATTCCTGACAAGTCACACTAATGTAATAAAAACTGGAAATTTTCAAGGATGGTTTATTGAATGCCCAGGAAGGCACAATTATTCGAACATGAACAAAAACATCCTAGTTAGAAAGAAATGTGAAAACAGATATAGATATATATATATATATATAAAAAAAAAAAAGAACAAAAACCAAAACCATAAAAATACGATACAGGGAGAGAATGGTGAGAGAAAGGAAGTAACAATTTGGTGGCCACAAAGATCAGACACAGAGACTGTGTCTAGATATTCACGTTACAGTTAGTGAATAATGTGTGATGGCACTTGAAAGTGGAAGAGGTTTTGAATGGGTCCAAGGAACTCCCAGAGCCTTTTGAAGCCAGAGGCAGAGATAATGAGTCTCTGCATGTGTTCATTGTTAAGCTGTTCTAGTTGCAAGATAAATCAAATTTAGGAGAAAACCCTTTAAGCCCCTAGAGTTGATGTTGCAGCTGAAATAATTTCTCCATTCATTCAAATATAGGGTGCCCACTGAATCTTTGAGGTGGTGGAAGGCAAGACTAAAATGGTAGCAAAGGACATCAGTCGGGATATTTATATGGCTGTGTGGTAACTGGTAAAGCCAGTCTTATACACTGGAAGTTTTTTGGGTTTTGTTTTTTTTTTTAACAGTGCCTTGTAGGAATCAAGAGATTGCCTGCAGGATCGCTCCCTTGCAGTGCACCAGGCTGCTCTTTTCAGACGTCCCTGGAGTATTTCTGATGGATTTTCTCTGGGCCCTTAAACAGGGTGTTTATCAGAGGTTTCCACGTCTTCACTCACTGGAATGCAAAAGGGGATAGGTCTCAGCTGATGGAGTCAGGAGGGTGAGTCGGTGACCGAGGAGCTTTTTCCTGACACAGCCAATCCCTCACTTTGCCTGCTTAATAAATCAGACTTAGCCACACCACGCTACTTGCTGGTTCTTTCCCCCGTGGCAATGCAGAGTCCAGCTGCCTGCAGTATCACAGCATCGTGGAAGGAACAGGGCACATCTGCTGTCACCACACAAGCTTCTCGTTTGTGCATGCAGTTCAGGGACTGCTTTTTGCAGTCTGCGTTTGGTTTGTCAGCTAGTTTAGTATGTGACTCCTTCCCCAGCAGCTCCACAAGCCCGTGTCATTAGCTACCTAGTCCTTAACGCTGACAGGGATCCATTTTCGGGAACGAAGCCGCATTTTGCAAGACATAAATCTATGAAGGTGCTTGAGGAGGGCAGTGAGTGACCCTTTGTGCTGCCCTGGATGTGGGTTTGGAGGGATAAGTCTGTGTTGCGGCTGGTTCAGCCTCTATCCTGGGATGTGGAATTCTTTGCACGTGTACAAATGATGGAATGGGAATGTTTCTGTTCATCTACAAATCCAAATTTCTCATTAAAACTGGTCATTAGTGAAATTAGTGAAAGTATCTATTAATATATGCATTATCATTTGCAAATCTGCTGCAGGCCTACCAGTTCCAGAATCAATTTAGATGGCCGTTTCTATGGCTTTGGCTATGTAATACACATGGCTGAGTTAATTCACATTAAGCATTAAACCCCTTACAGTTTTTGCTCTTTTTAACAAGTGTTAGCAATGCATAGAAGATTTTTTTTTAATTTCAAGTTTATGGGCTAATTTTGGCTTATTCCAATTTTATATTTAAAACAATTTTCTTCTTTAACGTGTTTTTGAGGATAATCTGTTATTGAGAACACTAACGACCTTGGATATTAAGTTCTAACTTTTATTTCCCTGCAGCTGCTGGCTGTATCAAAATGGAGGAGGTACAGGGCGATGTTGGCAGCTCTTAGGCCTTTTTCCGTCAAATGGACTGATACCTAATGCATTTTCCTTTAGATTGTTTTGTTTTCAGTGGTGTTCTGAAAATTGCATTCCTGTCTCATCCCATGAATCATAAGTTACGTCTTCTGTGTGGGTTTTAGTATTTGTTTCCATTTCTTGCGACTCCCACATATAAGCGGATTTTGATGCATATAGTGCTAATATTATGATTGCTGCTGGCTGTGCTGTCTCTGTATCAGGTAACCTTATTGATCTTTCTTTCACCTCAACTACCAGCAGTTTTGCTGCACCTGACCTAATTTCAACCACTGAAGATGCTTTAAAATATTGATATGAGCAGAGAGGTTATTTTTCTTTAACCATGACAATAAAAGTAAGTCTAGCATTATCCTAGGAAGATCCAGATTCTGATAGTTTCATGTAACCGTCTGAGCAGTACAGAGGAACTGAGAAATTGTATTCACTCCGGTGGAGGTTCCTGGTCATGAGAGACCCAATATTTTCCGAGGAGAGAATAAGCACTTTATGAATGCATAAGCATACACACGCATGGGTGTCTTGAGGACAATCCCAGATAGAGGTAGACAAATATAGATTCCTGAAGGCTAAGAAATCATTTAATTTAAATAAGAAATTTCTCCAAAATATTTTTTTTTTTAATGAAGGTGCAGAAGGTAACAAAGTAAAACTCTCTCTTCAGCAGCTCCTGTAACTACTTTTTTAAAATGCCAAAAGGTTTACTGGCCTTTTTTTTTAAGACTACTCTTTTTTTTAAAACTGCGCCACCCCCCCCCCCCAAATTTACTGCATTTGTTGGCTGTGAGCAGTGTCTGAACTATGAGGGCTGTATATTGATCACACCAGCCTCTGTTTGCATTATTTAGCTCTTGAAGAGCATCTGCTGAGCATCCATCAGCATGGGGTGTGTGCCACCACCATATGGACTGCCAACTGCTGGTGGAGCCAGGGAGGTGCCGTTATGCTCCCATATATTCCCATACAACAATGCCATTAACATCTGGCGTACCATGGCACACACTTACTTTTGTGGTACAATAACAGCAGATTTTTCATTCCTAACTACAATGAGGATCCTTAATGGGAGTGACGGTGCTGACTCAAAATCAAGTTAGGGAAACAGTGTTACTGCAACTATCTAGCTGTGTGGAGCATTGCATCTGAAGGTCACGTACTGGAAATTTTTTCCTCCTATGAGTGCAAAAGCGCTCCTTTGGATTATTTGAATGGCCCTTCTAATACTGCCTTTTGCCTCTGGCTGAGACACAGGAAGGCAGCGACTACAGGAAAGGTTTTCGCAATCAGTTGGAAGGTAGGATTAATATCACAATAGCTTGATACTTCAAGGCATGCTGGTCTGCAAGCCATTGATGTAACTGTGAATACATGGTCCACGATGTATTCACATTCACAACTGTGAATACCTTGTCCACAAAAAAAAAAAAGGCAATTTTCTTCAAAACTCAGTAATATTTTGGCTTGTATCGTGTTTTACTGCTATAAGGCCCAAAGGTGGTGAGTGAGCACGTTTGGTAGTAGCTGTTAGAAATGTTTTGCTTTCTGTTTGATGACCATACTTCCTGCTCTCCAACTATGCGCAGAGGGCAGAAAGGACCATGTGGTTTCCTTTTTTTATGCCGTGTGCCCCTTTCCACAACCCTGAACTTGCTGTATGCTTTCAGTTCAAATTCACTCTTATATGTTTTGCTGGATTCGGGCTTAAATCTGAATCCTTCACACTCTGGCAGGATGAGTTTACAGAAATGTTTCAGATTTTCTTAGAATGTATTTCTGGCTTACAGAAATTTGCTGACAATTTTTTTCCTTATCCCTAAGTAGCTTCACAGTGATCAGAGGACCATTTGTCCCTCTGAAGTTCCTGAGGGCCCTTGTTGAGAACTTATCTTTCGTTCTTTATCGCCAGGTAGCTGCCAAGGCACGTGAAGTAGCTCTCTCGCATGTAGATTTGCCAAGGAATCTCATGGTAACGTACCAAACATTCTTTTTTTACACTCTGTAGTATGTGATTTATGGAGGGACCCCTGCCAAGAGAATGCACCACTGCAGACTGTCAGAAAACGCTATTCAGATGTAACAAAGTATTTTCTCCTGGGATTCAGCTATGTAGTTCACACAGGTAACTTCATTCGTTTCCCTAAAAGAATACCATTTTAACTAAAATTTGTTACATGAACTCAATTAGCAGAAAAAAATATGGTTTGTTTCATATAAACTACCGAACAGATGTGAAAAGGAGAAAACGGGCTTTGACAGTGTTTGTCATACACGCAGCACCCATTCAAATGTTTAAAACACTGGATGGATATTCCAACTAGCCTAGTGCCCAGAGAGAATGCCCCATTTTCTCAAGATCTGGCTGCTTTATGCAGGCAGCTCCATAAGACTTCAGACCCAGCTTTTAAAAGGTATCTGGGGCTGGACTCCTTTTAACGTCAGCTGGATCCAGATGCTAAAATGCCTTCTGAGAAACTGGGTATCAGCTCTTCTGAAAGTCTGTTCTCAGCTGCAGTACTGAGCATTTCTGATGCAGGGTTGCACAGGTTGGCCCGTAGCCAACCGTCACATAATCAGAGTTCAGTGCAGGCCAATTTAGGATTGATTTTGCACTGGAGGGAAAAGAAACTATGATGCAGGAAACTCTGCCTTCTTTACTTTAGGATGGGCAGACTAAGAGAAATGCAGTAGAAAAAAAAAGACTCATTCCTGTATGGCTCCTTGCACACTGAACCATAAGTGCAAATATCAGTAGTGGGATATTTAACTACCAGAGCTTGGTTGCACCCCAAAAGATTGTCTACAGTGAGCAGAGCACCCTCCTCGTCTAGCAGGAGTGAAATGCAGGCAAAAGTACAATTTCCAGCTACAGCAGAGAAGACATTCAAACTTGACAAATCTTGATATTCTTCCGGTGCTCTGAGGGTCATTTTCCGCCAAAGACATATTTAAATGCCCCAAAGTGCACTAGCTGCCTCTCTTGACACCAGGGTCAATTCAGAGTAGGAGGCTCTCTAAGCGTAACTAAGGGACGGGTGAATCTGGACTTAATCTCATTTAATACCTGGCATATGTGGGCTTGTTTATAGCTTGTTTCTTTACAGATACTTCTAGTTTGTGCTTGCAGAAAAGTACTTCCTACCAGCTGCTTTAGATGTAGAGGAACATGGATATACTCATTCATTTACTTTGCCTCTTGGTGTGACCTTAATGTGAGCCAGGGAGAGGAGGGGCAGAGGAGATGCAGAGCAGACAGTCCGGTTTCTCTCTGTAGCCGTGAATTGCTGTTGAAATAGAAGGCCAGTGTGGGAACCCCATGCCCTATATTTTTGTAACGCCATAACTATACACTCTGTGATAAGGATGATTTGTATACTGTTGTTGACTCATATTTGTGATTAGATTGGTGGAGACAGCATGCAGATTTGAATTTGGTTATAATTAATTCCTGTAAAAGAAAAACCTAGACTACCAAACCTTCTCACTCAAAGACTTAAAGCTGCTCATCCGGTCTGAATAAATTAGAATTAAAAAAAAACCTCCAGTGAGGGTTTCCCAAATGTAAAGATAACAACCATTGCTCTGGTGCCTGGAGGGCAGCAGCCCCATCCATGTAAATGGCAGCTACAAATAGGAGATACCAGAGGAAGCAAACATAGAAGTCTTTGATATCTACTAACCTGCAAATAGGTTAATTTTTGAAAAGTTGTGGCTAACTTGCATCACAGAAAGAATAAAACGATTTACAGGTATTTTGTGTCAGGCAAGCTGTATTTCAGAAGTAGTCTTTCTGAAAGACTTCTTCTTCTCAGGCTGTCTCAGGCGTGGGACACCTTTCTGATGATACCATTACTCTCATCTCATCTGAATGTACTGCCAGCACCCATATCCCCTCCAGCGCGGCCCAGGGACTCCCACTGAATTACTTATCAACTGGCATTTCGACCAGGAAGTTTGCATTTCCTCCCGAGCCTTCTGATTCCTGCAGTCGTTGCCAAAATCCTGTCAGAGAGTCTGGACAAGGTCATGACTGCAATTCCTCTGTGGCTGGCGAAACCACGCTTCTCAGCTCATTGGTAGACTCCTTAGTTGTCTTTAGGAAGGTTATCATCTCAGGGAATCGCTGCTATCAAAAAGATTATTCTTAAAAGCTGTGGAGTTACTTATTCAGTCTGTCAAGCCTCGTTACGTTGGAAGACTCCATGACAGAATATCTAAGAAATTTACCTTTTTTGTACGTAGAAGAAACGATGGTCCCAGTAAGGAAACTGCAAACTTAATTATACAGTAGATTTCCTCATAGACAAAATTTCCAAGGACCCTCAGTATGTCAGCACTTGCTTTCAAATCTTAATCCTCAGCACTGACTTTGGTTTTTGCTTGCTAAAACACTTCAGGTGACACTGTTCATCCAAAGCAGTTCTCTGGGTCCCAGGTCTGCACCCCTAATTCACTCTGAGCTGTATTTACTTCCCAAGGAGGCCAGGGGATTCCTCGTTTAATGTAAAGTTGGTAGAAGTGCACCTTTAATTGCTGCTTTAAATTCTTTATTAAGCATTATCTGTTCCTGTTAAGCCGAGAGACCCATGTGCTATTCCGGGAGCTGCCGCTGACTCGCTGTGTGCCTGCAGATAAGTCGCTCGGCTGCTCAGTGCCTCACCTCCCTCATCCCGAAATAGCGACACTTCCCCTCTGCAAGCACTTTCCATCTGTGGTGTGTGCTGGAGTCAAGGGAAAGACTTCACAAGGTCACTGTCATTACTCCTGTTTTGCAAAGGAGAAACTGAGGCAGGGAAGGGCATAGACTTGCCCAGCACTGGCAATTCAGCTCTGGTCTCATCATCCCGCACCACTTCACCACTCGCTAGGCTAGCTGCCTCCCCGAATTATTCCTTGTATGCTAATCATTGGACTCAGATTAGGATTCACTGCTAGATTTCATGTCTTCTTCCCTGTGTCCTTTCTTTGTGTATGACTGACTTTTGCAACATCGGAGCAGACACTTTTTGAATAGCTGAGTTGTTAGAAAGAAATTCCTGACAGGTTTGAAAAAGAGCCCCTTTGGACAGCAATTGCAAAGCTTAAGCTAATGACCTCCTGGTTGTATTTGCCTGTTCCTTTGTCTCTAGAGAGGTCTGGATTTTTCTCTTGGCTCACAATAATTATTAACAGATCTTTCTCAATTTAGGAGAGAAAGATTTAGTCTCTGTATTTGTAATTCTGGCCTTTCAGAGAACAGAGTATAAACAGCACTGTGTCCTGGCCCAAATCCATTCTGCATTATTAGGGTGGCATTGATTTGAGATCTCACTCCATTAAAATTTGAAGTCTAAAGCAGTTCCAGCTACAAATGGGGTCTCTCAAGGTTTATACATTAGTTTAGCCCTCAATGTTGCCAGATGGTCAAAAACTAGAATGTGTCACAAATGTTACTAGTGCCCTTCACAAAATGACACTTTCAAATTAGTCTCCATTTCCATCCATTTACTATAAGGTGCTACTTCCCGTATGTAAATAAACGGTGATTCATTACTGCACCAACAGAGGAAAACAGATTTTGTTGAAATGTATGAATAGGTTGCTCAGGTTTTCTTTTCTAGGCGAACGAATAAACATTTTCCTGTCTGCTAGTTGGGTTTTTTCCAAGACACTTGCATGCTTATTATCCTGTCCCTTCCCAGTGCATTAGAAGAGAGAGGTAGATAGGAAACCCCCGATTCCTTCCTCGGTGGGGTACAGAGGGGGGGTGGCCTCCAGGCAGGAGAGCACCTGCCTGCACCCTCCTCCACACCAGCTCCCCCGAGATCTGGGTCTCCACGAGGATCAGTGCTGCCGAATAAGCATATGAGTAGAGCTCATTTACTTTTTTTCATTACAAAGTTCAGGTTTGGAATCAACCTAAGATTATTTGGAGCTGAGTAGACTCAGCTCTACCCCATAGCTTATCGCAATACCTTTTTTTTAAATTTTTTGCTTCCCTTCAAGTGTGTCCCCACTGGCACCATTGCTACCATGATCCTCCCCAGGACTCTTCTCCAGGACAAGTGGGTCCTCCATGCTGACCAAAGCAACCTTAATGCTGGTATCACACTTATTCCTGTCAGATTCCCTCATTTCCACTCAAGCCACAGATCCTAAACGTTGAGGAAAGCTATAAGGTTAGGGGTATGTTTGCTACCTCTTCCCCACATATAGCTCGTAACTGGTAACCTCTATGTTGATGAGACCTGATTAATGCAGGCAGACACGTTGTCAAGTTCCCCAAAATTTCAGCCCTCCAAAATGTACAGAAGCTGTAATTCTGGGTAGGTTTGTGTATACGTGTGTTGTTTTGTTTCTTTTAAAACACCGTTATATGCTGTATGGTACGTGATGAAGCAAGAAATTCCTGAGCTTTCACTGTGTCTAGCTCATTGATTTTTAAGAGTCTGGGAGTTTGGAGCCTCTGGAAGCAGCTTGACACGTAATGTGAAACCTGCAGATCCTGCCAATTGCCACGGAAAGGTGAGAGAGGTGAAAAAAATCATTTTACACTTGTAGACTTTGGCTCATTTTTTGACACTGAGAAAACAACTTTTGCCAGCAAAAGCAAAACCTGCAGAGCTTGGGGTGGGGAACAGAAAGCCAAACAGATAGAGTTGCACTAGCTGCAGTCCCAGGACCAATCGTGTGTGCCCTGTGTCCCCAGTGAGGGCAGCCAAATTTTCTCATGCAGACCCCAATTGCTTCTCAAACCTCAGCAAGATTTTATTTGCAGAAGTCGTCTTTGAGGCAAGAAGGTGACAAGGGCTGTCAAAGCCTGACACACTGCAAGGACAAGTGCACCAGATTTCAGTGGCTGCAGCTCAGTATGGTTTCATTCAATTCAGCATTAACTGAATGTTTTCTTTAACAGCTATGTGATGGGCTTTTTCCCTTTTTGAAATTTCTCAAGCAAGATGCAATTGTGATTCTATAATCTTCCTTCTGACAACCGCCACATCATTCTTTAACCCTTACTTTCAGCATTATCCCAGCGTCAACCTTTGACTCCTACTGATAACAAACTGGTATTTTGCTGCAGTTCAATGATCTTAAGGACACAGGTAGGACAGGGTTTGTAAGTAGCGATGATATCTTTCATTAGACCAACTGATATAGCTGAAAAAAATTAGACAAGCTTTTCAGTGCACTGATAAACAAATGCATATGTTGCACTAATAAACCAGTCTCCCTAAGGAACTTAAAGCACTCTACAGAGACGAGTGAAGTGACTCAGCCATTTCTGTGTGATTTGCTCACCCCGTCAAAACACATGGAAATTTTTGTCTCTTACTTCACCAGGACCAAATTTCAGCTGCTGTGCAGTAGCGTATAGCTCCATTTCCTATCTTACTGCAATGCCAGGGAGAGAGGAGCAAGATAGCATCTCTTACTTGCAGGGTGACTCTTCTGACAGTACATGAAGAGGGGAAAGGAACACCAGTTCCAAGGGAGTTTATCTTATTGCATCTAAGATGAAAAGTGGAAGACAAGAAGGGGAGAGGGAACTAAAAATCAGGACCCAAACCCAAAAACCTGAGAGCAAAATATGCTCCTCTCTGTGAAAAGCCAGGATGTTCTTAAGCTTATATATTGACATTCATTTTGAAAAGTAGTTAGCCATTATTAAATGGTTCCTGTGTTTGTACAGGAGATGGTGTCACCCAAGTGCCCTCTGTTCTCTGTATCTGTCTCTGTTCCCTGTCTTATTTGCCACGTTCTTCCACGTATCTGCTTTTAGCAGCTTAAGATCTTTGGGGCAGGGCATTCGATGGTCACACTGATGCTTTGAGTAAGTCTCAGTAGCGTCTTCCTCTGTCAGTGGTCCCACTGAAGGCATCTGGGATATTACTGATGCTATTCAGGTAAAGATATCATCACAACTCGCAACCAAATGACTGTGGAGCATTTAAACACTACTGAAGAATAAGCAACTGTAAGCAATAATGTTATTTCTAAGAGCAAACTAATGCTGAGTATTCTTTAATGCTCTCATCCTCAGCTAGGACTCCTGGATCTGTGCATGCCATGCAAGCTAAAATGTTCTCGTTCAAGAGCCTTGAGAAAACCCCACTAGAAAATACTGCAGTTGCACATATGCCAGACCTAACCAGGCATATCCTAACTCAAAATCCACTGAATGGATCGTCTTGAGACATCTTTTGTTTTTCCTTCCTCAATAAGGACAATAAATCAAGCTAAGTTAAAAATTTTATAGCTACAGCTGGTTTTGGCTTATGCAAATGCAACATTTCAATCACAACATATGGGAAAAGCATATTTTTTCCCTTCCCTCACATAACTCAAAAACCGCTATCCTGATTCTTCTGAAGCTCTTCAGAAATTATTATCTTTGGGTGGAAGCTACAGACAGGAAATACAAGCCAGTAGGAATTTGTTTAATTGAAAGACCGCTGAGCAAACGAAGAAAATGGAATTGGAGATTTTAACTACTGTTTGTTTGCTAGCGAGAACTGTAACCGCTAAATATTTATAAGATACCTCAATTTCAAAATTATGATAATTTATTACCTGGGCTTCTCCCTAAAAGACCGTGCCTGAAAAAGTTGCTCATTGTGCTTAAAGCTGCTTTTGATGTGATTTCTTTGTTGCAGACACAATTCAAAACCACACGAACTGAATTGCTTCCTGATGGAAGTGCGTTGTCATTATCTCATCTTTTGCTTTTGAAGCGTCAGCACATCAGAGCGGCTGGGAGCACCAGTCGCAAGTGAGGATTTAAAGCGTCCTCACCTGCCCGCTACCGCAGGCTGGGCAGTGCTGAGCTGGCTTATGAAGTACTGGGGCTGCAAAGGAGCAGAGGGACAGCACACATCCAAAGCTCACTTAACTCCACAGCTTTTTTGTCTCCTCTCTCGTATTATTTAATTACTCCGGAGTTGTTCTGGAGGAGCAAACCCTGCAGCACTGAAACACATTCGATTACATGCGGACTAATCCTGAATAAACATGTGCTAAAACCTTATTCCTGAGAACCTCCTCTACAAACGAAGCACCGCATCCAGCCCCGATTACCTCCTCCTCCCCGCGCACAGGGGAGGACAGAAGGACGACAGTAGCTGATTGCGAGGGAATGGCCGGCGGGGCTGAGCACACCGAAAGCCGAGCTTCGCCTGCCGCCGCCTCGCCGCGGAGCAGCACACCCGATGGCGGAGGAGCCCCCGCCGCCGCAGTCCTCGCAAGAGCCCCGCTCCCTCGGCAGCTTGCTTTGTGAAGGGAGAATCTACAGGATAAGCCTGTTTCTGTAATTACAATGATATGCTTTATCATTCCTTTGCAATCCAACGTAAATCCCTTGTGTGCTGTGCCAGAGAAAGTAGCCTTTTCTGTGAAAGCCTCCTGGCAGCAATCGAAGGGCTGGTGTTTGCGCTGGGAGCGGCGGAGTCGTCAGCTTTGGGGGGGAGTGCAGTGAGAGGAGGGCGGGAGGTCATTAAAACATCGGACACGTTAAAAGATTAAGCAGGTTAAGCACGACGCAGGCAAACCAATCTCTGCTCCCTCAACTGCTTGTTTCAGGATTTCAGCCAACCGGCCGGGTGTCGCCGAGGCACACCTTCGAGGGGGTTATGGATCTCCAGCCTCATCAAGAGGAAGCAAGGAAATGCTTTGGTGCCCACTCCAGCCAAAGGGCCTTCGTTTACCTGTAGAAATTAAACACTCGTGGGAGACTGTACGCTAACGCACACACATGATTTAGGCTGGGGAAGCGACTGGGCCGTTTGTCTGTCCCGCGCTGGCAGGGTTCACGATGCACAAAGTCCCCGTACGGGGCGTCCCTGTCCAGGTGTCGGGTGCAGGGCCTCTGTGAGGAGAGGCCGGGGCTGCCCCGTGCCGGGCACAGCCGGTTCCAGCCGGTTCCGGCCGCCCCAGCGCAGGCACCGCTGAGCCCCTCGGCGAGGCTGGTGGCACCTCTGGGAAAACGTGTTCAAGAAAGGGCAAAACGCTGCACGGCTGTGAGGAAAAGGGTGTGAGAGCCAGCCCTGCGAGCCCCCGGGGAGGGCAGGAGAGGGGCAGGGGGTGCTGCCGGCGCCGGGGCAGAGATTCCCCTGCAGCCCCTGGGGAGACCACGGCGGCGCGGGGGAAGCCTGTGAGGAGGGAGGAGCGGCAGAGAGGAGCTGTGACGGGCTGGCCACA
Organism: Calonectris borealis; assembly: GCF_964195595.1. NCBI lineage: Eukaryota > Metazoa > Chordata > Aves > Procellariiformes > Procellariidae > Calonectris > Calonectris borealis. The sequence continues at coordinate 4,254,342 of NC_134327.1, forward strand.
GCCCCCCATGCCCCGTCCGTCTGCGCTGCTCTGGGTGGAGGAGGTAGAGGAGACAAGAGTGAAGGAGTGAGGCTGAAACTGGGAAGAAGGATTTATGTCTTTGTTTCTCACTATCCAACTCTATTTTGATTGGCAATATTATATTAATTTTCCCAAAGTCAAGTCTGTTTCGCCCATGACAGTAATTGGTAAGTGATCTCCCTTCTTTATTTCAACCCATGAGCTTTTCCATCTTATTTTCTCCCACCAACCCCTTGAGGAGGGGAGTGAGAGAGCAGCTGGGTGGGTGTCTGGCAGCCAGCCAAGGCCAACCCAGCACACTCCCCCTTTCTCACACTGTCCTGAGGGAGAGTCCAGCCAGACTCCAGGCCCAGCTAAAGGACTAATGGCTTGTGTTGGACCCTAAAGTGCTACGGTTGTGAATGCAAAGCGTGTGCTTACAAGGTGGTTGTTACGGGTTAGACAAACTGCATCTCAGGTTTCTTCTACACGTCTCATTAAGTGTAACACACAACCAAACTGTGGGACTCCTTTCCTGAGGCTGCCATTTGTAAATGGGTTCAGATAGAATTTAAATGCATGCATAAAAGGTACAGATATTACTGCATGTTAACGATTGCCGTCTGAAGGCAATTGCTGGCTCAGAAAATGCTGAAACACTGGGAGGTGGAAGTCAGGAGCACTGTCTCCAGACAGTGGGATAGCACGTGAGGGAGACTGCTCAGGACCTGCCAGCCCTTGCAGCCTGCTTTCAGCATGCCTTGTCGGCCAGCGGCAGGCTGCTGAGCTAGACAGGCCTTTGATCCTGCAGCTTTATAGCTGATCTTGCAGCCTGGTATTGAACAGGAAGGTTTTCTTGCTTTTTGTACATCCCTCCACTTGAAGCAACAGGATTCAGTCCCTCTAAGATGAGTTTGGGGAGTCTTTTATTTCTCACATATAATAATGCAAGAGTCCCATTTGGGACCTGGAATTCTAAAATAATATCTTCAGAAAAGAGCAGTATTTATTTCTTATTGTCCGATCTACAAAGCATACAAAATGAGGGATATATGGATCTCTCTTTCCTTGCTGGCTTTGGTAAGTCAAGGGCTCATTGCTGCCCTACCTATTTATGTCTGCATTTATGACAGCATGGCCTGTAGGCACGTGAGACTTTTTGCAGTGTTGTCCAGGTACGTGCGTGCCAGCCTTCACCAGCTCCCCGTCAGCTGCCATCCTGTGCCTGCCTGTGGTGCACAGCTCCATGTCTGTAGGCAGCTGCACGCCTGTGTCCGAAATGCTGCCACCATGGGAGTGCCTGCTCCTCTGCCACACGCCTGCTCCAGGGTGGCTTCTGCGCTGCTGCCAGGGTGCACCCTGGCTGGCTGCTTATTCCCAGCTCCAGGACCTGCGTATTAGTCCCTTTCCTCTCTTTTCTTCTCAGCTTTGGAAATGATCGTGGTTGGGACCAAGTAGTTGTGTCTTCGGCTACCGTCCGACTACTGTTTAACTAAGTCAGTGTTAAATTGTCCCTTTCTCCCCCCACATTATTTCTTTATATTACGTGTCACATGAATGCGTACACACGGCTCTCATATCACACCCGTGTTTCCCTTTTTGCCACAGACCTGAGGAATCAGCAACTTCCAGAGGAGCTGATCTGAAAGACCAGCTGATGCTCAGACAGAGACAACAGACTTTTCAGGGGGGGTGGCCGCTTGCACGTCCTCCTCTCCCACCACACACACCACTGGCGCTGAACGTAACGGTGCCAGAGCCCATCCCCAGTCAGTGTGTACCTGGTTGCAGCTCAGTGCTGCAGAGTGTAGAAAAAAACCTCCCCACCTTTCTGTCTTTCTGTTTTTCCCTTTTTCTTTGCTCCTTTTTAAGAGAGGGCAGAATTTTCCCGACAATAGTAATATCTAGCTCTTCGTGTAAGAGAACAGCTGTATTTACTTGACTTACGAGTATCTTTACTGACAGATTTATCCTTTGCATCATAAAATGCCTATTTGGGCTTTAAAAAGTGCACTGACTGCTTCCTTGAAGCTTGCAGCAATAGGCCGTTCTCATTTGAAAGACATATTATTACCCCAAAACTAAACATATTATTTTACACGTCCCAGCTACCCTCATTCTTTGTGCCTAAGGGCCTCTGAGCAAAAGGTGTCATTTGGAGCACACAGCAGAGAAAACTCAGTTATGTAGATATTACGTTTCTCTGCTCCTTCTGTTCCAGAAGAGCTGTCTTCGCATCTCTCACCGGGAAGCTGCTGGGTTTTTCCTATCTGATGGCTAAGTTGTATCTGTGTATATGGTATTGTTATTTTTGGCAGGCACATTACTTCACATTCTTAGCATGAAGAACGAGAGCGGGCAGCCAATTGCATTAACTAGCCCTCACGTTTTGTTTTTTGCCATAAGCCAAGTCCTCGGGGAAAGCGGGTGTCAGGGTGATGCATCGCCACCTGCGGGGGAAAGCATCCAGGCGGTGTACGGAGCCGGGCAGCCCTGAGCGGAGGTGGCTGAGGGGCTGCGGGCCAGGGGAGACGGGGCGAAAAGGGGAAGGTGGGACGAGGCTGGGCAGGCTTGGGCAAAGGCACGGCTTGGCTGAAGCTTTATGCTGCCTGACGGCCAAATGCTTGGCCAGAGTGCGGGGAGGTGTATGGTCAATATTGTACTTACCTTAATCCTGCAGCCTGCTGCCACCAGAGTGACAGCGCTGCTGCAGCACGCAGGCAGCCCTGCCAGGGAAGCCCCAGGCATGGGGGACACCACACAGACACCCCCAGAATCCAGCAGATTTCCAGCACAAGTGATCCACAGACCGTGGATCCCTACAGCCATAGAAGGGAGGGATTGGGGTCCGACACCCTCCGGCTCCAGGGCAGAGTTAGAGAGATGTTGCCAGTGAACTGCTTCTGCCTAATGAACTGCTCCTTTTGTCTGCAGCAGCAGATAAGAGCAATTAAACACTGGATAGCAGATTAATGATTACTGTAAAGTCATGCTAGCTCATGGTGACAAATCTGTATAAATATTCACCACGGTGGTAGGCGAGGTGTTCAGGCAGTGATGTACCCTCTGTGTGGCAAATCATTCAAAGACGATGCAAAGAGAGAGCGTCTGGTGCTTGTCAGATTCATTAATTATCACTGCAGATGAAATTGGAAGAAAGACCAGCTTACGTACATTACGTTACATTTGACAAAGGTTGTTTTGGGCCCAGCTGCCACCCAGAAAACAAGGCAGGTTTTGGATGTGGAATTTCCACCTTGGGAGGATGCGTGCTTTGTGGTGTGATGGTTTGCAGCCATGGAATAGCAGCTTATCTTAGAGCTGGCTTTAGTCTTTGTCTTTTTATTGGAAATTATGAGGAGAGTTATGTGATGACACATTATACCCATGACCTCCGGCTCTCACTTTCTCTTGTGTTCACCTCTTCTTGCTATCCTTGGAGACAGCAAGCTGGACTAAGTGGATTCGGGGTCTGATCCCATCTAGGAACGCCCATTAATAAAGAATGGAATGAAAGAGATGAAATTTCTGTCACTTATATTGAAGTGCTGACTAAATTATCTTTCTGTTTTTTGAAGTGTTCTGATATACAGCCCTGGTAGAGTTTGAGATACCCAAAGTGTAAAACACCACCTGTGCTGTAATTTGTATAAACAGGCTTGATCGTGGCCTTTTCAGTATTGCATGCAAAACGCCTACAGACTACCAGAAAGGCAGACAAAGTAAGATCATAACTGGACTGAAGGAGATCTGGATTTCTGCTCTGAAATCTCTGTTTGATCAACAGATTTTACAGAGCAGCTGTATTCTGAGGATTTGGGGGTTTTTTGCCTTAAAGAATGTTTTGCTAGTGTCTACAAGAACCTCATGTGAAGCATGAGTAAGAAATTTAACAGATTGCTCTAACATGGTTAAAATTTTCAAAAATAATTCAAGGATTTTAGCTGAGGTCGTGTCTGAAAAGTCAATATGAAGTATAACAATGTCCTCGTGTGCAAGAGATGGATGTTCAGCCACACCAGCTGCTGGAACATCTCTCAGGGTGGACAAGGCAGCCAAAATCATGAATTGCTGTTTGGAAATCTTGCTTTATTTTAAGCAGAAACTTAACCAATGGCTCATCAACAATCACAGAAGACAGCTGGGTTTGAACCGATATGTCCACCTTCCAGAACATTTCATATACCTATATTCACATATATGTATCCATATAACAGGGAATTTAATTAGATTTATTTCTTAACATGTCAGTTATGTCCCACATCAAAGGCATTTAAGTCTTCGCAATATCCTCAATAGTTTTTTGATCTGACCTGTGATGAGTACAACCCTGAAAACAGACAGTCCTTGAATAGTATCTGGTAGTAAGTATTTGAAAAGATGATTGTGCCTCAGAATGAATGATTAAATCCTATAAAATGCATCTGTCACTGTAGCGTTTAAACTCTGCTCTTCCCCTCCTCTACCCACCTTCCCATTTGCACTAATTAGTGCAGGATGAGCTGCTGCCTAAAAATTAAGAATTCTGGAATATTTAATTTATTTAGTACCTGTAAATACCACACCTGAGGAGTCAGTGGTAAAGACCCATGCAAGCATGTCTTATATAGGGGCTGCATTTATGGTGCCCCCCAAGTTAGGGACTCCAGAGGGGGGGGTGGCAGCCCTGGTCTATTCGAGCCAGCCCCGTCTCGTCCTCCGCCCGCTCCCCGACCTGCCGCAGCTCTCGCTGCCCTCACACAGCAGGTGGGCATTTGGACAACAGTATCTTACCCGAAGTCACCTGAGGGATGAGTGAGTTGAGCAATAATGGTCTCCTGGATATACGAGGTGTTTCAGTGCGTGGTAACTTTTCAAACCCTGCTTTTTAGGATGCAGAAGTTGCCAAGGATTATGAAGTTTTACTCTTAAAAGTGACATAATGTGGAATCGTGCTTATTGCACTCCAGTGACTCTCTCCTAAATGTGCTCAGCTGGTATAATAAAGATGTGAGCTCTTTTTCACTCATCAGCTCCAAAAGTTTACCTTGGATTCCTGCTTTGTCATCCGTAATCTGTTTTAAAGGCTCCGCTGGGCACGTCGTTACCTGGAGCCTTATCCGGGAACGCAGTGCACATAAAGCCCCACGGCCCCTCGAGGGCTGCTCGGAGCTCCCCTCCCAGCAGCCGGGGGGGGGCCGTTTGCACCTGTCTCTTTTTGAGGGTAAAAGTCCCCAAATGCCTGGTGCTTTCTGCTGTGCAAGCCTCAGTGCTACTGTGTCTGTCACACCCCAGCACTTATTGGGATTTGTAATCATTATTTGTAATTAGGGATCTCTTTCGCAGCTCTGCGTTATGCGAGCGGGGCAGCCCCCAGCTCGCATGGTGTGAACGGCCAGGAGGTACCGAGCACATCTGCGGCTGAGCGCAGGAGAGGAGGATGCCTCGCACGCCGCGTTAGCCCCATCCAGTCCTCATTTCTAGCGGGGTAAATGGACCCCAAAACCCTATTGTTGACGGAACCGCAGGCAGAGGTAACGGCAGACACGTTTTGCAAGTCACTCCGCAGTGTAGAGAGCTGAGCACCTACTCGCAGCTTCTCAGGGGGCCGACAGCAGGAGCATCCAGAGAGATGGCCGTAGTGGAAATGCCACGCGAATCGGGCTTGTTCTTGTGTTTGTTTCTGTTGTGGCATTTGGTTCAAGCTCTCCGCAGTCCTAACCCCAACAACGTCAATGGAGTGGAGAATTTGGCTATTTTATCTCATTTAAATTCTTGTCAGAGCTTTTTGCTTGCCTCCTTGACTTCCCCTCTCCCTTTGCTGGGACAGCTGCTTAGCTGGGCTGACGGGGCGCGGGGCTAAGAGGGCAAGCCCAATTAACTGCGCTGTGATCAGTTCTTCTGTCTTAAAATCCCACACGCTTCCAAATTAATTTAGAATAGATTCAATCATAGTCATTTACAAGGGCTGCTGCTGGGCGCTGCAAGGAGCAACTTGCTGGTGGGATTCTCATTCTTTGCAATGGCAAATTGCTTAAGTTCCCCATACCATTTTCCACAGGAATAGAAAGCTGGAATTTAGACCTGATGCGGCTAAATGCTAAATATGTGTATCTATTTATATTGAAGCATACCTCATGATACCCTGGTGAGGTCAGGGGGCTAATGCCAGACAAGGTCATGAAAGAACTGCTTCATTTTCATTTATCTACAGCTAGGGAGGAGCAGGCATAAACATTCAGAGGAATATGTCTTGTAGCACAGCAACCTTCCCAAAAGTCCTTACTCATACCTCCATTTCCCTAAGCTGTGCCTGACCATTCACAGCTCAGGGTGTCCTCTCTCCTTTTTCTCTTGTGACACCACTGTCTTCAGTAAATCTAAGGCTGAATGCCCACTTGTGTGCTCTGATTGCAAATGCCTTGTGCTTTGCCCTGTAAAAGAGAAGTGCCCTCTTCAGACTAATCTTTAAGAAGCCATGCTTTCTTCTTTACGTCCTGCTTTAAGTGGCACTTCTGCCCTGCCATGTCCAGCCAAGTTGACCAGCTTGGACCTCTCTTGTGATATGGAACAATTCCTAAATAGAAACATCTACCTTGTGAAATTGTATGATCCCCTTGCCATAACCCTTATTGTTCAATTCCACTGCTGCCTTTTGTTCCTTCAGGGTCTTTCAGCATGTGATTTCAAGAGTAAACAATATCTTTTTTTTTCTGTTTTGTTTTTAGACCTAGTTGATGGCAAAGCTCTAGTTCAGGATATGGAATTTCTCTGGACATCAACCAGCAAGAAACAGGTGCATTGGAATTGCTTTTTCAGTTTAATAATTACAATGTAATTTCGATTTTTTCATCTGCCATGTAGCTACTGAAGTAAGGAAAAAACGTTCACCTTTTATTAAGCAGAAAGATTGTTAAGCGGTCTTAGGTAAGGCAGGCCATACCACTACCACAAGGAAATATTTCTTTGCTCCTGGTCCTGACTCCTTACCTCACACTTTGAATATTCAATGGGCTGCAGTCAGTGACTTGAAGGCTGCCATGGTGGTGCCCAGCAATGCTGTAGGTCCTCTCTGGCGGTTGGTGCACACAAGGAGTCATCGTTGCCTCAGATGTACAGACATGTATATATGGGCAGCGAAACCAGGCTCAGGTTTAGGGCTTCTCTCTCATAAGCTCTAATGACTTCAAAGAATTTGCATCCACTTGGCTAAAAAAATGGCTAAGGGTGATTGAATGAATGTAAATGAGGCAACTCCTCATCCTGTATTTCTTTATCTGAGGAGCAGTTTATAAATTCAAGGTAAGTATATCTTTCCACCAGCTTTGCACAGTTCTACTCTCTCAGGGTGAATAAATTTTTTTGATGGGTGAGTTAAAACATCATTATTTTTTTCATTATCATTGTCATCAGTATAAATGGCAGAGGTGTAGGGTTTTTGCCCAAGCTTTTAAATTTTCATGACAATTTTACTAAGCTATTTTATACGTTATTAAGCACACTTGTGATTTGTTTCAACCTATACCTTAACGTGATGTTTTAAGTGAGTGTTCCCAGAAGAGGGCAAAGGGAGCCTGTACATAGGGGACCAGCTGTGGCCTTGGGCTTCTCTGCTGCTGGGTGCCAGCGTTGGGGCCCACAGACAGGGATGGCCAAGGTGCTTGAGAGTGCATTTTTCTTTCACTAAAGTTTTCTTTTGAGAGTCTTTTGAAAATCCCAGCCTAAGGGATTAACGGTGTTGATCATTCTTGAGAATCGGGACACCTGTTTTGCTAAGACTCCAAAGCACTGGTTTTGTGAAAACAGGATCTGTGCAGGTTTCTGCTGGGGAAAAAGAAAAAAAAAAAGGCTGCAGATTGAAGCCCTTGTTTACCCAAACACAGAAATAATTCCTTCTTGTGGCCATTTCTAGAAACCGGGGTCAATGCTTGTACTTATTTTTTGAACAAGACTTTTCAATGTGGTTTTACAGGCAGCTGCTTTTTGTAAACCATTAAAAGAGAGCAGGGGCACCAGAATTTCAGCACAACTCACACGGTAACATTTGACTGTGGGAAGAGCAGAACGGGGCCCTACTCCTGAGTGAAAGTCTATTTTCATGGTATTACACTGTTCCCACTAGTATATTGGTCATATTTCTTGGTAAAATACTGATTTCTATAATATGCAGTGAAATTTGCCTGACCAAATCCTGAACTGTACAGTTGTCCCTTGTCAGTTTATAACAGCTACAGATCTGCCTCTCTAAAGTGATACGACCACACTTTCCAAATGTTGGGTTAGTGCTAAGTCTGTAACTAATGTACATGGGACTTTTCAGGTATCTAATCTTTTCTTGGTTGCAAAGGAAACTCTCTGCCAATAAATTTAAATTTCTGCTTTCCCAAATTTTTCTCCCATAATAAATTTGATTTTTTCTTTTAACTATTGTCGTGTAAAAAAATGTCATCTTGCATGTACAAATTACTGCTCCCTTCCCTTCTCCCCAGCCCTCAGATTTCACGTAAAGGACCAAATCCTGAGCATTTTTCTCAACTCTTGCTGAAGTTAATGGGAGTTTTTCCTGCCAAAAAACTTTCTGAAATGTTCAGGGACTTCAGGATTAGATTTGAGTAGCCTTCCGAGGGCAGGATAATGCATCACGCTAGAGGCATGGCCTCCTAGTCTAACTGGACGTGTTTCCAGTCTAAATATAGAAGCTTCCCCTTACTCACCCCAAGGATTGTTTAATTTCCACCACATTTCTCTTCCCTTCCCCATGTATTTTTGTACTAGGCACTCAACATGTGCGTTACTGTTTCTTTACAAAACTGCCAGTTTGGCTATCAGGCTGTTCCCGTCCCCTTCACCTCAATAATTTCTTGTTTTTCTCATAAGACATTTCAGGCAGAAAGGTTTCTTTCCTCGTCTTTTATGCTGTACGCTATGGTGTGTCCACCAGCCCTTCAGATCTAAAGCACGCCATTAGAAAAACCTAACACTCCATATCCCAAATGGGTCACTTCCCAAGTCTAGTGCTGAAATCCTTTTAGCTAATACTGTTCAGGTGACTTAGTACTAAATTATATTTTAGAAAGATATGGTCTGCCCTTTACTTTTTCATGGGGCTACCATTCAGTCAATTTTAAAGCTGTAATTCTTTTTCAGGGTTGCCATGGAAACAAGTTAGTGTTCCACTGCTGCCTTGTGAAAACGAGGAGAGTGCTCATACATCATTTTACTGCTCCTGGGTCCTTACACAGTGTTGCTGTTCTGGGCTTCTCCTCTCCTACGCACGCGTTAGCAGGGGCAGAGCCTCACGCTGGTTTAGCTCTTCTAGCACCATGAGTCAATTAGTTCAACTGAAGTCATATTTAAAGTGCGAATGCTCCATTCGTTCCTTGCTCCTGGTGCTGTTAGCACCAATCTTAATATATGCTCCGGTTTTGGGATTCTTGGCCTTTGACAAACAGCTTTCCTGAAACCTGGGCTGTATAGCCTGTAGTGGAAGGGTTGTACTTCATATCGAGGTTACATGCGCATGGGCGATATTGGGGTGAATACCTGATTCCTAGAAGGTATGAATATACTCAGCATAAACAATATGCCTTACAGTTAGTTACAAGCACATCAGCAGACTATAAGCCATGGTGGTAAATAACCTGTTGACCAAGTTGGCCATTATAACAGCAGCTTACAGAGTGATCAAAATTAGTAGTCTTTCCTTAACCTTTTGAAATAGCTCTGGTTATGCTTTGAATAAGAAGCTTTACCAAGCCCAAAACATAACAAAGAAAACCCCTCAGATATCTCCACTGACTCTCTTTGTGTGTACTAGACGTATTTGTAATCTCTATATACATTTTAGAAAGATATCTATAAATAAATATGTATATAATGTTAAATATGTAATCCTGATATTCCATTTGTGTTTTTACACCCTAACTAACACCACAGCATTTAAATGCTTTAAGCGGTGCGGATAACACCCATCACACTATATTTTTTTTAACTTTTTCTCAGAAGAAAAATGTGCAGGGGAATAGTTTCGAATTTGGATATGTTTTTTTTTAAATATACTACTGTAAGTTTTTGTTGGGAAAGGCAGGGTCAAAAATAAGATTGTTGTTGCTTTAGGAGTTCATGCCACAGCTCTGAGATTTCTTGAAGAGTGGTCTTTTCTCAGAAAGCATCCAAGAAAACATTTGATTAAAATCTTTCTCATGTATTGCTGAAACTCTGTTACCATTTAAGATCATAAAAAATATTATTTGGGGTGCAGTTGTGGTGTTACTCTTTTACTAGCGTTGGTTAGGACTGTAATTAAGGTAAGCATAGGGGTTATTTAAAGGGAAAGGTGTCACATTTAAAGACCAGGCTTCAAATTACTGTTGAATGTAGACAACAAACACAGCCAAATAAGGCTCTTTCCTGTGCCTCTGAGGCGAAACACCAGCAACGAGATGCATTAAGATTTTATCCTATCATCTTATCATGAAGTTGATAGCTTTCATTTCACTGATTAATGATGATCAGATGTGAGGCACCTCTGTTAAACACTGCTTTAGCAAAAGTGATCTCACTGCTTTTGCAAAAGGTAATTAATGAATTAAAGGCACGGTGTGGAAGCATGACATATGTGTGCTGCAGCACAACAGCAAAGCTCTACCAAGTAAGCATGTGGCTCGAATGAGCACGGTGCTCCTTGTCCTTTTCTATTTAATTTTGTATGTCCTTTGGATCTATATCTTGCTGCTTGTAACACAGAGAGAATTGGGGTCAAGGAAATTTTCTCCTGGAAAACATTTTTTTCAATTTCAGCTGTTTCTTCCATGCCTAAAATCTATTAGGACTTTTTCAGCAGTAGATGTGCACTCAGATGTGTCCAAGCAACCTACTACCTTCTTACCGTCAGGGGTGTATTCAGTCAAAGCAGTGTTTTGCCAGGCTGTGGGAAGTTACACCCTTATACCAGCCAGAATAGGAGCAGTTACAGTCCCTTAGGTACAGTCACCAACACCTACACCATGCTCTCCTACCAACAGCTAGATGAAAGCCCAGAGGCAGTGTGAATCATGGCAACGTGTGCTGCCTTGCCTGCAGCACGCAGGTGGTGGTTACTCCACCTGCAACCTGGGTCATGAGCTCTGGGAGAGGGAACAACAGTCTCAGGTTAAGAAGTGGCCCTGGATGACATGATTATTTCTCTTTCTTTTCTGAACACCTTCCTCCAGGTTTGGTGACCTTGATCACCACGATTCCTCAGAGTACCAACACCTGTATCACTAGCTCACAGACACTGGCAGACAGGAGTGAAGCGCAGGGCCAGGTACTTCACCCAAGTACATATTGTCACAGTTTCTTTATCTGTCCAGTGATATCCAACGAGATGCTGCGAAGGTTAAGACTACTCGGAAGCCACATTGACTTCACCAAGCACAAGATGCTACCCACTTGAAAACTGCTGTTCTTCAGTATTCTCAAGTGCTAAATATACCCAAAACGCTTCTCTCAGAGCAACGTGCAATACCTGTGACTCTGACCCAAACACTCCTCAGATGCCATGGACTGTATGTTTGGTAAATGATGTAGGAGCTTGTGTAAGGTGAACAGGCTGATGGCTGCATCGTATAGATGCTGTAGTGTTAGATTTTGTTAAATGTTTTAGTGTTGTCCAAGCGAGTCTTGGACCCAAGAAGGTAGAGCAAGGCTGCACACAAAACAGCTGGGCAGCTGAAAAGCTTGGAACGGGGCACTGCCAGTCCATCTGAGTTGCGAAATGAAGTTTGCCTGCTTCTAGGAGTAAACTTGACCCTTATAGAAAGTGACTACCTTCATTTTATGATTGTAATGTACTAATAGCAACTCTTGGTATAACCTGCAGGGCTGGAAATAATGAGGGAACCGAATACAATACTCCCAGGGCATGGGCTTAAAGTGATAACTATTCAAGCGTAGCCTTTGACTAATGCAGTTGCTCTTGCACATCAAATAATGTCAGAAATGCCACACTTCATAAGAAAGGGCTATAAAACTTCATTGTGATCCTTCAGCCCAGAAATCCATGCTCAAAAGACTAAAAAGTCTTTAAATCTGCTGTATTACATATAGGGAAATGGACACAGGAATGAAAGATATTCCAGGTCACCTGCACCACATTAAAAATGTGTTCTCCCTGGTCAGTTTTTTTACAATACCACATCCACACACATTGCTTTTTTTATCTCTACAATTTTGTTTCTGCAATATTATATTAGCCAGATAAGGCTACTGGAGGGCAGCCAATAGAGTGATACTTAGAGAACAGCATGGGTGCCTCTTAAAGCATTTTGAATCTTTCGCTCCAAGCAAGCCATCCTGCAGCAGTGAGTCTGATCCATCATGAGTTTAGCCATGTTGGCAGCCAGGAGAGCAACAGCTGAAGAAAATGCAAACACAAGCATTTTCTGCCCAGCAAAGGACTAGGACATCGGAATGAGTCCTCAGCGCTGACTTTTGTGAGGGAAAAAAAACTGCTTTTGTGGTGCTTTATGGGACAATTCCTATGATAATGATGGTGTAACAGAAAAAGGCATTCAAAGGAAAAAAAAAATCCGTCTCAAGCGTGGGCACAAGTAGCACGTATGTTTGCCTGGTGTTTGAGCATCTAGCACAAAGTCCCAACTGTAATTTGCCACAGACTTACAGAAAACAAAGCAGCTACTAACTATGCCAGTTGAACGTTGGCCATCAGTCAGTTTAACAAGGCACTACAGCCTCTATTCCAGGTAAACAGAATTCACTTAGACTGCAAGATGATGGGTTTTATCTTTTATAAAAAACTATTCTGGTCTCTTTTTTTTTCTCATAGCTGCTAATTGGTATTATAAAACCATTTATGACTGATAGTTCAGCTAAATGAATTTTCATGTTTACCAAAACTCAAAGGTGCCTACCAGTCTTTTTTTTTAATTAAGTTCAGGCAAGCTGTTGTTTGCAAGTTTGCTGCCACTGTGGAAGCAGCACTTCCCTAAATGATGGTAGAGCACATTTAGTGCTAATCTGGCAGGCAGGCACCTTGCTTGCTTTAACCTGCAGTCTTTGCTCTGCACGAAGCTCTCTTGTGTCCATACAGCACCAGCCTAATGGGACCTCAGCCCAGGTGAACTCTGCTGTAGCAAGTAAAAAATCATTCTTTGAGACTATATCTACTTCCTTTTATGGTTTTTCAGAACAACAATAGCATTCTCTAAAACGCCACAATTTGCCAGCAGTTGCATTTCATCTTAAATATCCAGTTTTCTCTACGCATGAAATAGGCAAGTTCTTATTCTACCCTAACGCCTGACTTCTGTTGACTTGTTACTGCCTTTTGTCCTGTTCATACAATGCATCCAATTCAGCAACACCCCAAGTAGCTAGGTCCAAAATGCTATTTATTTACAACGACCTACCAAGAATGTTTTGCAGTAACTTAAAAAAAAAAAAACACAAACCTGTTTGCTCCTCTCTGCAGGTTGTTGTCTACTGCAAACAATCCTTAACCTCTTCTTCCCCCCCAAATAGGTAACCACCGTTTGCTGCAGTTCTGGCTCCTGCTACCATCAGTAAACACCATGGCTTACTGAATCACCGTTGCTGAAAGGCATTTCCCAGACTTGTTCATGCTCCATAGGATGCAGGCAGAGGGTTCCCCTGCTTGTGTCTGAAGAGAGTCTTCTGCTGCCTCTTTAGTAGCCTGCTTGCTGCCACAGCGAGATGTCGAAGCCACAATGACTGTGTCTCACCTGTCGCTTATCTGATCTGATGGAGATGGGGATTCCTGCTGCTATTCACAGGAGCAGATGATGGGCAGGCCCTCACCCACCATCCCTTCAGTGCCTGCTGCCATCGAATGCCCAGGGCAGAGCTGGTCCCTGGACCCTGCTGTCACGAGCCCCAGCTCTGTCCTTTGGTGGTTTTTGCCAGCCCCAGACGGTCCCAGGGAGTGTGCTGGTGCTGCAGGACTTGTGGCATCCAGAGGCAGATACTGTGGCCTGATGTGCTTTAATTTGGGGCATTTGTTCTAAGTACAAGCAAAATCTGAAAAAAACTCCATTGATATGTGGGGTTTTTTCTTTTTTTGACAAAATAAAAGCATGTTTCAATGCTTTTTTTTTAAGTTTTATGAGCTATTTGTGGCAAAATAGGCATTTCACAAGAGTGATTTCAGAAGGAAAAAAATCCATTTTAGCATCCAATCAGCTCATATCATTCCCAAACTGGATGTTCACCAGTGCTGTCAGACCTTCCACCCTCCTCTCCCCTGCATCCCACTCTGGGTGTAAAATTTCAGCAAATATTACACAGCATTTTGCAAGACTTTTTCAGTTGGGTTATCCTCTGACAACATAGGAGGTTCTTCAGCTTTCTCCATACGTCCCCATCCAGCCCCAGAAGGCAGGCAAGGCTCTGCCTGGGAGGCTGGGGCTGGCTGCGAGGAACTGCCATCCAGTACCTGTGGGGATCCAATGGATGTCACAGGTTTGTGGGAGTCTGACTCTTGTTTTCACCTTTTACTCCTCTACATTTTTTTCCTGGACAATATTCAATACTCAGGCAATCGTTTGTTCTCATATTTACTACCCTTGGCTCTTCTCTGTTATATAAACCAGCTAATTTTCAAAGTCATCTTCTAACCTATACGGAGATACAAGCTGGGCACAAAAATGCTCTGGGCAACGTTTCAAAGCAGTGGCAAGGCTTCTTGATGGCAGCAAAGTAGAGGCAGCCTCTCTCGTTTTGCTATATAATACAAAGGAAAATTTATTTTATCCCTAATACTTCCTATCGGTAGTGAATGAAGTAAAAACACAACAGCGGTATCTTTCAAGGGCTGTTCTTTGAGTCCTGAACATGGGCAGTATAGTGACTAAAATTCATGCTTGTCCAACACGTGCTGGAGTTTACCCTAGACCATTGCTACAGAAACAGGGCTCTGCTTACAGCATCAGAAGGTATATATATACAGAAGGTAGATATACAAACTTTGTAAAGTTTTCTGAGTGAAATAAAACCAAATACTCCATAAGAGCTGAAAGCAGAAATCTCATTTCAGACTTTCTCTTTAGGGTAGTGGTTAAAACCATCTAGATGGTCACATCCTGTGTATTGATATACTTTTTCATCTGAAGAGCTGCTAAGCTACAAATAAGGGTCTAAAGCTCTTGAAACATCTACCTTCCAAACACTGTTTTTTATTATTGCTTGTTTCTTTTATTATTGTTGTTGCTTTGGCATGTACGAGGTATCATCACAGAGCAGGGTCCCACTGGGGACAATTGCTTTGCAAGCACAGATAGTGCTATAACCAGTGTAACTCAGGTTGCATTTCCAAGGTAGCATAAAACTGCCACCAAGAATGTGGAGTCAGCATGGTAGAGAAAAGAGAGTGAAAGAGAAAACTAAGCCTTTAATCTCCAAGGACCATGTTATGCAATATTAACTCTTAAAAACCCGGTAGGGAGAAACTATTAAGAACATGACTGACTAGAAGGCTGCAGCTTTCAAAGCATGCAGCCTGGGCCACTGACTGGAAAAAAATATCCATATGCCCTACGAAAACAGAAGCTATGCAGTAGAAACCATCTTTATTTGCCACGTGATTCTTTTTTCCACTGACTCTTCTTATATACCATCAAATATGTATGATTTTCTAAACAAATAATGTGTGTCTACACAGACGTTTACATAAAAATGTCTCATTTTAAGAAAAAAAATCTTTCCAGACTGTTACCGGACTGAGTGCAGTCATTAAGCATTATAGCTTATTGTTCACGTATGTGATAATTTTACTTCCAATTATATCTGGGTAATGAATAAAGACAGTTAAGACTTTAACCTATTTTCAGAAACCAGAGTTCTATCAACATGCAGTTATTTATGCTAATGAAAATAATGATCTTTTTATAGTGCTTGTCACTAAAATGGAATGATGTCCTGCCAACCGTGCATGTTTGCCAGTGGCTACAAATTAATCAGCTAAACTGGAGTGGTAATTGGAGTAAAGACAAGTCAAGGGGCAGCAAGGCCAGCTCTGGCAGAAAAGCTTTTGAAGATGAATACCCTGTTCAGCGCACAAAACAAAAGAACTTGTTTATATAATGCTGTTGTTTAATTAAATCTAAGCAGCTGTTTCATCAAGAGGTCTCTGAAGATAAATGTGGAAGGTGATGGGCAGGGGAATCAAAATGTGATGATGATTGTGTTATACTGGATTACACTGTACATTTACCTCACACCTGCCTAATGAAATTATTTCATCGAGCTCCTGATTATAAACTGCAGACACCTGAGTGGCACTGAATACACACAAGGACCACATTTGGAGATGTTGGCTTCAGAGTTCGGTGTTTAACTGGGCAGGTACAAAGCTCTACCTTAGTGGTCCACGTGTGACTGCCCATGACAGATGTCCCTCTGCACAGAGGCTGAGCAGATAGGTGACATCCTCAGTACCCTCCCTTGGTTTGTTTTGGCTCCCTGTTGTAAACGGTAGGGGTGAAACATAGGAAGTGCTTGTGCCTTGCTTTGCTCAAACAGCCTTTTTTTTTATTACCGTCCCTTTTTTCACCTTAACTCCTTGCCACTTTCTCTGCTGAGTTTGTTTATTTTACCTTGTAGGCCCAACTAGCACTTGCTTTGAGCAAGACATAACTAAGCAGTGGTCTGCGCTGGCCCTTTCTTTCCCATCAGGGGAGGATTCCTCCTGATAACTGCAGCACCGTGGCTGGGGAGAATCTTGCAGTGAATCGTGATGGTCCCATAACGGCTGCAAAAGAGGGGTGGGTGAAACCTCCTAAAGTGCATGCTCCACGGGCTGAAAACCTTTCTGTTCTCCTTGATGCTGATCCATTCTGGGAGGTTCTTCCTGTTCCCTGCTCCTCATCCCACCCTGATCTTGTGCCAAGAGCTAAAGCAATTATATGGGGGGGTGTTCCTTAGCTGAGGGCTCAGAAGCTGTGGTTGGTTGGGTAGGAATGAGCAGCCATGGATAGGAGCCTGGAAATGTCATAGGAAATTGATAATTATTCATGCATATGACATTCTAAAACACACTTTTAACCTCCACAGTTGCAAAGGAAAAAATGGAAAACACGACACTAGTCTACTGTAAAGACTCAGAAATCATAAGACAGAGAAAAAATATGCCACTTTCACCTTCCTAAGTGTCCCATGATTTTCTGCATTGACTTTGCGTTAACACAAAATTCAGACTTTTGCCCACAAAAACATTTGGGATCTGGATGATGGTGGCTTCCCTTGTTTTTCGGTCCAGTCTGCTGCAGCTCATATCTCATCGGTGGCTGCAGACTCCCTGCCTTGAGAGACATGGATAACAAGGCGCTTCGCTGACATATTGGTCCTTGTGGGGTCTGATACATATATCCTGCACATGTTTAGTAAATATTTTGAAAGGCATTTTCAGAGGCCCATTAGTAAAAAAGGCACATTTTGTTGAAGGGTCTGTTTTTGAAATGATGAGATTTTCAAGCATTTTTGCAGTATAAATAATAATAATTAAAAACTGGCACTGGTTGAAAAAGTTTTCATAAGGGTTTTAATTTCATCCAGAAAAATGGTATTTCATAACAGTCAAAGCATGTTATGGGAGTATTTCATTTGGACTTCCTTCTTTCATTTTGTTCAGACTCAAAGAGTATTTCCTCAGTGATAGATGTGGAAGCTTTTTGCTTAAAGATGAAAAATAAATTTCCAAATTTTAATTTTCCAACCAAATGTATTACAAGCAATTCACCTGCTGCAAATCATGTAGCCATTTTCCTCTGACAAACACAAAACACTTACATGATGAGAAACTTATCCTATCACAGACTCAACAGGATCTTTGTTTGTCATTCATTCCTATTTAAGAACTTTCTATAGCCCTTACAAGAGCTGCCGCTGCTGTGCGTTGCTAAAGGCAGAGATGACATTGCATCCCAGAAGACACCGCTAGTCATTCCCTTGTGAATATCTTTCTTTCTTTAATAGGTCAACAAATTTGATCTGTGCTGGATGGGAACAAGACAGGAAAAAGGAGCTTACTAGTGCTATTTAAAGAATGTTTAACACACTATTGACAAGTCACTTTTCATCAGAGATCATCAGGTGTCTTTGTGCTGTTAGAACCCAAATCCTATTTCTTTTGCCGTGCAACACCACTTCCAGTCTAAGAGGGTGTTTTGTGATCCTTAAATTCAATTGCCTTTCCTCAGCGTCTCAGGATGGAGAACGGCAGGCATCCTGCAGACCTGTGCTCAGCAGCTGCAGGTGTGATTCTGCTGTCCTTTGTGGCAACGAAGGTGAACTTCTGTAGGATCAGGCCTTATTTGAGTAAAGCAGTGTACCGTATCATATTAAATTGGCACCCCTGACTGCTTCTGTGAGCTTGGCCCTGTGGAGTTTTCAATAAAATGCGAGTAATTATTTTATAAGGTGTATAAAGAGTGTATTCAAGGCACATGCTCATTAAGCTCTTTCAGTCGTCATTAACATCAACCCCTAAAGGACAACAATGGTAATAATGCGATATGGGGCTGAAAACTGTGGCATTTAATAAGAGAGCACAGTGGAGTGATTTAAAAGCACTAAGCCTCTCTCGCAGCCTTCTGCTAGGGCCAGGAGAACATGAATGTTCGGAATTAGTTAATGATTCTTATATTACACTTGGACTAATCTGGAAGTTTGGTATTTAATTGGAATCTAGCATTCCAGATTGATTTTATGGTGATACATGAGAATGAGTAGTCATTCCAGATCAAAATTAAGAGGCAAGGTGGTGAAAGACGCTCTCTGTTTCGAACAGCAGAATAAGCCACCATCACGCAAGGGGCCTCTGGTGGCCCTTCAGCTGCAGAGGGGCTGGGGAGCTGCTCCGCACGTGCGAGCCTGTGGGAAGGTTTAACCCAGTGGATTCAGCAGGGAGCTGGAAGGGTGGCTACACGTGGAGGACTGATGTGCTCCCGTTTGTTCTTCACCACAGCAGAAGAACAAGTCAGATTTAACAGGCTGTTCTAGATTTGCACTGCAGTAACAGGGACCAGATTCGGTCCTTTAGGCTCCTGCATTGTGGTGGTCCCCAAGTCACAATGGCTCACTGTTGTCACAGCTGTCCCCTGTGAGCTCTCAGAGACCAGCATGAGGTCCTGGACCTTTTACTTCTTCCAGTTTGGAATTGCAGTCTCTCAGCTTGGTTTCCTCTGTCTTTCTAGCAAGGCATCAGGGCTGTAATATCCTCTAGACCAGCCTGTTCTCACCCACATGATCCACTGCATTCAGAAAAAAACAGGGTAATTCTTCCCTGACCCAGAATTTGCGAACAGTAAGACTCTCTGAAGGCTTACCAGTGAATTGTGTACTCCAGAGGAAAAGCAAAACACATGCACACTTCATTTGCTTGCAGTCCTGCAACCGGAGCAGCCCATCACTGCGCCCGCGGCCGGAGCCCCTTCACCTCAGCTCTCCCCGCTGCCTGAGCAGCTGCACCAGGCACCTGGCAGCCCCAAAGCCTGACTGCCACCTCCTTTGATTCCTGCATTCACAACCTGGGCTTCCTTGCTTGCCAAATACACCTGACAGACCCACCAGGCATCCAAGTCCCCACCTCGCCTGGCTGCTGGAAGGACAGTCCCTGTGCAAGCACATTCAGTTAGCTCAGTAAGACCTACAGAAAACTGTGCCCCTGCAAAGGAGAAGTGCCCTGTGTAAGGATTGATCTCCAAGCCCCCTGGGATGCTACGGACAATGAGAGCTGACTGGCCATCATCTGCACCACAGGTTTGACCATTACATGAAAAGCAGAGGCCAAGGGGCAGAGCCCGTTCCGGAAGGACAGCTCTCTGGGTATTGCAAGTTTAACAACAGTCTTGAAATTTTTTATAGAAAGATGAGGGAGGAATAGGGGAGGCAGAGGAGGACCGTTAGAAGTGGTTGATAGCTGACAGTTGAGCCAGAGGGGAATGCCCTGCTGGGGTGCTACTCCTGTGGTGCCGTCCTCCCTGCCCAGCACCTCCAGTGCTACTCAAGAGACCTGCGGACACCGTCACCTGCAGTCGCCAGGGAGCAGCAGCTCAGCACTCGAGTGGCTTCGCTCACTGCCCCTCGCCCGCTGCCGCCTTCTCTCCCATCAGGGTCACAGCAAAGCCCCTCCTGGGCATTACAAAGAGGTGGCTGCTAATGAGCATGCAGCCCTGAAGTAAGGGGGTGGACTAATAACAAAGGTGGGAAGAAACATATGCTTTCCTCAGCTCTAGCAGTGCTGAGAAACCTTTTTCACATGATTGATAGGTTTCATCCACAAGGGCCTGCTGGAGCCCAGATGGAAAAGCAGCGCTATTTCCCCAACTGCCTCATCTCACTCCCCAGCCTCAACTCCCCACCCAGTAGAGGCTGTGCACAAAAGCCACTAATCACGTTAAAAAGCCAGCTTGCAGTGCCAGAGGAAGGGCTGGCAAGCATCATGTAAAGAAGATTAAATTCATCAGTGGGAAGGGACAAGAAAGGAGGGTTAGAATGCACCGATGGGTCTCTACCCATTTGGCTGCTCCAAGGTTAGCTTCTCTTTTTTTGTTTCCTCCGGTGTATCTTTAATATCCTCCTTCCTCTCTGATACAAATCATTGATTCCTGCTTGGGTACTCGGCTCCTGTAAGATTTTAGAGCAGAGCTGAAGGCTACAAGGTTACTGAACAACAAGCAGAACCTGCTTTATTGCCAAGCATTTAATATCCTGTTTCCAACAGTGGAGGCTTAGAGGAGAAGTATGGCAGGATCCTTCTCCCAGCGTATCCACTGTGCCTCCAGCATAAAGAAGGTGAGGAGCGGGGGTAGGTTTAGAGCCATCAAATAAGAAGACACCCTTCTCATATTAGTCCCTTTTTCAAATAAATCTGCACCTGAAAAGCCATTCACAGTCAAACAAGGCCAAAACTGTTGTCACGGTTATGTCCGCCACCCCCAGTCTTACCACTTACTCATTTCCTGCATATGTGCAGTATTGGATAGTAAGTGCAATGGGACAAAGAACTAGTCTCAGAGTTGTCCACAAAATGCCTAAAAATTTGGACCACTATTAAAAAAAAGTATTTATTAATGTATTGTGTGAAACAAGGGGTTTTCTTTTTTTTTTTCAGCAACCAATGCTGTTTTTCTACCTTCTGCTTATATTTTTTATTAAGCTCTTTGCTCAAAGATGGAATTTTTTCGTATAGAAATTACTCCTTGTCATCTGCAAAACATTCTGTCTAGCTTTCAGGAAGGTCTTTTGCTTGTGACCTTCAAAACAGAGGTCATGTTGTCCAAAAATTATTTTAATCCTTTTACTTCTAGGATACATGCAGGTTTGTCATATGGAAAGCTGTGTATATTGCATATTTACCACAGCTCGCCAGTAGCTTCACACTTCATACCATCATTACTACAAAATCTACAAAATCTATTGTGATCAGAGTGTTTTAGGACAGGGGTTTGTAAGGGTCTGAGTGAAAAGCTGCCTTTGTTAGAGAGCGTGTAGCTTGAGGAATAAACATTTAAAGCTGACTGTGGAGTAGATTTTGTAATACCATGAATCTGCAGCAGCTCGTGGTCCCTATAGCTCATCGCATGGTGTGATGCCTCTCAGGATACTCCTGCTCTGCTGCTTATGGTGCCAGAGCAGCACAGATGGACCTTCCACCCTGTACGCGCTGAAGTCCCCGGTGGGGCTCTCCTCCCCGCGCCCGGGTGCCTCCCTGCGGTGCCTGGGGCAGCTGCATCCCCCAGCCCCAGCCGGGGGCTGCCCGCCCCGCAGCAGCCCTGTGTCCAGGCTGGCACTGTCCCCATCACCGCCTGCACATGGCTCTGGGACTCCTCACTTCTCAGAAGTCCACAGCCTTGTGCTTGTCATAGTCAGTCCCCAAGTTATTTCCCCACGTGTAGGGATTGGATATGGCTCCGGTTCAACAAGGTATTTAACCATCTGCTGAACTAATCATTTCCTTCAGCTGGAATCTGCAGACTGTGATGCAGAGAAAACAGCCTGAGCATTCATCGCACCCCACAACAACTAACGTCAAACCTTTCCCAAGCACAGAACTTGCCAACTTCGAAACGAATGTTGTGTCACCTCCAGGGCAGCCGCTTGCTCAGTGGAGAAGTCCCACGTAGTACAGCTCTCAGCAGCCCCGCCACCTCTTTGGTTGTGCTTTCAGCTCTGGAAAGCTGCAGTTCATAGTTTCAGATACAATGACTGTTATTGCACCTGAATCACAACCCACCGGATCACTGCTTCTCTGCAGACTCCTCTACACCCAACTTCTGCTCAGCTGGGATTTTTTTCTAGAGCTGAAAAAAAAGGTTTATTTTGAATAGCATCTCAATTGATATTCAAAACAAAGATATGCATGTAGTTTGTTGTAGCCAAAGGCTAAAGATTTTTAAAAATTATTAAAGATTATTAAAAATATTTCCAGCTTACCATTTTCTATTCGCAAGGTATTTATTTATGGATGGGCCACTACGTGCTATATTTAGCAGTAAAAGTGAATTTGAAAAAAAATTACATTTTAAAGTAAAATGTGGTGAAATTTATTTACCTAGAGAAACATTTATGTAGCTATAGATCGACAAGCAAGGGAGATCATGACATCTCAGGGCACGCTTGTGTGTGTGAAAAGGTATGCATGAGTAAAAAAAGACAGTGCTGAATAATATATATACACATATACGTAGAAATCCAAGGAACAAAGACATTCAGGCTGAAACCAATGCATATATTTTTTGCTTATATTTACATTGTATTCAGAAAAGATCATAAAAAAAAACCTGGAGAGACACAGGTGCATGTGTATATGCATGCCTGCACACAGGACTGATGGCAAAATGTCACAAACTGACTTTGCCACTAAAGAAAAATCCTCACATATTTAATGCTGAGTTGTTTTCATTGCCCGCTGTTGAAGGCATCTTTTTCTGGTTATAAAACTATTTTAGCCATCTCAATCACTAACAAGTGTCTATAAAATGGGGACAGTGTTTCTCCTGTTAACACTTTGAAACCTATACAGGCAGCTGCCACTGAGAGAGATGTTCTGTAGGAGCTGGATTCAGACATTAGCTATTTTCTTAGATCCTAAGCTTCTCTAAAATCAGATCATACAGTATGTCTTAACGGTAGGACTCAGTTAGACCCTGAGGCTGCATGCACTAGAAACCCATGAAAGAATTGGGGAGAACTGTTACAGACACTCGTTGGTGAACAAATTACCAAGCCGTGCCCTGGATGAGCAACCTTGATTCATCTCTGTGTGCGGTGGGGGAGCAGTAGTTAAAACAGCAGCAGCACTTCATGGGTTAAATGATGAGTCCTGAAGACTGCGCCACGCAAATAATGGTGGATCTGACTAGCTCCAGTGAACTGAGTTAAACTATTGGCACGTGTGGTTGCAGGAACAAGGTCTGCGGCTAATGCCCAGGAAACGGCAAGAGAACTAGGTAAAGCCACGCCTGCCTGTGGCTCCCTGATAATAACTGCTCAGGGCTTATATTTCAGGGCTTATATGAGCAGAAGCCTTTAAAGTCGTACATAATTCTGCAAAGAGAATTAGCTGCTTTCCAAGTTTTCCAGGTACTACAAGGAAATGACACTGGCTCAGGGGTAGGACATTGGTGCTCACCTCAGCGCTGCGGGACTCGGAGAGGGCAGCAGATCAGGCGTCTTCTGTGCCCCAGCGATCCGCGACGTGGGGCAGGCAACGCTACAGGCTTGGCGCCGCAAACTCAGAGTTTTAATCAGTTTGGCACTTTTTTAGTTTGGCACTTTTTTGGGTGCCTCCATTTTTCAGGCTCACCTTTAAAGAAAGCAGGTTTTTCAGACAATGAGCAATTAGCTTTTGTTGTCAGTGAATAAATAAATAATGCTTTCTAAATTGCTGCTGGTTTCCCACCAAAGTCCCCATTTATTTCTGAGGACATAAGTCCTTTGAGCTTGGACTCCTTGCAGTTCTCCCAGCAAACACACAACCAATACACCACACTGCACTTGTGCAAATTGAGCTGAGCTCTGGGCATGCTGGTGAACTTCTGAGGGTGCCAAAGATTAAATGCTTGTACGTATGGGTATGTACCCATTTCCTCACTTGTGAGGCCCCTAAATACCATAAGCACCAGCTGGAAATGGAATGCCTATCTCAGACCTTCACTTTCTGTGTAGTTACATGGGGAAAAACCACCTTGTTTAGTCCATTTTTGCAAGGTAAACTAATATAACAACGACAAAAAAAAAATCAGTTTCCTTTTGGGTTATAAATATTCCTGGGCAAAGAGCACAAGGAACTCCATGCCATGCATGATGTCCCAATAAACAGTTCAATTACAGATAATAAATAATAACATATAATAATAAACAAAAACATATAAATCCACATTGACTGCAGAAATACTCATATTTTGCTACACTTAAATGGAGCTGAGTCCAACTTGCCATGGCAGATGAACAATCCTTAGGGAGCTTTAGGGACTGCTGGGTGCTAGAAGGTCAGGTTTCTTTTAGATCTGGACATCCTAATTTAATTCCAGCTAATGCCTGACGTATGAATAATTCATTATTATTTCGCAGTTTGGAACTAAACTTCTCAGAAAATTTAGTAAGTGTGAATGTTGCTGCAGTAAACATATGCCAATTATTTTTTTAGAAGCTAGAAAATGAGGTTACTCCCAAAAAAGTGGGTAAAATAATTAAAATGTAAATTGAAATAAATTATTCACACTACTAAATTTAAATAAATGACTCGAACACCTAAACTCAATTAAGACATGTTGTTAGTTAGAATACTCAGTATTGTATAGCAGATGTACAAAGCCAAGAACTGGCACCAAAAAAGTGTTCAATGTGCATGAATGTTTTATAGGTAACAGAGTGTATACCCTAAGGGCCTTGAATATTACATTAAATTATACATTTCTAATAAAGAAAATATAAATGAATATGGAACAAATGTCGACTTTCGGCTTAAAACACCAAATACTTCTTTCAAGAGCAAGCTTTACCATTGCATAACAGTTGCAATATTATCTTGTTTAATGGCTTAAACACTGTTGTCAGCTAAATAGCTGTGTGTGTATGTACGAGAAGGCGTAAGTGCCATTGGCAACTGTTGGGAAGTGTTAGGGAAACCATTCTAAAATAAGACCACATTTACCATCACTTTAAACTCTCTTAAAATTTTAATAGAAATAACATATTCAGCAGAAAAGACTTATTAATTTGCTGTAACTCTTTTCTTTCTCTTTTTTTTTTTTTTTTTTAATGGCTCACTTGCAATGACAAAAGCAAGCTACTCTGAAAACCTAGATATGGGGAGGGAATATTCCTAGCTCTAAATAGGTGCCTAGTGTCAGGAGCAGGACTGAGGGGGAGGAATCTGGCAAGCATTCAATATATTTTCATTGCCATGGTTTTATAAAATATAATATCGCATGTTGAAAGTTCGTGTATATATAGTATTTAAGCCTACACCCTAAGCTCCAAAATAGAAAGAATTCTTTGGTTCTTTTTTTGGATGAAGAGGAGGAAGAGCAGCTATAAAGAAGCTCTGTTAATGTATTTGACATACCATGCCATCAGTCATATCTGGATGCACAGCCTGACTTCAGACTTTACGTGGGATGGGAAGTTTCAGCTGCGCAGAGGGAGCAGGCAAAGCCCCCCGCTGCCGGCTCCCCTCCAGCTCCAGCAGCCGCAGCATCCCCCGCTCACACGGAGGTTAGCACAGAGCTGGGCCGTGCTGCGACTCCTGGGCAGTTTTAACGACCGCTGGCGCCACGGCACGCTGTCCTGAGCGTGTCTTCGTTAAACCCAGCGCGGGCTGGAAGGGGCTAGTGATGTGACCACGTCGTGGCAGGCTGCAGGACCCGGAGAGCCTGCAGTGGAGTTACCAAGCAGTCCCTCTGCAACAGCACTTAGCCTTTGCTGGCTATTTCACTTGTTCACATTGCTGTTCAACTGCCGAAGGTACGCACGTAAATGCAAGTACTTTCCGAGACTGAGGAGATATACACTGGGAAAGAACTTCTGAAAGATTTTTTTCTCTAATCAGGTTTGAAGTTAAGATGTAAGCCAGTTTTGGTCCTCTGCAAAGCAACATAACAGATATTGAACTCAGCCCTAATTGGATCTGTTAACCACCTAGCGAAGCCATTGCACATTAACCATTTTCAATTACAGCAGCTATGAGTAAAGATCCAAACACAAATGCCAGTGAGGAAAACAGTGTGCAGACATTTTAGTCCAGGGAACCAAACTAAATAGGGGTATTGTTTTGAGAGCATGACATTGGGCTTTAAGGAGAGGGAGCAGTGGGGAATATCAGCTCGTTCTCTCCCTCGAACTGAAACAGCGGGCAGCCTGAACCTGCTCCACATAGACACAAACACTTAAAGCAGCTTATTCTCTCAGCCAGCAGCTGAGTGAATAGGAGTGCTGTAAAGAAACTTGCAAAATGCAGCCTATTAAGAAGCCAAGCTTTGATCGTTTACCTCCAACACAGGTTTGAAGCCAGCCCAGCGCAGAATTCACTGGGGACAGCATCCCCTTGATGCCAGGGGCAACTTTGGGGCAGAGCCCACAGGGTCTGAATGATTGCTTCCTAAGTCCTACAGACCCCATCAGATGGGTGATAAGAAGAGAGTAAATGCTCTTCGCCTTGGCAGAGGGCACCTCACAGCTGCCTGTTCTTATTTCAGGGACTGCCAGGGAACTCTGCCATGGGGGAAGGAGGGGGAATTTGTGCCTGGGCCCAGCTGGAGTGAGTTGCCATATCCCACAGGGAGCTATAAAACTCCTCTGGTGAGGCTGGCTTTTCTCCTGGTTTAGCTCAGCAGCCAGGTCTTTCCTGTAGGAAAGATGAGGAACCTTTACCAGAAAGGAAAACTTCAGTATCAGGAGTGAATGAATCAGTTTTATGTGTGATTTTTGCGTGCAAGATGTGCTCTTGAATAAAGGGAAAACACCAAGGACCAGTCTTGTCTTCATTATTGACATAGGAGTGGTAATAATTCAACTAATGTTGCTGTATGCAAGCAAAATGAAGTTTGAACCAGTACAGTATACAGTGGTGCCTTAAGAAAGTTGGCTTTATAAAGCCAAAAACCATTATGAGCAAAATCAACTAGAAGAAGGAAATAAGGCAGAAAATATGAGAGCTTTGTAAGAACTACTTGAGAATATCTAATTTTCACAGGAGAAAGAAGGTTGTATCTGTGTAAAAACACAACAGAATAAGCTCAGCATAATAAATCAAAAACTTCTGCAGCAGGAAGGAAGTGAATGCAGCCATAAAAGTAAGTCTTACCAATACAGAGGAAAAAGACAAATTTGATAGTAAAAGAGGATAGATAATTGACAAGAAAAACAAAAATGTGTAGTTGAGAACATTAATAAGGGAACAATTTTAGCAAAACATTTCTGGAGTGGAAAAAAAAAACCTTTGAAACAGAGCAATAGGTCTGTTCCCAAACAGAAACAATAGATACTTCTTTTTTATTTAATAACAATGCAAGAGAATTCAATAAAGATGTCTGTTCTGTACTGGGGAGAAAGGATGATGTATTTGTTCTATGATGATGGTAATATACTTTCTATTCCTACTGTAACTAAAGAGGATATTAATCAACAGCTACTGTAGTTAGACATACTTAAATCAGAAGTTCTGGGTAATTTGCATCGAGAAATTTTAAAGCAGCTGGCTGAGGAGCTTTTTTTTGGCAGCTAATGTTGATTTTTCAGTAACCCGTGGACAGGGGAGAATTCCAGAAAACTTAAAGAATGCTAGTTCCTTGTTAGTTCATTAAAAAGTATGGGCAAGATGGCTGAGATAACAGAGGTTGTCAGGCTGACATCAGTATGGGAAAACGAAGGAAAAGCTCGTACTTAATTCAGTTAACAGAAACTGAAATGTGCATGCTACTGTTAATGCTGATCAACAAAGCACAGAAAATATATCATCCTGAAGTAACTTTAATCTTCTTAGAGACATTATTAACCTGGTTGATATAGGAAGAGCATTTATTAAATATACTTAGGCTTCAGTAAAACATTGCTATACCGATGACAAAATAAAACTATGAACTTAGAAAGTTTAAAAGAAAATAAATCAATAGGTGTACTAAAAGGTCAAACAGAATAGAAAGATACACAGTAAGTTGGCTATAGAGTAAGTAACCGGAAAGGTAGAAGCCACCAGAAAGCAGGAACCTCTGCTGAACAAGGAAATCTACATTAGAACCCAAATTGCTTCAACTTTAAGCAAACCAAATTGTGTATATTCCAGACATATATTTCAAGTTGCTAACAGTGAAGCTTCCTAAGCAGAGGAACAATTTAATGAAGGTTGTGATAGTTTTCATCACTAGGAATCTTTATATTAAAGGTGGATATTTTTTCTGTCTGAGGCTATAGTTCCACTGTCACTACTGGAAGTTAATAAAGCAGACAAAATGTTTCAAGCCCAGCAGGAAACGTAGTTTGCCCCTGTGGCTCTGGATGCTCTGTTGGGTTACAACATGTATATTACACTTGGAGATCCTCACCTCTCCTAGCTTTCTTTTCTTCTAATTGCCTTTTTTCCAGCATGTGGCATTGATTCTTGCAATAGTATCCTAAAAAGTTTATTTATAATGTATTAAAAGATGCAATCTTGGTAGCTGAACCGAATTTACAGTAGCAGCGTTTTGGGTGATGAAACTGCAGTGCTCCAAGCTTTGTGAGTGATGCTTTACTTGGCTTGGGGTTTTTCATTTGAACTTAAATAGAACGATCTTACTTGTTTTACATCAAACAACAGTGAAAGCAGAAGTGACTAATTTGATTGCTCATGCAGAAGAACTCACACCAGCTCTTAGAAATTAATATTCTTCAATGTTAGGAGATACAAATTTCAGCCAGCCATACAAAATCAAACTTCTTTCCCAGGTGAATTTCACTGTCTCAGTCTGTGACTCTTAAGTAGTAAACAGATGCTGAGCATATGAGTTTTAGGGACAAATCAGCTGACCTTTAATGATTCTTTAAGTCCTTCTCTCATTTTCCATCAATAGCATATTTATTGATCACAGAGCTGGCTGGTATGGAATTCCTCTGGAGAAATTCAGTATCAGAAAGGCTAAGAAAAATCTTTAAGTGCATAGCTTAATTCTCTGCTCTGTTGTCATCAAAATTGAACCTCTGAGACTGCACTTTACTAACTAAAAAAGAGTCTCTTCCCTTGACTCTAACATCTTGGTATTGCCATTTTGGCTTCCAAAGTAAAATCTTCCCTTCTTTTTAAACCTGCTTGTAGGCAGGTGACTCAGCGTGACTCCCCAGACTCGCACCACTGTTGGGAGCTAGGATGCAACAGTTCTTCAGGAAGTTTCACTGGAGGTTAACCTATGAATTATGTCATCTGGGAAGACTTCAGTGAAAATGTCACCGCTGTGATGCCTTACATCTGTACAAGCTTCCAGTGAAGACAGCTGCCAAATGAAAGAAATAAGGAATAAGAATAAAGAATGAGAAATATCTTCAATTTTTCCCTCCAATTACTTGGTCCATCTGCGTGCATATCAGATATAATACTATACCATTATTGCAGAAGAGTTGGTTGGTACTCACAAAATAGTTTGAGAGCCCTCCGGCAGTAATCACTGTCTTAGAAACAAGCTGAGCAGCAGTCACAAATTAAGTCAAAAACCTGCTGACCCTGACCTTTCATACCAAGGCTCTACATATCATTTTGGTGTATAAATACTACGAGAGGCAATCACCTAACACGCTCACTTTGCAATGCAGGATGGTGAAAATCTGGAGAGCTGATTCCCAAGCGGCTCCATCACTCGATGGTCTTAAAAGTCTTTTCCAACCTAAATGATTCTATGATTCTATTCTATGATTGATTGAACACTCACATTCCCTTTAAATTTTAAGTATTCAAATGAGTAAGAAAAACCCATATATGCCGTATACATTTCATATACAGTTATTGCTGAACACACATACACAATGTATACGGTACATTATGTTGTACACCGTGTTCAGTATATGTATATTGGAGTTTGCCTCCTCCACTAATGCTTAAACTCCATTGCCTGATGATGTATTGCAATAGTACATCACTGGAGTGATGACGATCTGATGGTATATTACCATCATTTATTACTGGAATATCATCACTGGCATATTATTGCAATGTATCACCACAGCAGCAGCCAGCAGGAATATAGCTGCAAGAGAGTCATGTTATATGTTTTATTAATTCCTAAGTGATAGTTGTAGAATTAGCATGACACAGAATCAGCATATACCCTGCTTTCTTCTCATTCACATACTTGCAACATGAACTGGTATATTTTGGTTGCAACATGAACTGATATATTTTCCAGGTGTGAATCATTTCCTTGCTGAAATTCTAGATTGGGACCCTCATTTTGAAAGTTTTGTTAGCAATTATGAAATAACAAGAACCAAAAGAAAATGGAAATCTGATCTTCACTGTCTTGTTTTATCATCACATCTATCATATATTTTAGGATGACTTTTGTGGCCCTGACTAGGAAATTGTTTCATATTACCCAGGGTATTATACAAAGACTTATAAAA
Organism: Calonectris borealis; assembly: GCF_964195595.1. Taxonomy (NCBI): domain Eukaryota; kingdom Metazoa; phylum Chordata; class Aves; order Procellariiformes; family Procellariidae; genus Calonectris; species Calonectris borealis. The sequence continues at coordinate 4,284,930 of NC_134327.1, forward strand.
TAGACAAGCTGTTAAGGTATGATACCCATTTACAATGATTTTTTTTGCATCTGCATGTACATTTTAAAATTCAGTATCTCAGCTGCTGCCAAAAATAAAGTATAAAACCCAGTATATTCCTGCCACTCAAACACTCAAATTGGCAAAACAATATCAGATATTTTAACATCTTCATGAAAACTGAGTGTGCTTTCTCCCATCAATGTTAATTCTGCCTATCTCACTGTGCTTTGCACAAAGCAAGAGTGTACTTATATTACAGTCTCTCTTCCACAATCATTGCCTGAAGGAATTCTGAAAATTCTCCTGCAAATGTCCCCTGGAATTATTTCATTGTGCCACCAGAAAATAATGTTTGCTGCAAGCTTTATACGGAGCAACTTCTGCAAAGCGATCTCAGTATCAGCCTGTCTGATTCAGTCAGGAGGACTCAGCTTTAGTTAGCGATAAGGCTCCTATCTGCATCCCACTAGGATCAGATGGGGATATTGGATAACTACAGGTAGTTCTAGCTACTCACTGGAGGGTTGTGTGAATCATATCTCTGCTACTTCTGGCTGTTATCTATCAGTACATAAATATCTTCATCTTTTTTAGCATCATATATTTTTACTTCAAATTTCCATCGTTCATCTCTGATATATTGTAGTAGAACTATTAGGGATGAAATTTAGAGCTGAGTGCTGTATATTTTTAAAAAATACTGAGCTAGTTTCAAGTTGCTGCACTAGCCGAGACAGTCAGCTTGCTTGACCGTGATTGTTCAAGACAGACAGGCAGGAACAGGCAACCTCGGAGAGGAGCCGCCTGTGTGGTTGATAAGATGCAATACCAAACTAGAGGTAAGTCATAACAGCACAGCACTTTCTCTGGAATTAATTTTTGGCTAAACCTAGCACTGTGATAACTGTAATAAACCCCACACACCGGAAGATCCTGAATAGTAGAGCAAACTGTGAGAGAAGAGGTGGGGAGCAGATGAGAAACCAGAGGGATACAGACTCTCTGGAGAGATGCTGAGCAGCACCGTGGCAGGAGGCAGCCCTTTTAGTGGCACATTTGGCTGTGACCAGCTCCCCAAGAGCACCACTCAGGACTGGCCATCGTCACTGAAAGCACAGGGCATGCTAGTGATAAAAGTGAAATGTCAAAGGTTATACCAACCTGTCTGAAAACAATTTCTTATTGCTGGAGAAAGACTACCAACACTTTGGTAAAATTTCCCCCTCCTCCCTCCCAAGAAATGGTTAATGCTCCTGTGGCAACATGTAGATCAGGAGGTTAAGCCTAGCATGTGCAGTTATTAGGTAGGACAAAAGTGTACGAAACAGCAACACCTGTTTCAAATGACTGTTTCTTGTTATCTACACATCTGCTGTTCACAAGGAAGGATTACACTCCGCAACAACCCTACCCTAGATTAGTAGTTTGGAAGCCCAATTCCTCTTGCCTATTGTCAACCAGATCATCCCTTGCTGAACACAGTGACTTTCCCAGGACCGGCTACTATCATAACAGACATTCATTTAATCACGCTGCCTGACACGTTGCAGAGAATTCAGTAAAAACTGGTGGAAGGGATACAGAACTAACGGAAATCTAATGTCTCTTTCTTCTTTTTTTATATGTTGGCTGGATGAAAGTGTTTAAGCTCAGCCTTAGATGTTGATGTCATTCTCTGACCATCAGTAGCTGTACTCTTCCAATGCAGTCTGGCTTCTGTCATCACAAGAAAACATCTGGAGGACGGCACAAAATTTGGCATCCCTTCAGAAGGATGTTTAAAACCTTTTGTCTTCTTTCCCCTCAAGACCCCAGTACATGACTCAGAAAGGATGGGCTGGGAAATGAAGGAAGGTTCTGAATGTGAGTCTGATTAGAATTTAAAAAAAAAAAAAAAACACAACATAATTTGTACACTGCTACCATCTAGTGAATTAAAAGAAAACAAAATCTTCCTCTGAAGTAGGATGAACCATATCTAAGGGTGTGAACCTTCACCACTGAAGTCACTGGGACTTTTGCCATTGACTTTACTTGGAACAGTCCTTAATGGAATAGGCCATATTAAACATCAGGCCTTTGAACTCCAAGCGCGATTACAGAAAGTATCAAAGACTGTTACATATATTTGTGATCTACATAATTACCATAATTTGTCCAGAATAACATTGAACCAAAAGAATATGAGCAATTAGTGCTTTAAGCAGTGCAAATAGGTTCAACTGGATGAAAAGGCACATCTTAACACTGGAACAAAAGGAAGCTTTTTCATGGGTACTGCATTTTCTGTTTTAAATTAACTTAAACTTTAGAAAAGAGGTTTACACAGCAGCTTTGCAAACCTCAGTTCTGCATTTATGCAAAGAATTTCTCCATAGCGTTTGGCCAACTTGCCTTCTTGTCTTTGGTGCTTCCCCAAAGCAGGAACGAACAAGTCACTCCCATTCAGTCTTTAGCTCGTAATGGGCATTTTTCTCAATTAGACTGGCACGTGCTAACTCATCCCACAAGTCGGTCACACTGAAATGTCACTGCCAACATCCAGTGCTATTAAAATCCACACTGATTTTGACACTTCCTTTTGCAGAGTCAGCATTTTATTTACCCCAAGGCATACTTTCACTTGCAATGTGAATCAAGGTACGAAGTGTCAGGATTAAACGATCTGTACCATATTTGCAGTATTTGATCCTTTCTTTCCTATCCTATGCCAGGAGAAACCCCTTCCAAAACGATCTGCAGGTTAGATACGAAACCAGATGACTTATGCCACTGCTCAGCTGCCCTGTGACTTTAAGCAAGGTGCTAAATATAATCATGGCACACAGAAAAGAGTAGCAGAAGAGGGTTTTTCAGCACTTCTGAAAACGAAGGTATCAGTTTTACTGTGACTCCTTTTACCTATCTGTAAGCATAGCTAGGAAGAATGCAAGGACCTTAATTACCTAATATTAGTAATACAAATGCATTTCTGTGCAATCATGCTTTAATCATTTTCACAATATTTATCATCATTAGTCTCATATCATAGTTCAGCAAAGACCTTAAATGTATTCATAACTCAAAGCACCAGTATTTTATCCTTTACTTCTCAGCCTTAAAATTAGGGACATTATTTGAGGCTGTTGATCTCACAACAGCCCTACTTTTCCCTAATTCTGCTACGTTTATCTGGAGCTCAGGTATGTTCAGAAGAGAATCTTTCTAACACTGAAGAATACCTGATTAATTTCGTCTCTCTTTTTTTGTTTGCAATTGAAATTGCTTATGTTAAAGCTAGTTGCAAAACAGCTCTGCAGAACCTTCTGCAAAGCAGTTTTCTGTCACAAAAAAAATATTCTTTCAGTGATTAAGTCTTCCATAAGTTTGACATTTTAGAAAGATTACAATTTATATATCATAAAAATCATGCTTTAGAGGAAGAAAAGAGCTTTAACATTTTATCAATGTTTCATTTTCAAAATAGGTTCTTAAATAGTCTATATTAGAGAACATAATGTTGAAAGCAAAATCAAACCTTGGATATTTTCCTGAATTTTCTGTAATCTAGGTTTTCATAACATACGAGGTCTTGTCAAAAACCTAATTTTGACATCTTAAAATCTTCTGTGAAATCACAGTGTGTACAATCGTCCTTGCATAGTCCTCCCAGCTTCCTTAAAAAATCCTCCGTTTCAAGGATCTGTTTTAAACATGTTAAATACACCCTCACAATGGCTGATGTAGCATTTCACAGCAGTGCTGGGTTGCTGGCTGGTTCCCCACTGAGCCTCCTGTAGGGGCTCACCCGTATTCATTTTAACTTGTACTTCGTGTTGCTACATAAAGCATTATTTTTTTCTTTCTTCAGGGCAAATGGATGGGATCTGTAAAGCAAGTGATTTTGAAATGCATCTTAACTTCCAGATCAGCCTTTGAGAAATTAATTTCCACTTAGTTTTTGGAGTTGTTCCAACTCATCCTCATGAGTGAAATATGGGCATCAGAAGGTGGAACAGAAAATACAAAGCTAATGATCTGGTTCATGTTAGTTAGTTCTCTCTTAATCCTTTGAAAGATTGCATTTCTCGTCTCTGGAATTTCCTCTCACTGACGGTTTTTAAAAGAAACAACACAATATTTGCCATGCATTATATATCAAGATTAACTCAAGAAGCAAAGATGATCTATTCACCATCCCTATAAGCCTCTCATAATTAGGACTACCAGCTTTCAAGGACAGGACTGTCTTAGCTTTAAGACTAAGAATTCCCACTGAAATTTAAACTGTTTCCCAGAGTAAAGTTAGAAAGGACAAAGGGACCTTATCTTCACCCCTTATCCACCTGTCATTTTTACTGTCCTCAGAGTCACGAATACACAAGAGCTGCAGACCTGCAGTCACTTTGCTCCTGAAAAATGGACACTGCTCCTTCCCAGCCAGCCTTGCACCACAGCTGCCTTCAGTTCTGATCTGCCCTTCAGCAGGGACTACATTTAAATTTCTACACACCTCAAGCTTCCTAAGTGTTGTAGGCTTTTCATTCAGTTTTTTGCAAACCTGTGTTGCCTTCAGCTGAGCCATCGACAATATTTTTGCTAGAAGATCCCTCAGGAGGGGGAGGTAGGAGTCTGTGCTTGCCTTTTCAACAGTGTTTGGTGGATTTTGCATTACGATACTCTGTACAAGATGAAGAGGTGGTTGTTGATCTTGTGCATAGCTATATCTTGGGAGGTCTCTGTGTTTCTGTCATTAGTGGGGTTAAGAGCAGGTGATGCAATGTGGTGTGGCTTAGTGGCCCATCAGTTAGATCAAGCCTGCAGAAGGCTTCCCTTCTGGAAACCTACCAGTCACTCAGAGAAGCTTGTCCTGACAGTTGAGCACCTTCCTCTTGCCCACAGGCTGCTGCCATGACACAGACAGGGGACAGCAGTCGCCTCTGGAAGAGCCGGGGGGGTTGGTCCTTTTGAGTGTCTGAAGTCCACCCGCACTTGTCGCCCTGCTTTCATCCTCCTGCTTGCTCTCCCCAGCCCCGTGTCAGGCCATGCATAGGAGAGCAGCCATTCTACTCCCTGTCCTTCTCCAGGAGCAGCCGTGCTCCCTGAGGCAGATGCACAAGTGCGTGCTCAGCACTGCTGCTGCCACAGGAAGGCTGCCTGTGGCCCGCTGCAAACCCCAGGTACGATTCCTATGGCTAGGAAGTTTGAAGCACCCCTGCAGGCTGGCTGGAGTAGTTTTTGATTGATATCCTGCAGAGATACTCAGTAGAAGTGCTATCTGAACAAGAAACGAGAATTAAAATAGTATCAAGTATTTCTCCTTCTGCCCCCAAATTTCCTCTTTTGTCCAGCCAGCTCTATCAACAGAGATACAATAACGTACTAATGGAAGTTAATAGCAGTATTACTGATATGCAAAGATAGCAAACAATATTTGTTTGATGATGTGAAATGAACAGTAGATTTACAGAGCTAGCAAGATTTTCTGTTTACTTACAAATAGGTATGGGAGGGGTGTATTTGCATGAAACCATCCCAGACATCATATTTTTCCTCTCATATTTACAGTCCTGGAGAACGTTTTCAGAGATCCATCCTCTTAAAGAAATAGCATCCTATCACAGTCAGATAAAGAAGGGTAAATTTGAAGAGACAGTCTATTCAATTTTATTCCAATAGAATTGCAAGCACTTTACTTTTTTCTACCATTATTTCAAACATTGGGCTGCAAAATTCAGTTCAGCTTTCCGTTCTAGTACTCAGAAGCTGCAAAGAAAAGAAAATGTATTTGTTCATTTCCAAATGGTAAGCAAGATTTGGGTTTTTAAATGAATGAAAGTTTCTTGGAAACAGCTAATTTCTGTCTTCATTACTGGAGATCAAGCTTTAGCATGGAGAGACTTTCATCATTTCTCTCAGAAAAGGTAGCTTGTGTTCAGATTTTCAGAATTTCTCATCTTTCTTCTCCCCTCCCCTCCCCACACCCCTCCTCCCATTCTATTATACAGCTGGTGGGGCTCTTAGACTATAAAATAAGACATTAAATCAGAGAGTCTGTGTTTGTCCTACTTTCTTCACTTTTCTACATTCAATTCCACACTTAATAGCACGGAAGACAAAAGAAGGAGATGTTTTCAATACGCAGACCCTAATAATATCCCTCTGGGATTACCTGCAGCTCAATACATCATTCAAAAGCAAAGATTAAAAGTAATAGTCACGTTAATATTATTTCACAATCCACAAACATAAATCCTCATTTGTTATTCATGAGCTTATCACATACACCTCTTAAGGAGCAAAATACTGCAGCATGTGCTGAAAACAGTAACACAAAGTAAACAGTGAAGGAGAGGCAGACAACTTTATAGCTCATTTAAGGTAGAGATATTGCAGGTATGTTTGCTAACAGAGTAGAAGTGTTCCTGCCCGGCTTTCACAATGCACCATGCAGTAGAATTTATTGTCTCCCTAATCATTACTTAACCAGATCCCAGTCCTTAAGTGCCCACATCCTAAGTGTTGCTTTTTTGTGATGGGTACTCGTAGAAATGACTTTTCTGTAAGGGGTCTGAGGTGGTGGAAGGCACCAGCGCCTTGCATCCCCACCTTCATGTGGGGTGACAGACCCAAGTCTTCTACACGTAATGAATGAGGTGGACCCCCTTTCTCAAGGAAATTCAGAGCTATATCAAAACCTTTTGCCCACCACCTATCAGGATATTTCTGCTTTCTACATAGAAATGAGCTGCAGACCTTGAGCACTGCACGTTTCCTGGGCTTGTTACACGCTGCCTTCTGCACACAAAGCTATTCACAGAAAGCTTGGAAGCAGAAGAGGCTGCAAGAATCACTTGCAGGCAGGCGTGGGTGGGCCCCCGTCCAAACACCCCGTCGCTGGCCAGAGGCAGATGCAAATTCAGAGCCGATTTTTATTTCACAAGTGATCTCCTTCAGGTGCTAACTCATCACTTTAATGCCCACTGTCTGACACTCTGAGCTTTGAAGTTCGAGGCAAAGCAAGCGGTGCTCTGTACGTGACATGCGTAGACTGCTTTTGCTCTGTAGCCATGCAGTTTTGAGCCACGCGTGAACCCCAGCTAGAGTAAACATGTACACAGTCCTGCTGATGGTTACTGTAGAAACAGAAAGGAAACTTTCACCAATGTTTCTCTCATTTCCCAATAAATAGCAACATCTCCCCTAGAAACTATATCGATCTCTAGTTGTTCAAATAACTACTATTCTAGAAGTAAATGAACTCTCCCCTGATAGACCTGTCAGACTTCTTGCTGCTGAGAAGGCTTCCATGCAATCCATATCCACAATTGCTTTGGAAGTAGACAACTGACATCGTCTCCCTTTTCCCCCTCCAGCTATATCCCTGTAGCTTTTTTCAGTTTCCTCCGTCTACTCTTTTTTAAGCTGATACTTGTTTTGAGAAACTGCTTGTGTTGTGACAGAAACTTCTGAGCTACCCCAGTAATTGGCTTGCCTATGAGGAAGGGAGAGGTTGGGAATGACAGTGCAAGGGAAGAGAACCTTGAAAACATCATGTCTTGGGAAGCTGCTATCATAAATAGGGTCATGTTACGCGAGCCTGCCACACATGTGCAGTGCTCTGTACAACAAGTATTTCCTCTCAACTCAGTGTCTTCTCACACATTTAGATACAGGGTTTGATTTTACATATTCATCCTATTATGTCAGTCTTTTGTATTTCTATAACTATTGCAGACCACTTCCTCCAGCTCAGAGGAAAAGGCATTAAATACACAACTCATTTAGTCGGAACAGTTGCAAGATTGCTGATGAAGACTCAAACACTGAAGAGTTAACCTAAGCAATCAGAATCTCATTATTACCTGGAACTACTGAGATACCTAACATGTGCTAAAACATTTTATTGTACAAGGGTTAAGCAAAAATTAGCATAGGCCACATCCTCAGCTGTTACAAGCCAACAAAGCTGCATTGATTTCACTGTAACAACATCACTTTATGGAGCACAGACTCTGGCCTGCAGTGGAGCTGTCCTAAGCGAAGAGAATTTGCATTCCTCCTAAAAATAATTAATTGAAGGCTGTTTGGTAACTTTCTTGACAGATGGGTAACACAGTCCACTGCCTGATTTTCTGATGCTCGTGGAGTGACCCGACTGAGCCAGCAAAGTTCTCAATACTTCGCTACCTTGGCACCCAGGGAAAGATTCAGGCACCTAGTTTTCAAATGAGTTTTTGTTTTCTTAACTGTTCTCTGAAAGAGACAGAAAAACGGTACTGCTTATGCTCTTCTTTCCTTCTGACAAAAGGGATGAAGGAACACCCTCCTGAGCAGGCTTAATGGCACACAGTCTGAACGTGGCTGAATTAGAGCTGTCAGCTTTCCCGTGCTCTTGTTCAGTCCTCCCACACCTGACCTGATGCTGCGCAGGAGGACAAGGCAACCTGCTAGACAAGGCAACAAGCACCACCTCCAGCTTCCCAACAGCTCTCACCACCCTGAACCTTCCCGCAGGAACAGCTGGGAAGGTGACTGGGAAAATGAGTGTATTCATCTGTCACCTATACATGCAGGTAATAAAAACCATAGGTACTCACCTTGATGCTGTTACCTCTGTAGCTGTCCCTAAACAGTATAGAAAACTGGGTGAGTGGTGGAAATCTATTAGACTGCAAGGGAGCTGGATACACCGATTATTCAGTTTCAAACTTTATTATATAGAATTGGGCAAGGGGGAGGTTATAACCATATTATGACAACAAAGCTTTAAAATTCTTCAGGTGTTAGCAATCTGCTGACAAGCTCCCCACTTAAACTGTCATTTAGCAATGTTTTTGGCATTGGCATTTTCCTAAGTGTATTTCCCTATTCGTCTTCCAGATAATTTCATTATCTGCCTGAATGAGGCTCAAAGACAGACTTATGTAAAGGTTTCTCATACCTAGACACATCCCAGTTTAAAGCTGACTATTCCAGCCCTTTCTAGGATTAAAACCAAGTGCTCACTCCCAACACTTCCTTCTCCTCCAACATAACAGACCTCCCTTTTCCACGCTTCTGTTTTTAAATGTAAAAAAATATTGCTACTATCAAATACTGGAGCCTGCCCCTCTCTTAAGAATGAGCGATTTTAATGTAGAAATTACTGCTTTCAGACACCAGTAAGAATCAGCAGATACATCTCCAAGCTTTTTGGTTTTGTTTAAAGTGACATCTGCTTGAAAATTTTCAAGTGTCTGGAAAATTACAATAGGTCTCCTGCGAATGAATTAATAGGCCACAGACATGTGAGGCAAAGCTAAATGCTAAATAAAATACCTCACCTAGCAATGCAGTTCATCATGTGGGTTCCCATACCTGCAATAAACCTCTCCCATCTGTGCCTGCCGATACAGCTTTCAACCTTCTCCAAGGAGGGAACTCCAGTCACAATAAAGTCGACCCTGGCACAAATGCTTTAATATTATAAAGTACTCAATTCATTTAGCAGGAAAAATGCTGACTCTGTCTCTCAAAAGTAGAATGAGCAGGCAAGGATTAGTTTTTTAGTAACTAAGTACTCCAGAAAGTAAAACCTCCAAAGCCTGTGGGTGGTAATGCACTCTTTTTGCTAAAAGGCTACAATCTGAAAAATGCTGTCTCAGTATTTGGTACTCGATTACTGTTAAGGGAAGACCAAAAGATATTCTTCCTAAGATATAGTGAGGTTTCTATGTGTTTACACTGGATGTGCTGAAGGATGGAAGGGAATGTTGCTAATGCTGTTTGAGAGTCTGACTCAGCAGTGCATGGCTCTTCATGAAGCGTTGGGAGACCAGTATTTAACTTCAAAGAGGTAAAGACAGTGGCCTTCTTCCCAGGCTTGGAAGGAGGGCTTGAGCTCATCCTAGTACCACCACCTTAGCTGAGAATCCAGCCACCAGGTTCACTCACTCAACACAGAGGTGAGCTGTGGCATGGAGACCAACAACTACCGGCAACAGGAAGAGAGCAGATCACACTGTTCATTTACGTTGTTGGTTAATACACCAGTTGCTGAGCTAGAATCACGCTGAGATTACATCTCAGAACCACACACACCCCCTGCCCCAGGGCTGGAGGGACCCCAGAATATCTGGGGTGAAGGTTGCTGCCCCCGGCAGCAAGTACACGGCCTCCATCTAGCAGGGAGGGATGCACAGGTTCACAGGAGCCTCATTAATGTCACAAGAAGACACAAAGGTGAAAGGGCCCAGGAGCTTCTGAGCTAAAGAGAGAGATCAGGAACACCAGGGAAACCAAATGAGTGGAGATGGGGAACAAGCTCTGAAAAGGGAGAAGAGTGTAGGGGAGAAGGAGAGAGAAACTGTCCCTAAATTAATAAAACAGAGGGTTAGGAGTTGCAGAGGGTTCAACAGTTGCAGGAAAGAGGGACTTTTTTTCCCCCCTACATTTAATAAGAACAATTGAAACAATTACGCAGTTAAAACAGTGTTCATTCTATGGTGACAACAACAGAGTAGCTTGGCAACCCTGCCCAATTCTAATTTCACACGGCTTGTAATACTCTGCCACTCCTTTGGCGATGCCAGGTATTGTTTTTACTGGTTGAGATGCCTGGATTAGCAATTCAGAAAGCTGCAGACATTGACATCAGAGTAGCATCCTCCACAGAAAGCACAAGGCAGCTGAGCTTAGCCTGCCTCATTCAGTCCAAGCCCATAAGCAAACAGAGGGTATTTTTCCTGAAGGATGCTCAGTGCACCCATCCCCAAACCAATAAAAGTCTTACATACTGGCTTAACATTAACTCCAGTGAGCCTATTCACATCCTTAAATTTAAAGTCTGTATACAAGTGCTTTTCTAGACTGAGCGCTGGAGTGCACATCCCATGTCAAATCAAATCTTTACTACATGATTTGCTGCTCCATTTTGTGCATATTAAAAAAAAATCCCTTCAACTCTCATGTCTTTTTATGTTTTTATATATCTATCTTATAAGATTCTTTGAGATCCTCAAATAAAATGCTTCAGATGAGTGAGATTTCAACCTGACAGGTAAATTCTTTACTCAATCCTTGTCTGCATTAGTGGTCTGTCTTAAAAGCCAACCATTAGCCTACTCTTCTGTTGTGTACCTCTAGAGAGCGATGCCACATGGACATGACTGCACGGTCCCGGCCCATGGCAGGAGCTGCCAAGTGACACTGCGAGAAGTCAGCAAGGAGCTCCCTGCCCATTTGATGCTCTGGGGCAGAATTCAGCAGGATTGTACTGTTAAGCCAACCAGCTCTTGCAATTTTTCATAGACACTCGATAATTACAAGGGAAGACACGTTGGTATCTAGCTCCGTGTTTGCCTGATGTTTGATTAGTTCACAGAAGGGTAGCAATTCCAGTTCATGAACAACAGCAATACACCGAAGTTTGATTCAATTCACAGTTAACATTCCAAGCTTCAAACTTCTTGCATGAATCCCTGAATGACCGCCTAACTGGCTGTATCAGACCACAAGCTCTAGTGCTAGGGACCAGCAGGAGCAGGGCTGCTCCTCGAGGGAAGGAGGGTCAGAAGGCAAGGCAGTGCAGCCAGGCTCTGCCTGCACCAACGGGCACACTCCTACAGTGCCTGCGCACAGCAGGCAGCGCTGAGGGCTGATAACGGGGTCCATGAAGAGTCCCAGACCAGGGGAGGGATGAGCCATGGGCAGAGGGGAGGGTGGAGGACACAGATGAGGATGCTCAGGGCCATTAAGAACTATTAGTGTCCCCAGGGCCCAGACATCTAGGTGGCTGAGGAGCCCACAAATGGTGAAAACAAGGTCTCCAGGTTCTCACTTACCAGGCAGGTTGCCATGAAGCAGAGTTGCTGAGGTGTCAGGAATCAAGGCAGAGATCTATAACTCTGGCCTCTATTTTAGAAAATCAGATTATTTCCATGCACTGTTTAAATTTTATTGAATTGGTTAATGGCCACCGAACAGCCTTATTTTACCTATAGTCCAAAGGAGGGGAGTGTTAAGAGAATTAATATTTATTCTCATTATTTCCCTCTTTGCAGACATCAGGATAGAGACTGAATGAGGAGCAGAATCCAGAGTGCCTGCATCCCCCTAGCCACATCACTCACTCCATATTTGCACCCACATTTCCATAAATAAGGATCTTAAAACAGCCAGGCATGACTGTTGATTGTCCTATGAAATGATTTCTGGGTTAGCCTTGGATCTTGTGAAAATGTCTCTATCTTATTCAAAGCACCACATTGTTACCTGAACCGAGCTTCTGCTGGCTTGACTTCAGATTTCAGACTTGCTCTATGGTAGGACTGAATGCTGCCTTTTCGACATCTTCAGACGTGCGATTTTGGTGAAGGAGCCATAGGCTGAAGAAAGAAAGAAAAAGTTCCTGTTTGGTTTTGGTTTATTTTTTCAAATGTTTCCATTAATTAATGATTGTTTGAAGCAGATGAAAATATTGAATTTTATGTGGGAATCTCGGTGCAAATAAGGGACAGGTAGAGATAGGGATTTTTAGTAAATTCAGTTTGGAACCCAGCTCTGTAATTTATTTGATGATGGCCATCACATATCTTATGCATAACTGAGTGCACTTGTGTGTGCATGTGTATATAATACATAACTTTTTAGTTTGACAATATTGATTGAAATCCTTTCAGTTTGATGAATGAGTGCATTATGCAGTGAACAGTGAAACTAGCCTTGATGAGTCATTGGCAGGATTTTCCCAACTTTTTGAAGGCATCCTCTCCCGTGGGCTAGAAGTCAGAAATGAACTCCCAGCATGTCTACTCGAGCTCAGTTTTTGACTGTGACAAGACAAGCCCAGGTATTACTTCAAGCCTGTCAGTTCCTCCCACCTCTTCAAATCCCTCTACACATATCCTAGTATACACAGGGAGGATCAAGGGATGGAAAGTCTCTCAGGGTTCATTTGGACTTGCAATGCAGCTCTTTCATGTTAATTTTCCTTTTCCTTTTTCTTCACCTCAATTCACTCTGACGTCTTGCCACAATATTGTCAGTCTCAGAGAAAACAACAAGCCAAAGCAGATGTGCTGAACACATGGTCACCAACAGGAGCAGTTCCCAAGCAAAGTTAGCATGTGAAATCATTCCAAAAGAAGGATGTCTTATCCAAAAAATAATCTGCGTCTGCTCCTGTTGTTTGGAGGATTAAAAAAAAAAAAACCAAAACACAACCAACTTCCATGTCTAAGTTTACAGTTTGAATTTATCCAATGCTCTGAAATTAGAAGGGTCATGATTTTAGACTGTCCCGTCTGATACCATTATAACGACTTTCTCTTTTGTTGAATAACAGAGACGTACAATTTTCCTAGTGTTTTTATATAAACAGTATAATATTGCAAAGGCCCCTTATGTTTTGATGTCACAGAGGTTATGATGAATAACTCCACATTTCTGCAGGTACTCTAAGAATATGAAATTGGATAAAAATTATTTGAAAGAAAGATGTTGTTTTCCAATGAAAAAAAAAAGGCTACTTTGTTTATAATGTTTCTCTATTCATTTCCTTTGTCATATAGAATTTAGATGACCAATCTTAAACTGGGCTGTGAGCTCATCCAAAGGCAACGTATAGAACAGCAACTATACATTTTTACTGCTATTTCTGTTCCCTTTGAGATCTGTAGCCACTGAAGATGGGAGAATACAAAGTAAACCCCCTGAAGAGCGAGACACATCTGGCAAGCTCTAAAGATAAGCTCAGCCTGCCAAGGAGAGAGCACAGAGTGCTGAGGTCTGGCTTGGGTCTGAAGCAAGACAAGGAGGCAACTTTCTAGCTGAATCCTGAATTCTTAGCTGAAGTTTTGTACTGGATAAGCCCATTCACTATTCTCCCTGATAGAGGCCATCACTGCCCTGCAATATAAATAGAACAGGTACAAAAACCCAAACCATAACGTTAACGTAATGTGATAGCAAAATCCATGCCCGTGTTTGGGAGAAGGAGTGGCCAGGAAGCTTAGATAGTCAAAACATGCAGCCTCTGAATTTATGAGGGCTTGTCCAACTTCAACACAACACCCCGAGAGACTTGCCTATTGCTATGATTTGATTACCCATACATTCAAATTGAGTATGCACCACCTGTTAACATACAGAACAAAACACTTCCACCAAGAGCATTTGGTAAATAAATGACTTGGAAAATATTATTAAGCTCAAAACCAACATTTTGCCATGTTTGATTTGCCACCAGATGCTGTGGGATCTGAAGATACGGGGGGAAAAAAAAAAGTCAAAAAGTGGCAATGAGAGACTAAAATACAAGGAAAAGGCAAGTTTTGTTGTGAAATTATGGTCAGAAATGAATGCAAGGCTCTTATTCTACTCTGGACTACGTCATGTACAATAAAGTCAGCCTGGAGAGTAAGCACCCCTGACAGTCTTTGCAACATACCTTATGAAGGGTATTGTGTCTCATTCAAACAACAGATAATATATTAACATGATACTTTTTTTTGTAGCACATTGCCCCACACATTGGGACAGGTTGATGTACAGATTAGTGGCAAAGAGGCAGTCTCTCCTGTTGAAGACAGCAATTAAGCCTTCAAAGAGTGTTTCTTGCTGGGAAGATGGATGCCAGAAGAGCAGCTGGTAATAACGCCAGTTAAACTTTCATCTTTTTGCCCCTTTCCTCTTCTCGAGGAGGAGGGACTGTTAGTATAAACAAGCAATAACATTCCTCTTAAATACAGTGAGTTTAGCAAACATGTAGAGCACTTTCAGCCTTCAAGGCTCCTTCCTTAAACTGATAAACATTTGCAGGTTCCCTTTGAGAGTCACAGGTGCATGGAAAATTCAGTTAGAAATGTTAGTAACATGCCAAAGACCACAGTTAGAAATGAGCAATGGCCATTGAAAACAGACAGCAAGAGCTGTTTGAGTCTTCCCAGATCACCCTGCTTGGCACCTTTTCACCCTAAACTGAGTTCACAATGGGGCCAACAACCCCATCACAGCCCAGACAAGACCATAGGGAAGGCCATCATGCATGGTCTAACTGTCCTGCCACAGCCTGGAAAGAGAGGTAGCGTTCTCTAACATCTCTACGCTTCTAGCAGAAGGGCACTCTGCCTTCTCAAGCATGGAAGCGTTAGCATTGGACATCAGCCTTAGTATCACTGAATTCTTTTATTGTTCTTAATCTAGATCCAGGCCCCAAATTCAGATATAGCTCTAGACACCTGCAGTAGATTGAGTTAAATCCACTAAATGCCTTCAAACTGAAATATGTGCAAAGTTGTTATTTTTTTAAGCTGATATGGTTCTCTTACTACTGTCCACAGTGCTGTTACATGGTCACACCAGAGAGCACCAAAGGCAGCTGCCCAGGAACACGTGCTTCACAGCCAGCTCAGCTGGCTGCGGAGACCAACGCTAGCTACCACGCCAGTTTAGTCTCTTCTGATATTTTTCCTCTCTTTTTATTATATTTGAACTGAACTTCACTCCAAATCAAACTGACTCCAACACTGACGGGGAGATAAGACCTCCTGCAAATATATGACCGCAAAGTGGATGTGTGCTAAACAAACCTAACTATGTTACACTGAAGCCAAGACCCTCACTGGACTCCTTACCGTTTTCCAAGTCATAGCATACTGCATTTGGCATCTTGGTCCCCAAGAGAGGTGACACTAAAAGACTATTTCTTCAAGTACCCAAGTTTTAAAGATATCTAGTGACTTGGGAAGGAGAGACTTCTTTTTTTCCCCCCCTTTGCTTTAAAGTGAGTGCAGGATGAGGTTATATGACTAGCTGGAACCAATGCAGGTTCTTAATGATGCATGAAATGAAATATTGCTGTCCAGTGCACAGTGAATATTCAGTGTTCGGCTCTATGATAGATACATCCTGTGCTGATCTGACGGGAGAAACGCCCCACACAGCAGCTGCAAACTCTGCCCTGCACCTCGGCCCATACTTTGTGTCAAATGGGTTGCTATCTTCTGCTGCTACACTCTCTTCTCTAGGCTAATACGTCTGGCAGTCAGTTAAGTTTCTTTAGCCAAGAGGCAAATAGAAAGCATTTTCCATGTCATGGTTCCTGCTTTGGGAAAACAAAAAAATCATGGACCTTATGGAATTTCTAAACAACTACATATCTTTATCTGGGACCTCTGCAGTCCAGACCTGGATTATTTGTACATGGTACTCCAGCTTTTTGCCCTTTTAATACCTGTGGAAACATTGCCAGTTGAAGCTGGACCTAGATGGATTAAAGCACTGCTCAGTCAGGGCCAGTGTATCTGTGGTTCAAATGCTGAGTTTCTGAAAGCTTTCTTACATGAGAAGGGAGAAGCAGCATGGAGAGGGTTGAGTTACTACTCACAGAAGACAGGAGGGACATATGTACCTGTAAGAGACATGCTGGAGCAAAGAGCAGGGAAACAGCCTGTGAGTAGAATATAAGCTGTCTATAGGTTTGTGTTATTTTAAAAACATGTGACGCTCTATTTGAAATAGAGCAAAACTTTCACAAACTGCTGAAAAGGTAAACCATTTCAGGGCTTTTTACCCAAGAAAACTGACCAGCAAAGATATAGTAAAGTGGAACAGGACTGTAGAGTAATAGTGGCTACTTAGCTTCTGAACAACAGCTGCCTTTCCAAAGGGAAAATGTCCTTCTGGATTTGTGCCCACAAGAAGTATTACTCTGAACAGTTTGTTCTGCTTTAATTGTGCTTGTTTTCTTATGCAGACAAGTGGCATCATCTTTGTCGCTCTTGTGGAGATGAATTTGGTATAAGAGAGAAGAATTAGAGAATAAACAAATGAGAAGAGAAAGGTGTAGGTTTCCCATCAGTAGAGTCCCATCTCCAGTATAATTTCCTCCTTAAAGAGTGGACACAAGTGACCAGGGGGGACAAGCCTTTAAAAACCTAGTACCAAAACCAACTCTCTATCTGATGCAGGTTGCTGCAACATTTTAGATTTGTAACCTGAGCATGGCCAGGTGGCTCTGAAACACTGCAGACAAATCCTGAAATGAAGGCAGAGAGTTCAGAGGGAATCTGCATAATTTCAGAAAGAGAAGTTATCGCCCTTTTTTGCCTGTGGCAGACTGGGGCAATTGCAGCAGAGATCTCTGGCTGCCAAAGGGCACATCTTCACACTGATTTCAGGGGCATCAGCTGGTTCACAGTAGCAGCCAGGCAGGATTGGGTCAGGTCTGGGAGGAGCAGTGGCATGGGGCGCTGGCAGCTGCTGCCTTCTACTCCATCTTGCCCGTATCAGCAGGACTGCTTTACCTGATAAACCCTTTGAACAGTCAATGGTACAGCACCTAATGCAACAGGAGAACCTATTCCTGGTGCCCTTCATATTTAATGGTACACACAGATTTCCATATTCCTCCTGCTTCAGTTGATAAATAATCTAGATACTCCTTCTCATTGCTCGCATCCAGGTCCAAAGGACAGTGCACGCTATATGCTGTACCTCACCTTTTCTCCCAATCGACTCTATTCAAAATGAAAATCCAGCCAGAGAAAGAACACCAAGGGCTGCTTGTTCAGTATTCCCTCTGTGATTAGATGATTACACCAGGGAAAAGGAGGGACAGTGAAACCAAATACTAGGAAGCCAAGACCCAATAGTAGGAGAGAAGAAACCTTTTTACCCCAGTAATGCAGAAAGTCAAAGAGGAGCTGTTCACTGAATTGCAATTTGTTCTCTCCTGTCCCTTGTTGAGGGAAGATTGTAGTTTTATTATCTTAGCCTCAAGTGTTTCAGCCAGTCTATGCTAATTCTCCATGCCTTCCTCCCCACCCCCATCAACTCCTGCTCCTACACACCCGACTTCAGCTTTATCTTCATCTTTTAAAGCAGCTTGAATAGCCATTTCAGACCCTCCAGATTTACGGTTAAAATTAAAGATTTGGCAAGCCCCTGTCACTACGTTGCCCGTTACTGTGGTACAATATAATGTAATTAATGTTTTTATGTTTAAGGAAGAGGAGGCACATATGTTCCTCAGCTGCTGATGAACAGATTTATAGGTAACACATCTGAGTCAGTGCCCATGTTTAGACGTTAGCCTGACAGATCACTAATCATTTTGTAAAAGCTGTGCACCACTGCCCTGCTTCCCTAGATTTGCAAGCAGGACTGCACTGGGATACCATAGTGAGATGATAGATTTCATGTGACACAAGGGGAGGAAGCAAAACATCAGTAAATGTTTCAGCATATCTATCTCTTCATAAGCAGATGTTCTTGCTTAACACGTACCATTAAGCTAGAGTACACTGTGTGCTTTCTTAAAGAGAAAGCCAGCCTGCTCAGGGTAGGCAGTTTGCAAAGGCACCTGAGCCAGCCTGTGTTCTGGCCCCAGAAACTTAAGCCCTTACTCAAGCAAAATCCTCTCCATGAAAGAGGGGAAGCTGTCACATCCACTATTGCCCAGGAGGGGTGAACTTGTAAGTTAGATGAACCTTTCCATCTCTTGTTGCCATTCCCGTTTTGATTTGACTTAGCTGAGGGGTATCAGTTTCATGGTGCTGGAACAGTGGCAGGTGGCACTCACCCGGGCAGCGTGGTCCCTAGCAGAAAGACAGGGCACACAGCTAGAGGTAACCAACCCTCCTGCTGCCTCGGGAGGATGTTCTAGATGTCTGTCAGAGCACTGTCCAATGTCTTTGGACAGAAAGACAGAAATTACAAGACAGAAGTGTACATGTGCTTAAACGCCACCAGCTTTCACAGCGTTTCTTCAAACTTGCACCGATCTAGCCAAGATAAGGCCCAGCATTGGGCTGACTTTGGCCAGATGCCCACCCAGCCACTCTCATACTCCCCCTCCTCAACAGGCTGGGGGAGAAAATAAGATGGAAAAGCTCATGGGTCAAGATAACAAAGGGAAATCACTTACCAATTACCATCACAGGCAAAACAGACTTCACTTGGGGAAAATTAATCTAATTTATTGCCAATTAGCATAGGATTGTGAGAAAAAAAAAAGACAAAAACTAAAAAATACTCACATCCCATAACCCCCTTCCTCACTGACCTCAACTTCTCTCCTTCATCCTGGACTCCTCCACCTCCTGGCCCCTTGTCCCAAGCAGCACAGGGGGATGGGGGCTGTGGTCAGCCCATAACAGCTCCTCTCTGTTGTTCCTTCCTCCACACGCTTTTCCCCTTCTCAACCATGGTATCCCCAAGGGCTGCAGGAGAATCTCTGCTCCAGCACCTCACACTGCTTTCCTCACTGCCCAGGCAGGCTTTTGCCCTTTCTTAAATCTGTTTTCCCAGAGGCACCACCAGCTCGCTGAGGGGCTCAGCTGTGTTCCCAAGGTGGGGCCGTTAGGCAAACGGCTGGAGCCAGCTGCGGCTCCTGCAGACCCCAATGCCAACACCTGGACAGGGACTCCCAGTACAGTGCTACATTTCCACCATGAAATAAACTGGAACTACATCCAGCTGAATAATTGCTACAGCAGAAGTGCAGTGGAGGAAGTCAGGTCTAGAGCACACAGAAGCACGCGGCTCTGCTGCACCTTCTGCTGCTCACACCAGTTTGCACCCAGCGAGGAACTCATTAGAAACACACCAATGGCCTCCCCTGGTCAGTGAACTAAAACTGTGTATGATAAATATGTGTGATAAATACAGAGATTTAAATAAGAGAAACAAATGTCTTCAACAGAGGAAAATCTGGAGCTTCTGCCTCCTTTGCAACAGTCAAGTTTTCCTTTGTTTTTTTGTTTTTGTTTTGTTTTTTACGGACTCCAATAAAGGGAATTGGTAACCTGGGAACTTACTTTCCTTTTCAGTTCTGTCCTTAGTGGGGAGCACACTGGTAAAAGGGGGAGATTCAAGGCCTCGGCCCGCTGTCCTGCACACCAGAGACAGGAATTCCTCTTCTTTTGAAAGGTGCAAGACTAAGCTCTCATTGAGGGATTTAATTAGTCTAAAAAATGTGAGTTTTCTCCTATATTTATAGCTGGGGGCTGTTTATGCATTTTGGTGAGTCATCCTCTACTTCCAAACATAGGCTCTCTTTCAGAGCCCAGTGTATTCAATCTACTGACTACTGGCTTAATGGCATTAAGAAAAAATAATGCAGTTTAAGAAAATCTTTGCACAGAGCAGATTTGTTAACCTATACTACAGCCCATTCTGGGCATTCTCATTCAGAATTGAAGTGGCTTTAATTCAAGTTAGTGTTTGAGTTAAATCTAAATTAAATTTGAATTTAAATCATTAAATCTGCGCAGGGATTTAGTGCGGTTTACATAATCAATTTTAAGTTCATACCCTTCATTAATTTGGATGACTATCATCCAGTCTTTGCTTACTTAAAAATAGTTCTAATGCATTTATTAATATTATAATACTCAAACTGGGTTATTCATGAAGAAACAGAGAGTTTGAGCTTTCTCTGAAGTTTCACAAAATGAAAGTATCTTGCTGAAGAAACTCATTTTGTTCTCACACATATTAAGGGCAGGAAGGGCTTTTAATTCCACTTAAAGAGCTTCTGTGTTGTCACAGCCAGTAGAAAGGGTGCAAGGAGCATGGCTCTTCCCTCATCAGCACCGGCTAGGGAGCCCAGGCTTGTGTCGCACTTGTGTGGCCACACAGCCTCCCTTCCCAAACAGGGGTGGCATCTGTTCCACCACCGTTAGGTCCTGCCTGCGCCCAGCTCACTCTACCGAGCCCTCGGCCTGCTTCAGTCCTGGAAGCGTCCCCAAACTGGCATTGTGCTGTGAAGACCACGTTGAGCAGGTGGTGGTAGGTCTGCAAAGTCAGCCTCGCCAAATCTGCTCCCACAGCTTTGCACACCTCCAGCCTGGCCCCTGTGCTAACCCGGCTCCACGTTATCCTCTTCGGGACCAAACGCAACGGCGCACACCAAGGCTGGGCAAGAAACACAACTCCCACCTCCTGGAGCAAACTGCTGGACTAGAATAAGGGGTTTATGTGGGCACTCTGGATCCATCTCTGCCACAGAGATTGAAGTGCCTTTGAAAAATACTTCATTGTAGATTCCCTACTTTTTCCCCTTCTCCATGAAATGCCAGCCATTTTTGATTAAAATCCCACCTGTCACCAGATTTCAGAGGAATGCAGAGTGGGTTCATTTTACAATATCAGAACCAGGTGCTCACAAAAATAGCTTTCACTCTCCCAAGGTCTACTAATCATTTCAGGAGACAAGCATAGAAGAGGATATCTCAGCTGGCACTGGAGAGCACAAGTGTTGACACAAATATGAATCTGAATTTTCTGACAGTAGTTGATTGTGTTGCTTTAGAAGGTTTAACAGACATGCCACTCAGCCGACAAGACCCTGTTTAATGCTTCACTTTAAGTATTTGTATGATCTTTGGGGTTGTCAGTCCTGGGAATTGCAGTTCTTTGAGAGCAGTTTCAGCAATCTCCCTGTATGTTACACCTGTAAAAGTACAATGCCTGCTTCTTTTTCAGGCTGGCCTGCTGATAATCTGAAATCACATGACATCTACTTGCAAGAGTGGTTGCTAAATGTTTTTCGTGCTTTCCATGCTTTATAGCAGCTAGTTTTCATTGGTGCCAAGTGCTCATTATGCCAACCAGGTGTGTGCAAAAGCAGCAGCTGTGTCACGGAGGATGTGTCCTTTCCAGGGTCTCTGGAACTTCATCTCAGATTGCTCACGCTTCAGGACCTCAGACTAGAAATCCCATGTTAACCTGTTTTGTGTTGCTTCTAATTTTTAGTTGATCAGGAAATCTAGTTTCAAACAGTTCAAACAACATTGGAATGTTTCAATATAGTCTTTTCTCTTTTGTTCAGCCAAAAACATTTGACATGATTTCCTAGATAGTCATAGGTCTCCTCAAATTACAGTTTGGGGCAACCAGAATATTGGTTAGCCTGTTTCTAGCAGAAGTAAACTGCTGTGTTGTAAGGCTGCATTTGTATATCACTTGCTTCTGGGGATCTGAAATTTCACGGGAATGCACTGAAAATGATTAAAAATTAAACTTTGTATCTGCTTTATATGTTCGGCATTAACATTGTGTTTCATTGTTTTCTAATAGTGATAATTAGGTGTTGCATTACTCTAGGGTATGCCTTGTAGCACCCCTGGGAAGGCTTTTATGCACAAGGTAAATACTACTGTATAGATAAAACTAAGTTTTGTTGAGATAAAGCCTCTGCTGGTTTCATTTTCATAACGTTCGCTTTCACCTTCTTCCTCCAGACCCACAAGATTCTTTTAGAATTTCCCTTTATCAGCTTTTGTTATTCCTTCTACATCTGAGTTGCCGTTTGTCTCTTTCATTCTGCACCAGTATCATCCTCACCACACGGGTGGACTTAACCAAGCAGTTAATGCTGTTACATTGTTGGATCACCCTGTACTGGACTGTGCTAGTGCACACCAGCATCAGCGAGACGGGAGTCTGACAAGCACATGGGAACTGTCACATAGGGACCAACGTCTCTTGGTCTGTAACTGATATGTTCCCAGTGTCCTGTTAGAACAAATGGCTGTAGAGGCAAACTCTCCTCACGGTAAATACAACAGCAGACATTTTAAGTGCCTAACAGTGAGAGCTACGAAAACTGCATTCAGTCTGATTCAGGGACAGGCTGGGCCATCTCTGTATCGATGAGCATCTTCTTCCACAAGTAGTCCTCATGGTTGCTAGTGCTCTTTAGTGGGGACAAGGAAATAGAAGTTTGGCTATATGTCACAATAATAATAACAATGATGATGATGATAATAATAATAAAAAGAAGAAGGTGGGCCAATAGTGATGGATATCTGCAAGTTTTCAGCATTTCTGGACACCAAGAGATATTCTTTGCCTAACTTCTGATTTCCAGTTTAAAATTCCTGGCTGCTACATGACAATCTGAATTCCTCACATGTATCTACACAGACACAGTGTCATAAAATGCTCCGAAGTGAATGACTATTCAGTTCTTCCCCCCGCCCAGAGAGATGGACATAGGGAAGCTAACTAGATCAGTTAATATTTAGTGAAGCTAGGAGAAATGCAGTAAGAATACTGCTGTCTTACATGCCTATTTTAGAAATTTTTAGTTATGATTCCTAGATGTTTTAAAGTGGGTCATGTGTTCCTACTTTTAGGGTTTACGAGACTAAAAAATTCACTCTAGACAAAACTTGGTGCAGCAGTCATGTACAATAAAAAGGCACCCTGGAGCTCCAGAAAAGTATCTATCTGATCTGAAAGTCGTGACTACAGGGATACGAGGATACTAATCCTAACTTTCAACAATAGGAAAATGGAGAAAGTGATGAAAAAAATAAAGCTGCAGGTAATAATTGTCTGAGCATGAATTGTAAAAGTAGATCTTCAGTACTTACCCCCCCGTGAAAAAAAACACATAGATCGCTGAATGTTATTTATTTAGTATTATTACTATAGCTATTATTATGACAATCAGCATGAAAGTCTAGAGCTGAGTGACCACCTGCTGTTTCTGTTGATGCTCAATTTGCAAACAGTCAAGTACCATTTGGTTTGTGCCAGCTTGCTGCATTACTTCAGCCATAAAAGATATTGTGTAACCTAACAGCAGCTTTTTAACTAAAAATAGGTATTCTGCTTATATCCAGTAGAAAACTGGTATTTAATGATTACAGTACAATGTATTCAGATTCTTTCAGCTGCTTCAAGCTGAAAGAACAGCTTTTTCAGCTGCCACAAATGGGGTAAACCTCCTTAGAGGAAAATTTAGTAACACTAGAAAACTCGGAGACAAGACAATTGGACAAATTTACAGCTGCCATAGCACTGCAAAAGGCTGCCTGTGTGACCTTGGGCAAGCCTCAGATGTGGTTTTAGAAAGGCTGAGCATTCAAAACTCCTCCTGAAGTTACTAGCAGGCCCAGGGTCTAAGCACCTATGAAAATCAGACCCTTAATCTTCACTATTTGTCATTCTGATACCACACAAGGGTAAAAGGGATCTTTTGTATTGACCTCAGAGAGTCAGACCAGGCCCTCACTTACGGGGTCCAGTCTGAATCCAAGAGGTTTTATTTTTCTTATGATGACAGATCATCTGTCCAGAAAGAGGTCAGTTAGTGCAGTTACCTGAGAAAGAAAGTGTGATCTTGCGTTTAGAGGGAGAGACCGAGAGTCAGAGCTCTTGGGAGCCGCTATTATATCACACTGTGGCTTTGGGCAAGAGGCTTCACCTCTGTCTTTCAGTTAACCTGCCTGTAATACTTATATCACCCGAGCGTGGTGGTACTTAATTGTTATTTATAAAGTGCTTGGGGATCGCTGGAGATACAATCCTCCAAAAATTAAAACCACAATCATTTGCAGCAAATGTACAGAAGAGGGGATCTGTGTCTGGGCAGACAGAAAAGCTGTTCAGATTCCCATTGCCGCTGCTTGGGCACAGAATGTGTTAAACTGCAGCATGCAGAGACGTTTCTTATTCATTAACAGCCTTATTGTGTGATGAAAGGAAAGGCAAACTCTGCGACCATTTTGCTGATGTTAAGGATTTCATACACATAATAAATTATACGTGAACATCGTTGCCATGCATCCGTCCCAGAATTCAGCCCCTCAGGGACTCAATCATGCTGTTCTCCTTAGCTAGGAATATCAATGCACTGAAACAATGAGCTAAATCGACGCATACCTCATCAGTGGATGTTACAAAGATAACATAAAAGGGGAGTGAAGGAATGTAGACCTCGCTCCCTACGTGATTGGGGGAGAAGGTTACTGACCTCATCATCTAATGTAATAAACGCCACCCAGGTAGGGAGCTGTCGCAGAGCCCTGAGCAATATGAAGCCCCATGGAATGAGATACGGCACAGTACATGCAACTTTCATAAAGATTTCCGTGTGGGTAGTTTTTGTTTTTGATAAGAAGAAAGGAGGAGGCTGTGTGCCCAGTTGTGAAATATGGGCCAGCAGCACCGAGCCTTTTCTCACAGCACCCTCGTGTGCTCTCAGCAGAAAATGCTCTGCATCACAGGGGGAACGCTGTGTCTTTCAGCAACGCTGTAACTTGCTCAAAGAACTAATTTAAATTAAATAGGACACACAGTACATATTAATTAAGTATCAATTGATTCTTAAAAGAGTACTTATTGAGGGTTCTCAAGTTGGGAAGGGATAAATCTGGCTGTCATGTAATTAATTCAGAATGACACAGGCAACAAATGCATATTACATATTTTTCCTCTGAATATTAACTTGTAAAGAATGTTTACATATCCAATTAACATTTACAAGATAACCTTATACTACGTTAATTAGCTATCTGCTAATTAAAAATGTACCAAAATTAATATAGACATTAGGCAAGTCAACTGTATAACTGCTTATGCATAAAGGGAAATCAACATGAAATATTTGGAAAAGCTCTTTGAGGCAAAATACAGGAGGATCTAGACCTATTATGGCCCTGCCACTGACTCTGGAAACCAGCATCTGGCCAAAGTAAACAAGGAGCGGTGGGGTTTACTTTTCCTTATGTACATGACTAATGAACTGCTTTCTGGCCACATCTCATCCCAGTTTTGTTGGTCTCCATGTTTTGGAAGCCTTATGAAATTAGATTGGATGCTTCTCTTTGGTTTGGTCTTAAACATAGTGGATCAGAAAAAAATGGGGATTTTGAGAGCTATACGAAAGTCAGATTAAAAAAAGTGGATAAGAAACTCAATTGTTATTAAACTAAACACCTTGCTTGACCCTTAAATACATCAATACTGCAAACATCTGACCAGCCCCTGTGTCCGTAGTAACACATCCTCCCTGCAGACTACAATAAACCAACTGCTCAGTGAACAATGAAAGGAAAATGAGTGGTTGTCCCTGTGTTTTAAAGGACAGAAACAGTTCTTGCCCATTAAAATATGACATTAAATAATACTTGTGTTTGTGTCTATTATTTCACTGATTTTAGCATTTCAGCACTTGTTTTGGCACCTGTGAAGAATTATATACCTCTGTTGGAGGGTGTTTTTCTGAGGCAACCTGCCTTGCCTTTACCAGTAATTGCAGCTAACTGGAAAATCAAGCCTGTTTCGATTCTAAAATGGGCTGTGATATTCTGAAACATTGTAAATTGGCCTATTTTTAAATGAAGTACATCTGAAAAGCAAAGCAGGACTAGAAAAAATTCACCAAGGCTTTGTCTCCTCTCTTGCATGTAACAGACCTCCTGCTTACAAAGGCCCACGTAGAAGTGCAGCTTCCAGCCAGCACACAGGTGTGAATGGTCATCCACCTGGATACTTCAATGTACTGTAAACCTTTGGGAAAGTGTCTTACACTCATCAGTTTAACAGTTCACTCAGTCATGTCTACTGCATATGTTTTATTTCTGAGTGTGTATGTGCATACATATATATGTACATATACGCACATGCACCTCTGAATATTTCTGTAGGATTACTCTCTTTCCGAACTGTAGCGCTGATTAAAGTACTTTGAGATATAACTGATCTCTTTAATACCATTGTCAAGCCATTTACATTCAAACATTACAATATTCAGTTTTCATCTGAATTTAATCATAATATGGATATAATTTAATCCCTTTTGTAAGATTTTTAAGACCTATGTAGTTCAAAACCTGATAAGTTATAATAGAAGTGAAGAAGAAGAGCAAATGCAAAGCACTGAGGGAATTAAAATTTTGTAAGGAAAAAATAAGAAAAATTAGATAAACACTGAGATGTACCAGTGAAAGGGAGCGGATGAAGATGCCACAGAAAGTGCGAAGGAAAGCAACTAGGATGGGAACAGGACAGGAGGTGGAAGGTATGTGCAAAAATAATGGAAAAATCTGAAAATAGAAAGTGATTCTGCAGAGTTTCAGAGTGATCAGCAGAAAGACAAGGAGGACATGGGAGGGAAAGACAGTTGTCATGTTCTTGTAATGGAACTGACTGTGCTAATACCCCTGTGAAGCCTCTCAGCACGCCCCTTGTAAATGAGATGTTTTCAGAAGCCTAAGAAGAATCAGGCAGAGTTGACAGCCTATGTGGTCAGAAAAAAAACCTCTGGGTGTAGTCTGTGGCCCCTCTCTGTCTCCTGCTGCTCCCTGAATCTTACAAGAAAGCACAGTCCTCCTCAAAAGCCTTTTCAGCGGACCTAGGTATAGGGACCTGTGAAGCAATCTGAAGATTTTCAGCATACATGCACTACTGAAGAAGGCTGTCAGTCATTCCACTGCCATATTTTCAGCTGTGTTAATAAGGCAATGACCAGTTCAATTCCAGCTCGATAAAATCCAAGCAGTAAGGACAAACAACAGTGTTGGGCTGGAGAAATGTAACCAGATGTTGGAAAGGTACAGAACAGTGCTGAGCCCAGTGAATAAACAGAGGCTACTAGTCAGCAGCTAGCAAAAGGAACAGACGTTATTGTTGGCACTTTGAAGTACTTGACTTACAGAAGCATCATTCACCGCCAATAGCATGGACAGGTAAGCTTGGCTGATGCTAGTGCAGCACCACATTTCTTCAGGGTGAAGGAGAAAGCTGAGCACCAAGCATCACATAGACTAGATGTTTTCTAATAGTAGAGCAAGATTTCTTGGAAGAACATGAAGAGCTAAAGAACAAGCTGAAATTAGAAACAGATCCCACATGAAACGATGAGAATGCAGTAAGTCGTTCTCATCAGGTTATGGAGAACTGAGTCTGCAGTGAAGAGGCAATGCTGCAGCTTGCTGCTGGTTAAGTGCAGAGCAGTTAGAGATGCAGTGTGACATAGCGGAAGGAAGACTAGGAGTCACAGTGGTGCAGATCAGGAGCCAAAAGCATTGGCTCCAAATGCCTTGACAAATACAGAAAGGGGACAGATAGAAAAGGAGGTTTTGGCAGCACTCTCTGGAATGGAACAATTCTTTGACTGGCTTTTGGCACAAGGTGGATATGCCGGCTGATCACAAGCTGTTAGAAGGTATGATGGAGAAACAAATGCTCAGTGCTTCCGTACAACTACAGACAAAAGCACTTTCGTAAAAGGTGAAGGCATCATTAGGGAAATCCAGTCCTGGAGGCAGCTAGTGGAAAGGATATCCTTTTTAAGGTTCCATGGAGAGGAAGAAGTTCTGGGTTATGTGGCTGTCTGAGATGAACATGACATGGACATGCTAGACTTCTAGCCAGAAGGAAACCATTTTTCACTTCTTTTACAGAGGAAAGGGAAAAGACACTGGGTAGGCCTTGATCTTTCTATTGATGAGCTGCTAAATCCTGATTTTAGATTTGTAAGCGTTGCATGTATTACATTGATGTTCTAAGCAGTTCTAAGTCCCACTCTCCACAGTGTGTGACTGTTATCTAGGCCTGCTATCTAGGATGTGATTCTAGAGCTCAAGACTCTAAGAGCAAAAACATTTTTTTAGAAGGATGCAGATAATTAGCTTAATATGAGGTTTCTTCAGGCCTTAGAAGGTTTTACCAGCTTCTAGAAAGACCAGTTTTGTCCTTCACCGAACTCATGGCAAAATTCAGCTTTTAACTCTGTGACAGGCTTCTCATGGACCTTTCATAGTATGCTATAGCTCAGTGATCAATAATACATTCTTTACTAGGAATTAATCTAACAGGTTTTGCCTTTCTGAAAGACTGCTTCAAAACCATGGAAATCAGTATGTTCCCATTCAAATTTTAAATCACTGCAACCTTTTGAAGGTTTAAGCACCTATTTGGAAAACAGCAAGCAGGTAGCAGGTATCTACATTGCTGAATTCTGTTCCCAGATCTAGGAGAGAAATACCGGTTTACATGTGAAAGAACTGTCAAATAACCGGGCATGGGTATTGCAGTGGGGAAGAATGTTAGTTTTTGGAGGGTTTCTAAATGTTTTGTTACAATTGAGCCTGGTCTGAGATTTGTGATCAGCTCAGAAAACCTCAGTGTTCTTTACAGACTCTGAACGACTTGTATCTTTCTTTGGGGTGTTCTGGTTCTGTGTATTTTGGTGTGAAATATGATCCTGGATTTTTTGGGGGTGTTAGTATTCCAATAATTTCAGGCAGTGAGCTAAAGTAACAATATCATTTACTAATCATTTTTTTGTTTTGATCGCTGCCAATCTTTTAACATGTGCTACTTATTTGAGTTTCTTGGTCTCTCTGGATGTCATTTCCCCCATCTGAACAAGAGATGAGTCATGAAATATAGTTATGTTCATGTTTGTAAAATACTTTCAAGACACTGAGTGTCTTGGCTTGGCTTATAAAACACTTAGCTATTATTAGGTGTTCCGTTATCCTCTTTTCCAGAAATATACATGAACATTTTGAAACAAAGAGGGCGAGCTGTTACTCACTTTTAAAAGATTATGTATGTACATCATCTGCTAGATTCCTCACTTCTCGGCTGATCTACCCACTTTCTTATACTCCTACCAATTACAAAAATTGCACAATGAGGGATTTTCCATTGTATCTCTACCTGGGGGGAAATTTTAAATGAGAATGTCCCTGGAAAAAAGGGGGCAGGAAGTGGAATGGAAAGACAGACAAATAATAACACTTTTCAGTTCTAACACACAACATTTCTTACCTATCAGGTGTTTTTAAACCTAGAATAATTGGGAGGAGTGGGCTGCTTGGATTTTTAAAGTGTTATTACTGCTTTTACACAAAACTGTGTAAACAGAAGCAATCTAAGATTTCAGGTTAAATTATGTGTATTTCAGTGTTTTTCCTCAGAACTCATAGTAAATGTATGGTCTCTTACACCTCAACACAGAGCAGGATGACTCCTATTTGGAAGCATGATAGCTGTAGTCCCAGAGGAGACAATAGTTATTTGCTATTTATTGTTACAGACGGCTGCATTACCAGAGGGATTTAAGGACATTTAGCACAACACATGCACTCTATAACTGAGTGAACATGCCCTTTTGCAAACACATCTTCCCCTCTCAGTGCCGCCTGGAGCACTGAAACTTTCAGGCATTGCCTTATCTGCGATTGCTGACACCTGTTCTATGGGAACAGGTAATTCTAGAGCCTGTCATTTTCTTCTCCAGCTGCCATCTCACCTTCCAGTCTCCTAAGGGCCCTGTCACCCTTAATCACAGTTTTCTTTGTGATGGAAACCACAGAAGAGCCAGACAGGTTCCAGACTTGCCCACAGCAGAATTGTTTTCACTTTATTCCCTGGGAAAAGGATGGGGAAAAAATGGGGAGACAAGGGCGAAAATGCAGATGTGCTACAATAGACAGCTACACCAAAAGCAAATGAGCATGAATAACTCTCCTGTTGGATTTTCTTCCTCATTAATTCCTTTCTCCATGTGGAGTTCAGGTATACTAATACTCCAGGCAAGGATCATGGTGTCATAAGGTGTGGCCTGAATTAAGTACTTGTCTTTGCAAGACTGAGAAATGGATTTTCATTCAAAGCTCTCCAAACCTATGTATGCCAGTTTTAGTCAGGTCAAGAACAGCAAAACTCTGATTTACCTTGGGGAGGTAAATGGGAGTCTGAATTCCCATTTATTCCTCAGGACTTTTTCAGCCAGGTTTTAATGTGCTCACCATACATAAAACCTCTTCTTCCATTTAGGTATCTACATGACAACAAAAATAAAAAACAGAAGCCAGTGTTAGTTTGGTGCTGTCCAGACTCTTCCATATACATCCAATACATTAAATCCTTGGAAAATACGGCTGTGCTGATGATGTTAAGCCTTTTGTGAAATCTAGCCCTCAATAATAATTCATTGCTTCTAAATTAGGAGTTAATCTGTTGTACGGATATTGGGATGATTACATGCCCTTGAGAAGATGAAACAAAATTTTGTAGAGACTAGGGCCAATGTGATAAAGAATTCCTTCAAATTTCACAGAGTGGGGGTTGGACTGGGTAGAAGTTACATTAATCATTTTTCAGGTTCACTGTTTTGGCATCACAGCTCAAATATGTTTTACTCTGATCTGATCCAGCACTCAATGAAGGACTCTGCAGAAACAGCAAACCTCACCCAATTGCTACTCAAAATAATATTTAGTCCAGGTCTGCTCAGGATTCAGACCTCAGTCACCATGTCCCACGCTATGATTTGTGGTGGGAGTTGAATACTGTTTTCATTGTCTAACCTTACATCACAAAAAGCTGTGTAGCTAAGGTAGAGAGTGATAGTCTTCTTTGAATGTCACTCTATGCCATTTTTCTCTGCTGTCACATTAAAAAAAAATGAAAGGCTTGTTCTGGAGTATATTATGCCTAATTTAACAAAAACTGTAAGAAAATGCACTGTGCTCCTACTGCAAGATTATGTGCGTTTGCTGAAACTACACTGTGCTTGTTAACGACTTGGTAAAGACTCCTATTACCTTCAGTGGTCTTTGGATCTGACACTAAGGGAGGCAGCATAAATAGATCAGGATTTGGAGGAAGGTTTAACTGTGCACCATCAATTTTATAGCACCTTTAAACCTAGCTAGCATCAAGTGATTCACTATTTAAAATGCTCCCAAACACACTATTGACAAACCTGCAATTTTCCTTCCATCTCCAAACTCTGGATGGGTATTTTTGGCCCTACCTTTTTTTTATATATTGACACTTAACTTTTTCAGCGCAGAATGTATATTGACGGAGCCATCAAGAGAGCAAACATATTAAACCTAAAACAACAAGCAAAAGCTCTAAATAATACAAAGCTGGTCCTACAAGCATGTATGCTGAAAAGCTTTAGATAACCAGGTCTGCAAATAGATCCTCAAGCTTCCATTTGGGTTCATGTAGCAAACAAAACAAAAGCAAATCTTGCAATTATACAGACCATAACAATTTATGGTGTCAGTTCAGAGCCAGACTTGGCTTCTCTGGCTCCAACCTTTCAGCAGTACGTTAGTCACACAAAGAACTTGAATCTGTTCAGAGCTGCCTCGCTAAAAACTGCACCAGCAAAGTATCTGCTAAAATTTTTGTCCAGTAAAAATCAGGTATTACTGGCTTAAATGATAATTCTCAGCTCAGCCAATGGGCAAGGCAAAGCACAGCCCTTCCTTAGCCCTGCCCGGGGAATGAACTTGCAGTCGATTAGGCTCAAGAGCCATCAGGCACCAGGACATTGTTAGGCAGCAGCTGTGACTCCCCAAGGCTCCTTTCTCTGCCAAGGCTTCTGCTTGAGCGGAGAATCTGGACCATTGTTTTTGTCAGGTTTCTTTCATCCGTTATTTGTAGGAGAGAAAACAGCTGCAGGTCAAGTATACTTAGGGCAGTACAGCAGCAGGGATCATCTTGACCCATACATCGTGCTACTATGAGGTAGAGACCAAGATGGGAAATTACACAACCCTTAGCAGCACAGGAGTAACACACAAAATGGAGAACAAAAGTTGCAGGCAAAGGTAATGATATTTTCTCACAAAGTCTGAAGAAGGACGGACATTTTCAGTCCTCTGCATTCGATTCTAGAGTTTGATTCACTTCTGCGTCCCTTCACTTCTTCACTCAGCTCAGCAATTTTGAGGCAACTGTTTTGATCGCCAAGCCGTGTATGTTTTCTCTTTTATAAATCATCCCTGTCTCAGTAGGATGCAGTGTTACAGCCCAGTCATTTGCTTCAGGAGAGGGTTTCCTTCCCTCTGGCAGTATGATCTCTTCTCCTCTCACGTTTGTGGATCTCGGCTTATGAAATAAACATTGGTTTTGCAACCTCAGAAAAAAACCTCCTTGTTCTTGTGCCGCGTGAAGAATTCTGGCCTGATTTTAGGCCTCTCAAAGGATTAAGATCATGGCTGGAAGTTTCAGGATAATTTCTTTTTGGAATTTTCTTCCTTTCTGTGACACAGGATCTACAGCAGCACTCAGGTCGAGCATGCAGAGGCTTAGCTTCTTCATACAGCCAGCGGGATGCAGGTATTTCTGTGTCTGTGCAAGTGTTCCCAGTGCGGGAAATGCCAGGGCTCAACCTTACAAAGTTGGCATCTGATTCCTGCTACCTTTAACAGAGTACTAGGGAAGAAAAGAAGAATGCTTTTCTCAGGTTGTATCTTTTCTGCCAAGTGGGAAAGCATCTGTGAAATAACTGTAATAATCACAATTCAGGGTAGTATCATCAGGAAAAACACAGTGGCATGGGAGTTGTCATGCGCCACACAAGCCTGGCAGGAACACAGCTACCCCATACTGAAATTTGTCACTCAGCTTTTTGCTGAAACCGGAGCTATGTGACTAAACCTGGCTTGAGTACGTCTACATGGCACCTCAGTGTCACCTGCAGCTGAAGTGTCGCTTCCTCCTTATGATCCCAGATTCATGGATTGCCAGCCACGTGATGAATTAGTATGCCAGTGGCAGCCAAGCTGGGCGGCAACAGTAGGATCTGGTAAGTACAGCTATCACTGATGCAAGTGCGGTATGAAAGCCCTTGGATGGGGAACTATTGCTTTTAGTGCGTTGAGTGCTACAGAAGATCCCACAAGGTCCCTACTTGCTAAATCGTTTTATGTTAAGTTTATATAACTCTTCTATTGTTAATTCCTCTCAATATCTTCTCATGTTTTTGTTTCATTTTTTATTTTATCCTTCAGCCTCTTCCTTCCTACCCTCTACTGGAATTGTCTTTACTGGCAGTTTCATTCCTCTTGAATTGTTTTGTATTAAACTTTATTGAAAAAGGAATTAAGCCTCCCCACTGCACTCAGACAATGTGGCAATTGCTGAAAACCTGGAAAAAAATTCATGTGTGGAACTGGGAATATTTCTGTACTTTTAGTGGCAAGTACTGGAAGGAGGAGCTTAGTGCTAGTCAGCTTATGTGACTTGACATAGTTGTTGACAAAGTTTTCTTAGGAGTGTCGTGCTTCTAGAAAAACACCATTCAGACCACTGGTTGTAGCTGCCTTTTTAGGCTTAACAATCATGCCAAATTCTCAAGCTTTTTATTTCTAAAATCGCAACATAACACTCCAAAATTTCCCCTTCGTTTGAAGGGAAGAAATGCTCCAAATCTAAGAAGGTATACATGATGTTGATCTTACAGTTATATCTGAGCATTTCATATCTTTAATTTCAGTCCCCCCAGTTATATCTGAGCATTTCATATCTTTAATTTCAGTCCTCCCAGTAACGCCGTGAGGCAGGGCATGGTGTCATTGCTGCAGAACTTGAGCATCAAGAGGTTTAGTGATTTGTCATAGTTCACACAGGGCCTGTGAAGAGCAGGCAATTCCCTTAGGATCTTTGTGTCCCTGGCTGATGACCATGCTCTTTTTACACCTTTAAAGATAAAAGATGGATAAAGCCTTTTTGCACAGGCAAATGAAAAAGTGAGAGAGTAACAGGTATGACCTCCCTTCAGTCCTGGGGAAAAAAACACCATTGACTGTAGTAAGCTCCATACCTTGGCTCATAGCACATTTTCTTCCCTTGATTGAAAAGGCAAAGAGGGTCTCCAAGCCCTGCTACTTGCTCACATAAATGAGTCTCTTTTGACTCTTCTGTGTGGAACAACAGTGACGTGCAGTGGCTGCTCAGGCAAAGCACAGCAATATAGAACCGGGAATGCTGTTATGACAGGAATTGCTTCTGTACAGTAAAATTACATTCATACAAACAGCTACCAGTTAGTTGGGTGCCCATGTCATGATAACAGTTTACAAATTAGTTTGGTGAAATGCCAAGTTATGATTATGTGTATTGCAAACCCCATTTCAAGCACTAATTTATACTGTATCCTTATTTTTCATGTAACAGTGCTATTTAGAGGGTAATAACATTTTAACCAAATTAGTAGAAAATATTTGTATTGGCTTGCAGTGCTTGTCTGGGTTGCAACTGACAGTGCAGGCTGAAATCTCTGCATATAATGAAAGAAAATCTGATGAAAATGATTCAATCTCTAAATGAGCTATCGGGGAGGTTTAGTAAAGTCATTATTCAACTTGAGGCAATTGAGCAGGAACAATCCCATTAAAGATGGTGAAGTACAGAAACGGATATCAGTTAGTCCAATGTCACAAAGTTAGTTAGTGGCTAAGTAAGATTTTGGGGATGCATTTGTCATCTTGGAGGGACATGCTGCTTTCTAAGAGCCTGTAGTGTTTTAATACTTGTCATGTTGTCTAAATTCCAAAGGAATTAGGAGTTACAAGAGGATTTGCTATGTGAGCAGTTTGCTCTCTGTGGGATTATTTTCTGAACTCCTTGGGGCAACCGTTCCCACAGGCAAACCCAAGACAATGGGGTTAATCACAGGGTTAGCTGGTCTTTGAAAAGACTAAGGCTTACCTGTATCAAATTCAATCCTCTCCCTAAATGGGTGAGTTTACGGTTCATCAGGCTTTTGGAAATAAAATGGCAGAGAAGCAGCTTTAGAAAGAGTGGGTGTGGGAGTTACTACTCCAATAAAGAATGTAGAATTGCTCGGAGAAGGATTGATGAGCTCTGGACGGTGTGTAGGAAGAGGCCCTTGAAGTTAGAGAGGGCAGTTTGAATTATAAGGCAGATATCCCAGTTGTTATGGTGACAGAGGGTCCCAATGCACTGCTATTACTGCCAAGGAGGAGTAAAAGGACTTTCTGGTGAACAGGAGAGCAGGAAAATGAGCCCAAGACAGACTCTGAAGGGCAGGTCTGTGCCCAGGAGGGACTTGGGAGCAGGAGCATGGTTTTTCTATTGGATATCTGCACGGGAAGAGGACTTTTTTCTCATTTATGTTGCTGATGTAACAGCCTCCTGACTACCCACACAGCGAGCCAGAGACCCCCGAGGGGGAATACAAATCTTACTTTCAAGAGGAAGCCAACCCAGCAGAGCTGCCTGCATAGAGTCACAGTCGTGTGTCTCTGCATGCTAGTGTGACAAGCAAGTGTTCACTAAAGTAGGACAATAAAGATGCTGTACTGTGCCTTTTTGTTAACCAGCCCATTCAGCAAAGATATTGCTATTCATCTGGATTATTAACACTAACTTCCACTTACAGGTTCATCGGTGGCAAGCCACAAAAGTCAGGCAGAACAGTTCTCTTTAAGACACGGTCACCAGTGATGTTGTTTCTTCTACTTGTTTGCACGTGTTATTTCAGTGGTGCCTGCAGGACAGTCAGTTACCGCTGGTTCAAACCCTCATTGCTACTGTGTGCTGAGTACCTCAAGACTGACACCGGTGTGTCTTGTGGATGCATATGATCAGGGGGACTGAATGATTCAAGTAAAGATGGGGTTTTTTAATTGTCACCTGTTCAGCAAAATGAAACTCACAGTAGTAAGTCCTGTCACTTGGGTGTTCGCATAAATTATAGTAGCAGCTTAAACAATGAATGTCTGAGTATGAGGTGATCCTGTAGGTCTGAATCTAAAAGACAGGCTTGTGAATATCTTGATTTCTGTTGGCTGAGAAAGCACCCTGTAGCCGTTTCTTTCTTCTTTTGTTTTCATTAAATATTGCGTTATTCCTGAGTTTTGAGAAAGAAATATTTACACTTTTATGCTGCATACTGTATTAAACAGGTCTCTTATCTGTCTCTTCACTGAATGAAACAGGCCTGGTCTTCTCAGTTACTTATGTAGAACTTTTCCATTTTATCAGAAGTGCCCTGGACCAAATCAAGGTCCTGTCATACGTGAAGTTTGCCACAGACAGGAAGGAGATACAGGTTCCAAGTCTGCTGGCTACAGCTGTTGCCATGCCTGTAATGTACTGTTTATAAACAGAAAGGCAGAGAACTCAAAAGTCTTGTTACTGCAAGTCCTACAAAGTTTGTTCCTTCTATGGATTTTGCCTGACAGTTATAAAATTCTTTTTATGTGGGTTTTTTTTGCATAATTAAATGCTTCACTGTATAATATTAGCCAAGTGGGAACTGAGGCAATAAAAGGTTTATGATGCCAAAGGGTTTTCACAGTGCTGATGCAGCCAACTCCAAAAGGCTGTGGAAATAGAGACTCCTCCACAGTGCAATTCAGTTCAGCCTCTCTGTATGCTGCGGGCATTACAGACAACATTAGCGTATAAATATTTGAGAAGGCCAGGTTGGATGGAGAAATATGTTACCTCCTTCAGCAGCCAGATGTGTTGTCCAGAAGGGTAAGCCATTAGCAAATGCTGTTCAGCTATTGGCAGACAAATTCCTTTCAATACCTAGGGAGCATTACACTGAGAGAGTCCCAGCCTTCCATGACAAGTGTTTGCCTTGTCCTTGGCAAAAATGAAAACAGTAAAATAATGAGCCAAAAGCTCTTCAGGGAACTGCCTGCCATCCCTCCAACCCCAACCAAGAAGTCTTTCATCTAGCTTTGAAATGAGTGGTATAAGCAGACTATCACAAGGACTAAGATGCTACTTTTTAATACTTCACTGCTCATCAGCTCTGGTCTGCTCCAAATGAAATATTAAACCCATTAGCTTAAACCATCATGTGAACGGGACCAGGCTATAGAGGTGGCGTTCTGAATAAATGTATTTTAATTCTCAAGAGTGATGCAAGATGACTTGAGAGTATAAGTAGTGGCAATAGTGTGATAGCTTGGCTGATAAGCAGTAACTTATTAACTGATGATAACTTGCGTACTTACAGTCCCACATCCCTTCCTTTCTGGCAGCTTTACAAGTATTAACTTTAGTGCCTTCTCCTCAATGGTGAGGGAACCTGAAAGGCTCCTGTAAGATCACAAAGATGGGTTTTCTTAGGTGATAGGCTGAGAAACTAGGTCATGCGTAACAAAAAATTTCAATCTGTCAACGCCACTTTAGTTACGGTGGGGTATGGCATTGCATCCCTCTTCCTTTCCCTCTAATACCTGACTCCACATACCTGCAGATTGTTAACCAACTGCTATTCATCTGTTTGGGGACTATAGTTCAGGGATGAAGGAACTACCCCCAAACAGTGTTCATCCAACATATAAGTCTAGCAACCTGATCCTGCACCACAGCTAAGAACGTTTTTTTTTGCAGGAGATGCTCTGTCCTAGTACTTCGGCTTGGAAGAATTACAGATGTGTCTGAGTAGTCTATGCAGCGGTATATTTGTAGGTCAGGAGTGGACAATGCTGCCACGGTTCCCAGGAAAGGAAGATTGAATCTAATAAATGTGAGAGGTTAGGGTTGGTCTCTTCTACTTCGACAGTTGTTCCATCGTTTCAAAATTCAATAATGTCTTGGTGAATCTCACTGAAGTTGCTCAGGTTTTAGTGAAAGCAGAACTCCCTGACTTTGTTGGAAAAAATGTTTTTATTGAGAGAGGGTAAAGAAATTAAGAGCCACAGAAAAATGTAGTATGCTGTTTCCTGCAGAACCCCTCTTACATTTTCTGGACTAATCCTGAAGTCTGTCACTTTCAGTTGTTCAATTCTTAGACAGTCTGTCATATTCAGGAAATAAGCCACGATATAAAGCTATTTACTTTTCTCTTATTATTTGCACCCTCAGATATTCAATTTGATTAGTTTCAGTTTAATAGTTTCAACATTTATGCCACAAATGTAAACAAAAAACAATACTGATTGATCTAATCAAAACATAACCGTCAATGGAATGGCTATAGTGTCTATCTGCTAAGAAGAGAAGCAGTAAAAACCTTTAAGAATGTTTTGTGATCAATTTTTTTAAAGAACGGGGAAGGTTAAAAGTACATTTCCCATCACCTGACATTTTAACTTAAGATGGGCAGTGGCTGGGAGATTTTAGTGACTTGGATTCAGTAGTTTCTAGATGAGATTCTCTGGGCTATAAAATACAGGAGCTAGGGACTAGTGAGCATGACAGTCTCCTCTGCTCTTCAAACCATACAAAGGAAATTCTTTCCAAATACAGTCAACTGCTTAGTGTAGCCATGAGATGTCAGCAGAGACCACTGTTTCTGTGCAAACCATTATAAAACGGAAAAGGTCTCTTAAGTCGGAGCATTCAAACTATGATTACTAGCATACAAATGACAAAGTGGGATGTCACCCAGCAGTATATACCGCACTGCTAATATGCATCCAAAGATTGAATGTGACAGTGATATGGCTGCTGAAAGGACTGGCAAAAGGGAGGGCCTGGTCAGGGTTAAAGCTGATGTGTAAAACGTAGGAGAAAGCTATCACAGTAAAACAGCACTATAATGTTTTAGCGAAAGTAAAAAGATCTAATTTTTTGTAACCTAACTACAATGCAATCCACTAGTTAAAGACCTGTAATCTAAACCAGGGCTGGCTAAAACTCTGTTGAACTTGGCCTTCAAGGTAGTCTTGTCTGGCCTCCAAGAACATCTGACCAAATTCCTGTGAGCTTGCAATTGCTGGGCTAACAATTATGCCCACTTGGCAAACAAACTGGGAGTACTGAGGCACGGGGCAGTCTCTCCTGAGCATGGTTATACCAATTCTGGGGACAGTTTGATTCTCTAGTACAAAGCCAGAGCATTCTTTCTAACCTTTTCGGTCCTGAGCTGGGGCAATTTAGTCTGTTAATATGAAAATGACAGTCAGGAGGCCATGTGTTTTTTACTTTATCTTGGCTAACTATGAACTGCTTTGCTGCAAGGAATTTACAAAATGAACCAGAGAAAAGGATATCCGTATTTATGAAGTAGGCGCCGATTTCTTCAGATTTTGTTCTTCAGTTTTAAACAGCGTGCTGGTTTTGGCTGGGATAGAGTTAATTTTCTTCACAGTAGCTAGCATGGGGCTGTGTTTTGGATTTGTGCTGAAAACAGTGTTGATAACAGAGGGATGTTTTCGTTCCTGCTGGGCAGTGCTTACACACAGTCAAGGCCTTTGCTGCTCCTCACCCCACCCCACCAGCAGGGAGGCTGGGGCTGCACAAGAAGTTGGGAGGGGACACGGCTGGGACAGCTGACCCCAACTGACCAAAGGGATATCCCACACCATATGACGTCATGCTCAGCATATAGAGCTGGGGGAAGAAGGAGGAAGGGGGGACGTTCAGAGTGATGGCGTTTGTCTTCCCAAGTAACGGTTATGCGTGATGGAGCCCTGCTTTCCTGGAGATGGCTGAACACCTGCCTGCCGATGGGAAGGAGTGAACGAATTCCTTGTTTTGCTTTGCTTGCGTGCGCGGCTTTTGCTTTACCTGTTAAACTGTCTTTATCTCAACCTACGAGTCTTCTCACTTTTACCCTTCTGATTCTCTCCTCCATCCCATCAGGAGGGAGTGAGCGAGTGGCTGCGTGGGGCTGAGTTGCCGGCTGGGGTTAAACCACGACAGTCCTTTTGACACCCAACATGGGGCTCAAAGCGTTTGAGATACAGGTTTGATTGGAATGTGCTAGATAAAATTTATAGCTGTTATTGCTGTTTACCTATTAATTGGCAGGCTTGCTGTGGGGCTTGCTTGCCTTACTGTATATGAGAGTCTAGTGCTCGTTAGTGGCTGCTTTTTGCTTTCGCTGCTCGCTGTACTGCTGATCATCTTACTCTGCTCTGCCTTTTGATAACAGCAATGGGGATGCGCCTGGGCTGGCAGGTGGCCGGGGCATCGCTGCTGTTTCTGTGCTGCTGAACTGGACAGGCTGGAAATCCAGTGTAAACTCAGGTCAAAGGGACTGTGACCTGTGGATGAGTCCACGTGGGAGCAGGACACCCTGAAGCATCTGTGGCCGTGCTTATATCTGTGCTGCAGCAGGTATACCTCTGAAGGGATTGTGGCCCAAGGATAAGTCCACGCTGGAGAAGGTATACCTTGAAGCATCTGTGGCTGTGGATAAGTCCATGCTGCAGCAGCTACACCTTGAAGCATCAGTGGCTGTGCATGAGGTCATGCTGGAGCACCTCAAAGTGTGTGGCCATGGATAAGCCCATGACAGGGGAGGTACAACCCTGGAGGGACTGCAGCCATGGGTGAGGCCATGTTGGAGCAGGTTTACTTCTGAAGGGACTGTGGCTGTGGGTGAGGCCACGCTGGAGCAGGGATATCTCTGAAAGCATTGTGGCCCACG
The DNA here is from genome assembly GCF_964195595.1 of Calonectris borealis. Classification (NCBI taxonomy): domain Eukaryota; kingdom Metazoa; phylum Chordata; class Aves; order Procellariiformes; family Procellariidae; genus Calonectris; species Calonectris borealis. The sequence continues at coordinate 4,325,812 of NC_134327.1, forward strand.
GAGAAGGCCACACTAGAAGAGGTGGACCTCAGAGCAACTGAGGCTGTGGATAAGTCTATGCCACAGCAGCTGTGCCCCTGGAAAGACTGTGGCTCATAGATAAGGCTCCGTGGAGCAGGTACACCCCTAAGGGACTGCAGTCTGTGGATAAGTCCAGGCCAGAGCAGGGGCAAGGGGAGGAGTTCATTGCAATGTTAAACCCGATGGTCTGGTCCAAAGGGACCAGGGGTGGAGATTGTAATGGAAATACCTTTAAATAGTTGTAACCCAGGATTTGAGTTGCATGTTATAGGAATGACTATAGCAGGAACCACCTGAACCAATGGAGGACAAGCCTTACAAGAAGCAGTGCAAGTGCAGCAGTGACCCAACCTGAGCTGGCTTTGGTGCCAGTAACTCCACGCAACACACAACCTCTCCTGTCCTGAGTGACCACCATAACAGATGGAGCCCAAAGTCATGGACTAAATGAACTCAATGGACATTTTGTGGACATTTTATAAGGGTGGTCCATAGACTAAGGGAATGATATCTGTGTATTTTATCAAAGGATGGGAAGGGGGGCGGTGGTTAATGAAGATGTATTGGATAGTGTGGGACCTGAGCATGATGTAAATGGTATGGAATAAGGGGTGGAGAATGTGCTGTGTTTGGCTGGGATAGAGTTAATTTTCTTCACAGTAGCTAGCATGGGGCTATGTTTTGGATTCGTGCTGAAAACAGTGTTGATAACCCAGGGATGTTTTTCTTCCTGCTGAGCAGTGCTTACACACAGTCAAGGCCTTTGCTGCTCCTCACCCCACCCCACCAGCAGGGAGGCTGGGGGGGCACAAGGAGCTGGGAGGGGACACGGCTGGGACAGCTGACCCCAACTGACCAAAGGGATATCCCACACCATATGACGTCATGCTCAGCATATACAGCTGGGGGAAGAAGAAGGAAGGGGGAACGTTCGGAGTGATGGTGTTTGTCTTCCCAAGTAACGGTTATGTGTGATGGAGCCCTGCTTTCCTGGGGATGGCTGAACACCTGCCTGCCGATGGGAAGGAGTGAATGAATTCCTTGTTTTGCTTTGTTTGCGAGCAAGGCTTTTGCTTTACCTATTAAACTGTCTTTATCTCAGCCCACAAGTTTTCTCACTTTTACCCTGCTGATTCTCTCCCCCATCCCACTGGGGGGGAGCGAGCGAGCAGCTGTGTGGGGCTTAGTTGCCAGCTGGCTTTAAACCATGACAAATAGTTTGACACCATTGGATTTTATTTGCAAAATAATGCAAAACAAGTGATAAAATTGGAGGTCAAGGTTACTTGGTGTCAATCAAGCTTGGGAAAATCTAAGTCTTTTGGATCTATCTCATGGGCCAGTTCCAGTTTCCCTTAACAGCTTCAGTGGGCAGGCACTCCATGCCTTGCTGTGGTCACCTTAGTGGAGAGGTTCTGGGCAGATTCTGGCTCTCTCCCTCTGCTGACCAACCAGGCATGGACAAAGCATGTCCTGTTTGGTCTCCAGCCTGCCATCCTTTTAAATTTGGAAGGAGGAAATTATGAATCACATGTGTCTGCATGGAGTCAGTCAAGTCTACTGGCTTTGGATCAGTGATCAAGAAATGCATGGAGCTACTTTAACTGAAGCTGTGTCTGAACCAATAATGTGCCCTTGGTCATCAGAGGCGGGTATACAGAGACATCCAAACTGCTCTGCAGGAGCCAGCTCAGGAACAGCACAGACCCAGACTGAATCCTTGTGGTTTCATGTCTACATTATATTCACCAGCATCTCCTCTAAATGTCTTGTATATCTGCAGTTTTTTCACCCTCAGGGATTCCTTTGACCTCCTCTATCCTTCTCTGCCATCCCTTGAGGAAGCCTTTAAATTAGTGACTAGTATTGGCCATTAGCTCTATGCACTCTACCCTCTCAAACTGTACTGTTCTGCTCAGTATGTCTTTCTTCACTTTAAATGTGGCCAATTACCTATGAGTTTCACCAGAAAGTAATGGGAACAGTCAGTGTTCTCATCTCAGTAATGCATTTTGGGGAAAATACAGCAAAGAACTGGGTATTAAATAAACACTAGTTTCAGTAAGAGGAAGAAGTTGATAAGGTCACTTGTATGAAATTACATAAAGTCCTTTCCAGGATGTTTTCTCTTTCTAGCATAATTCTTCAAAATGTCAAGGCTTATTTGACTATTCCAAACGACCTTTTTTCTTTGTATTCAGAAGGAATTTCAGAGAAATTCGGGGGTTATACAAATATTCAGGAGCAGAAGATACTCTTTATTATCATTGTGCCAGATATTGCAGGAAGCCAGAATGAGAAATTTAGGAAAGCCATGGAAATGAGAATTGCTCTAATTCAATAACAGATTCATTGGCTTTCTAATTAGATTTGATCACTTGAGTATTTTCTATTATAGCTGCATAAGTATCTTATAAATACCTACCACATGTCACACACGCACTTCAAAAGCATCATATAAACTGTAGAATAGATCTGCAGAGAAAGTTAAAGAAAAATATATATCTTAGTTCTTCCATGTCTTTGTAAATAATTTCCAGCTCTGAGATGTCATTTTATTTAATTTTACAACATTCAAAACCACTGTGAAATAACATCTGTAATAAATACTCCAAAAACCCTCAGATGGTATTTTACTATTATAGCTTACAGTGATGTCTGAGTAACATCATACAAATTGTATTATAAATAGCTTCGTCAGCACCAAAACATAGAAATATTACATTTTATGTAATTCACTTAAGCACATGGAATTTTGGCTACAAATGTTTTTTTTTCTTACTTTTCTTATAGAGCTGATTTGGTGTGCTTTAACTTGTAAAATGACTCAATTACACAGTCCCAACATAAGGCAACATGGAAAATATGTGAAAACCAATGTGGGAGCAAGTGAGAATTACAAAATTGTATTGTCTATTCACAGAATTTCTACTGCTCAGTCTATTCAGGATTTCTACCCTTATTTCATTCTGATAACAAGCAAGGTCTGCCAACTAAGGTCTTAAACTGGGATTCAGAAACTCTGGTTTCATGTGACCTTGGGCAGTTTTTCTGCCTCAGTTCTCCATTCACAGCATGGTAGTAATATAATGTTTCCTTACATCTCCAAAGACTATAAGCTCTTGGAAGCTCCCTGATGCTATTTTTTGTAAAGTAATTGGTACTGTGGGACTAAGATCAGAGCTGAGCTCAGTAAGAGTAAATGTGCAGTCTTTAACACAAGACACAATGATAAAATTGTTCTGATATTTAACAGAGGTAGGTAAATGATGCCCTTTGCACTACTGGAGGAAGTACAAGGGACTTGCCCAATGACACAGTGTGCCTTGCTGACACAGCTCCTGAGTCACAGTCTTGAACTGTTAACGCAGTCAAGTCTTCATCCCAAGCCACAGTGGTTGAGGAAAATTTCTTCATTGACTTCAGTGGGCACTGGAGCAAATTTTCTCTTAAACACTATTACCCAGATGAAAAATTAATAAAGAAAAACTAGATTGCTTGCTTGGCATCGAAGATGAAATTCAGGTATCCCCTCTGTTCAGTTTTACTCAGCAGTTTTCAGCACAAGTTAAAACATATTCTAGCACAAAGCATGTTACTGACTTCATGAAAAGGAAACATCATCAAAATTGCTAAGCAAAAACAGGGAAATGCATCAGATACATCTTCTGCATTACAGAATTGAAAAAGCAGCTAGTAATAAGCTGAAAGAGGTAAGTATGTAGCCTCAGCATCGGCTAGGTTGGGGCTGGCTGCAGCAGTTAGTTCAAACACCTGGAAAAGCAGCTGTAGCTTTCTCATTACACTGTGGCTACACAAACGTGAGTACACTCACCATGGCACTGCACTTCAGGACTTCACCACCAGAGCCACTACCGTCTGCCAGATAACTAATACCAAATTATTCACAGTATCTAGGCCTTATATCCTTTCATTTTATCACAGCCCCAAAGCTCATTTTTAGAAAATGACTCATTTCTTTGTTTTCACCCTGTAAGTAACGATTTTAGGAAAGAGAACATGATGGTGTGTCTCTCCTTAGACATTACACATAGCTGACATGGATTAGGCATCTGGCATTCTCTGGTTTCTCAAATCATCTCATTTTTGTGTGTTGTCACAAAGAAATAGTGTGATTGTGGTACAGGAGAGAGGAGGGCCTCTTTGGGGATACATGAGGGAAAAGAAAGATCCTATAAATACGGAAGGTGTACACCAGAGTAAAGATTAATACTACCTCACTAGATGTCCTAGCCATGCCCTAGTGCTGGGGATTATCACTGGAGTTCTCCAAATTCTAAAGTTCTTCCTATGCTGGATCTTTACTTTTGATTTTACTTTGTGCAACAAAACCATGTTAAGTATTCAATACTAATTGAGGACATTTTCGCCTCACACCCTCTCTCTGGGTTCAGGCGTATAGACATCATATATCTCTATGATCCTCCAAAGGCAGCAGGAAGGTCACGCGACCTACCACAAAGTAGCCACCTCAGAGCAGCCCTGCTAGTAGAGGCTGCCAACATGACTGGAATCCTAGGTGTACTTATTAGGAGTCTCAGAGGAGAAACCAAAAGCTAAGTAGACCGTGCAGACTGGCCCGCCAGGTGCTCTGAGGCACTTTGCTAGGACAGCAGAAAGGAGAGAAGAAAGCAAGAAATCTGTCTTGTTCTAAGCAATGAATGGAGATGTCTTATAAGCTGCCAGCTGAAATTATTTTGGAAACACTAACACTGCAATGTACTTTTTTCTAAAGTCACAAGGGTTTCCTTATTGACAACACTTGAAATGTTTTACTGATTTATCTTTGTGTTTTATAGCTCTGTGAGAACGGTTTATGGCAGCTGGCAAGATACTCAGTCACAGCCTTGCCACTTTTATTAACCTAGTGACCAGATGGACCAAGCAATCCACATTTCTAGGCTCTGCAGGGTTCTGTTGTTGCACTGATACCTGTTGTTCACAACGCCTGTTCACGTCGCCGTTTCAGGCCCACAACTCTTGCTGCCAGGAGAAACACAGCCCCGGTGAGCACTTCTGTGACAAAGGAGATCCAGACTAGTGCCAGCGACCAGCCAAACCTGATGTCGATTTCTACCAGGAGATCCTTACTCCTCAGGAGGCAGACAGCTTCTTCGAAGGCAGCAGCTGAATATGCAATATAGACACTGATCCCAGTAAGTGTAACAAGAGCTGGGAAAGAAAAACATATTCAGCTAGTTAGCATCCACTGCAGAAATTAAAAATAATTAATTTGATATCTCTTGGGGCTTCTTTGCCACTCCTTCCTATCTACCCTGATGGCCAGTCAGCTTCTGTTTACCTTTGAAATCTAGTTGAGGCTGTTTTTTGGGGAAGGGTGAGAGGGAACTAAGGGAGGGTTATTTCTGTCCATTGAGTTTCATGTGTTCTCACGGTTAAATACTGAATCGAAAAGTATGACAGCAAGCCTCCCACAATAAAAACATAGTCATGTCTTTTACAGATATCTAATGCATGTACATCTCTGTTTTCAATACTGTATTATAATGCATCCCGATTTCTCACTGCTGTGCACCACGTACAGTTGTCTACCTCTATGCAAGAAAGCCCATGGAGACAGAGATTCTTGCATTTCATGTCAGTGACCTGAATTTAGGCTGGTTTCTAATTTTGAGTATTGTAAGTTTTGAGTGTTCAATGTAAATGTGTTGGTCTTTACTGTCACCTTCCACCAAGTGTTGTGGAGTCACGGCTATTCATCACTTCCAAATAATTGAGCCAAAGACATCCTTGGAGCAGACTAAAAATAAATTAATAAAGGCACTCAAACAAGAAACCAGATGTTTTCAGAATGAAAGGACAGTACAGAAGCTAGCAAACTTAGGGAAAGGCACATCTAGCACAAGTACATGCTACATCCTGGGCCTGGCATCTATGTGACTCAAAGGATATATACTAACTTATGACTTTCCTGGATCAGTGGCAGGAAAGACACTATAGAAAGGCCCTGGATTAAAGGACTGTAGCCCAGGGAAAGTAGATACTGGAACGCTTGGAGGACAAGATAGTGTCTTATCTGATTCTGAGGGAGAAAAATTTTGGTCTGGCTTTCTGTTAAATCACAGTATGTCTAGATGAGTCTGCATTTTTGCCAGAAAGACAAGTTTGAGTAAGGACAAACCAAGACAGAAGTGTATTGGGTTATGCAAGTCAAAATTCATACTCATATTCCTGATTTTAATCATGCTATGATGCCTGTACCTTATTCTAGTCCTCCGCAAGGGGGGAAAAAAATCACTTTATACCTTTCGTCAGCAGAAATACAAATGACTGTTTTGTTGACATTTTCAACAAGGTATGCTGAGTTCTGTGATCCCCCTTAAATGTGGCCACATTTCAGAAAAAATGGGGAAGCATGTAGGATGTCTGGGATGTGGAACATATCAGTTCTGGTATTTTCAAAAAAACTCAGGTTTCTGGAATTGCATCATAAAATATTTCTTTCTGCTGAGACAGAACTATCAATATCGAACTTTGTGAACTGGAATATCCTATAAAACTGTGCATGCCCATTCCATGTATCAAGCCTCAGTGCAGCTGAAACAGCTGAACGATACTGCCTGAGCGGGAGGAGGGTCTGGTCTCACACCAAAGGCCACCCTGCAGTCTGTTCACACTGTCTGGGAAATAGCACTTGTTGCACCTTCAGAACATACTCAAGGACCCCTCTCCTAATACTGTCTTTGTGTTTCCTTTCCCTCTTTGCAACCCCAAGTGTCTTAGAAAGGCACAGGACTCCACTCCTCAGCAGGATAATCATGCTTTGCACTTCGCAGCCTTTCATCCTTCACTTATTATTTGGAGTAGTTTTCAAATAGCCTAAGCCTTTTTAGTGAATACAGCTTTCTGATGTTCTAAGGAAATAGAAGCTACTTTTTTTTTTTTGCAGAAGAAAAGCGTAATGGGGGATGGTTAGTCTTTGTAAGAGCATTTCAGACTAAAAAGGTCAGTCAAGACTTTGAAACAGCAGCATTTGCTTCCAGCAATCTCTTATCATTCTCTTCTTAGAAACAGGACTGTATGATCAGGTGATGAGGGCCAATACTGAAGATCCCCTTTTCTGTTGGGGAAAATTTCTGTTTCAAGTTACATTGTGAAACAGTACTGAAAATCTATTTGGAGAAGAAAATGGAGATGGATTTAAACCCAGTTTTCCTACTTTGACAGAATGTTTTTAGTTTTAATTCATAAATGACTTTCTAAAACACAGAGGTTTTGGTTACAGCAAAAATAATAAAAAATAAAATGTAAAAGAATGTTACTAGCTTCAAATTGAAATGTTACACTTCAACTAAAATAACTCTTCGGGGTTTCCTTTTGTGATCTGCAGTTTGGGGACACCACTTAGTTCAAAACTAGCAGTGAAGCTAACCCAGGAATGCCTAGCAAGACCTTTTCGGGAACATGCAAATGCCTTTGAAACAAAGTCAGTTTTCTTAATAGTTGTAAGATCTGTGCAAAGTTATCAAACCCTATGCTTTACTAATTCCAAAGTCACTTCTCCGTTACTCCATTACCCTGTCTGTAAAGAATTTGGGCACTGTGCTGAGAAGGTATTAAATCTTTTGTGTTAATGGGCACAGCAAACACATTGTGTTCAAAGTGTGACTCACTCTACAAGGATGTATGGTTGTGTGTGATTATTTGCCTTTCCTGACTCTAAGTGGCAGCTTTCTACTCCAGAATCCTGTCAGGAGCTGAGCAGACACCAAGTGAATCAACACCAGCATTATTCTGAAAGCAAACTCTTGCTTAGTTTTTTTTCCCCTGGAAGACAAAGTGATGTTTCCCAGATAGAATCTCTTATTATTTATAACAGTTAAGCTGGCAGTCTGATACAGTACCTCCAAAAAGAAAAAGCAGTCCCGTCATTAGAAGCAGTAGGTAGGCCCTGGCAACAATACTGATGAATCCAGTCATTCCTCCAAAAATCATCAATATCAGGCTGAGGGGCATCAGTATGACAAATGTTCCATGCATGTCTGAAGAAAAATGAAGAAAGTTAATATTTTAATATTTTATTATGTGCTAATAATTATTGAGTGCAGAGGCCCCGATCAGGATCAAAGCCTTATTCTGTGCTGCACAAACAAGGGTTGGGCAATCTCTTGGTTCTTCAGTTTAAGTCGGCAGGACAAATATATGGTACGGAGAAAAAGGTAACATACAGAGCAAGCCCTTCACAGAATCACAGCCTGTGTTTCAAACAGAGACCACAAATACAAAGGATACGTCTACATGGATATATTTAAGCAATTAAACTGTTCTCAGATATTAAGCCTAGCTGGATAACAAGTGATGCATTGCATATCAGGTAGTCACTGACAACCTTAATGAAAAGTAGTCCTGGTTATCTGAATCGTACAGATCACAGTGAGTGGCATTGTTCTGTTTGGGTGGTGAGATCCAGCAGATGCTTTGGTTAAATATTTTCTTTTCTGTTACATGTCCTCTGCTGAGCTGATTTAGCAAATTGTTGACCTTTTCCTTTGTTGCAACTGACCATCAATTAGAGGTAAATTTTCCCATCCAGCTCTGATTCTGTGTCTGTCATTGTTTTCTACAGCAGCTTCACTAAGGATATTAACCTATCCTGGTTGCTTCCTCCCGTGCAAAATGTTTTATATTAGTCTTTATTGATCCCTGTAATGTTTTAATAGCTGTGTAAACAGAGGGTTGCTATGTATTTTTTCATATCACACTGTTTTTTCCATCATAAACCATCTTTGTGTCATTGTTCCCTCCCATGCAATCTATCCACAACATTCAACGCAAGCTTTTCTAGAATAATAACAAAAAAAAGTAATTCCAGCTTCTAGTATCCATTTATTTCATACCAGAGTGAAGTGCAGAGTTACTGAGATAGGAAAACTTAAAATCCATTTTCTGAAGGGCTCTGGGCTTCAGTGTCTCATTAATTTCACAGAGGAACAACAATACAACATTAGCTGGTTCCCAAGGAAAAGGAGTCAGTTAAGAGATCACAGTTTGTGTGTGATCAGACGATCAATTTTTTTAAGTCACTGTAACTGCCTACTGAAGTGGAGGTACTCCACCTGCCACTGGTTAAAGGATCCAGCTTATCCTCTTCAATGTCATTATAAAGACAAGACACAATTCTGTACGTATCTCTGTTCAGTTCTAGAACCGTGGAAGGTTAGAACAGCCTGCATGGGATCAAGGCAGACACTGTTGCCTTCTTTACTTGAGTGGAATGTGGTTTCAAGGCATAATTATTTGTTTTGTGTAGCACAGAACATGCTCACAAGGAAAAATGCGGCATATGACAAAGTTTTGGGAAGTGACCCTATTGTTCTTCCACTTCGTTTTACTTACGCTGGTTTTATATTCTCATAGTCTCACATATGCCCACATCAGGATCAGGTGATGCTCTGAAAGCACGAATTCAGCATTCTGCATTGAAGGGAGCACTTTCTCTCCTTGCTACTAAATCTGAGGATACTCCATGGGCTCTCCTTCAGCAAAACTGGCCATGGCTGCTGTTGCTGGCTAAGAAACCCAACCTATAGCAATTCTCAGACACTAACGGTCAAATAAATCTTCAGCTTACTGTGTATAAACCAGTATGTCAAAACGGTTTGCAAATCTTAGTTGAACACCAAGAGGAGAAATAACCATGGAACTTCGTGCAGGAGTTTTTTATGGTTAGAAGTGGTTGTCAGGGATGCGACATGATGTGACAGAAGAGAGATTTGGCACACAATTCAGTTCTCGTATTCTCGAGAGGCAGACGGAACAGGCTAGTCTTCCGCCCCGTTTGTGCTTCCTGAGGGTATTAGGTCTCATTTTGATTCCCCACTGGTTTGACATCTATGTGTCCTCTTAGATTTGGTCTTGCATGTAAGAGGTGAAGAGGCCTTGGGGGGGGGATAAAATCTGATCCAATTAACACTTTAAAAGTAAGAATGTAAGAATGGTGCAACTCTGTCCTCAGACCTGGCTTTGCTGGGAGGGAAGAAACACAAACAAGATCATCACTGGGCCTGTGCTTTGTGATTTTCCAGGTGTCCCTCACCAGTCAAAGTTGCTGCTAACAAACTATACGGTAGCACTAACAGTTGCTGTTTCTTTGACTTTCCTTTACATGGTGTGATTTCAGTTACTGCAGCTAGGACTGTAACCTTAGCCAGGACAAGTGCGGGTGAAGAAGATAAGGCTCTGAATGTAACCTTTTCTTCTGAAGCAAAGGGAAAACAAATCCATACCAGAGTATTCTCCTGGGGAGTGTCATAGATTACATTAACGATCCCTGACAGTTGCATGTAACATCAGAATAACTCTGATTTTTATGCCCTCTTCAGTGAAAAGATAGGTTTTAGGGATACCTCAGCTGAAACCCACAAATCCCACTGTGACAGAGCCTTACTTTTCCTACACACAGCTGGGACTGCATTTCTTGTGAATCACCTGCAGCTTTTTTAAAATCAAATATTTAATGGATTGTATTTGGTTGAACAGCACTTTTATGACCTCTAGTGTTCTAGTTCAATACCTAATACCCATTTGTCCTTCTTCTATGAAACTTGCAACTGCCTGGGAAACTTATTTTAAAATGCTGCCATGGAAACCACTCAGGAATCTGAATTCATGCCATCTGGCATAGGATATTATGCCATTATATTCCTTGATTAGAGGGACAGAATTAGTTTATAGAAGGACATGACTCAAAATATCTTTACTATGTTTCTGTCTTCAATAATCATCTGTGAAAGAAGATATAACATTTATTTTGCAGTCATTTGAGTGTTTTTTAGATTGTGTTGAAATACATATTTGTGCATTTTGTATTATACATATAACTGTCTTCATTTTGATGAAATTAATCTAGTATTGAAAAATGAAAAAGTATTTTGCACAAGAAGACGTATGTGCACTTTCCTGTAAAACAGAATTCAGTTTCTCACATCTGTTTCTCAACGCCTGAGTTCCCTGCCAATCCAACACGAAAGATCCAATAGCTTAATCTTGAAAATACTGAAACAAACTGATGAACTTTTAAAAAACACTCCATTTTTTTGTAGCAAAAGATACTTTAATTGCTTGATCTGAATTAATGAAGTTTTACATCAGGTAGCCAAAGCTGTTTTAGTAGAGGTCTGACCAAACACCTGCAAGAATGCCATCTTCAGTGTGTGTCCAGATCTGTGAATTTGGCAGACATTTCTAAACTACCACCCAACACAGTTGTTGATGAGTTGTTTGTAACAGAAATTTGTGGAATGAAAAATTGAACGGGGTCAAACGTAACCAACTGCAGATCTAGCAGTTTGGTTAATCATCTCTTGTTAACATGCTGGATCTTAATTGTTTCAAACTAAACTTTGGATTTCTTTGCACAGCTTATAATACCAAATAGTCTCTAGAAATCTGTAATAGTCACCTCATCAGAAATACTCCAAATGGCAGCAGCTCAGAAGAGCTTAATTAAGGACCTGTTTATCTCCTCCAGCAGTAACTAAATAGCCAGTTAGAAAGAAAAAAGCCTCTAGCTGAAACAGAATGCTGGCAGTAGCTAAAACCAGTGGGGCTGCTCTGGGAAGACTTGGCAAAGCCAGGAAGAAACAGTGCACTGAGAAAGCCTGACTTGCTTGTAAGGAAGGAAGGAAGGAAACAACAAGCAACAGAAAAGAACTGCTGTCTATGGCTAAATGTGAGACTTCTGGGCTTGAACCCCAGGGACATGAAGGCCTGGATTCCGTCCTGTTCAGTAGAGAAAAGATGATGGTGGATGAGAGGTCACAGGGTCAGGATACCCCAGGATAATTCGCTAAGCTCTGGACTCTGTCTTAAAAGTTTTGGCTTTGTGTTCTTCTCATGCAACAAGTCTCTGAGCTAAACTGGAAGACAAATTGCAGACAGTAGAAATAAAATTATGCTAAACTTGGTACAGGTGAGCACTGATGAAAACCTTCAATAATAGGAATAGGTAGAATGATAAACGTAAGCGATGCACAAGTGGTTCACATTCTATTGCTACGATACCAATGAGTTTGTAAATGAGAACGTTCATCAGAAGCTGTCACTCATTAGGTCTCGGCTGCAGCAATGCTAACGTTATCTCAGATATTTGTATATATTTATTGTAATATTTTCTGTAAGTATCTAAGCAAATGTTCACTGGAACCTCTTTGAAGGACCACTGCACTGTTGCTCAGAAACAAAGCAGATCCTACCATATCAATTAAGTTAGAATTTTTATGTACATCATTTGGGTCTTATTTCACTTGGTCTCTGAACTGGCTCTTGCCAGGTATTCCAGCCCTAGTTGTTTCCTTCTGACATCTTAAAACCAAAAGGAAAAATTGTGAAGAACTGTAAATCCCCCAGGAAAAATGTAATGGCAGCCAAAGAATAAGGCATTCTGGGACTAGGAGCAGGAGTATAAACATGTAACACAGTGAAAATGAAGCAGGCCTATAAAGAGTGGGGAGACATGTGAAAGCAGCTGGTTAGTGACTGTTACAGGGTCCACATGCTGTAAGGAAATCTAGTCTAGTTTAACTGTACTATTACTGTTGAGGAAGAAACCAAGGCAACTGTTGCATTAAACAACTGAGGTATTGGTAACTGCCCCTGCTGCAAAGATTGTTTCCCTACAGGAAGCACTAACCTCCCTGCAGGAAGCACTAACTTGTCTGCAGCCTCATGGTTCCAGCTACATTGATGTCTAAAAAAGAAAAAATAAAAATACTCTGGGGAGAATAATTTAAGCATTTGTGCATGGGCAGCTGCACACTCCAGTCTTGGTTTTATAAAAAGAAAAACATTTTCTTCCAGCCATACATAAGTGGAAACCACATCCATTAACTGATCATCTCTGGATAGCTCAGGAATAGAGCAGAGCACTAAAAAGTGACTTGTAACAGGATATCAATCACTGGCCATGATGTTCATGTCACTAACAAAAAATCAGGATTGTCAGAAGCTTAGTCATACCTTGTAGGTACCTAATGCAGCTGGTTTGTGTGTCAGGGGCAAACCAGGCAGCCGTTAAGAAATAACAGTAGTTCCTCCCACGTGATTTTTCAGAACACTAGCCCCAGCTCTGCAGTGTAGATGGGTTTGGGGTGCACCAGTTAATATTCAAGAGAAATGATCTGTTTTGTAATTTTGCAACTGTTTGCATCTTTGGACCAAAATGGCCTTTTACATTTTGGCCAAATAACATGTTATAGATGTTGCTTTGATGTGCCAAAAGAAAAAAAAAAAAAAAAAACTTTGTGGCCATTTGGTTTTAAACTATAAGAGGAGGGGGGGAAGTCACACAAAAAAAATCTCCACATTTTAACAAATTTCACCATGCTTTGAAAAAAACCTTAGCTACAGCTTTCTAGTATAAGCAAATCATATAACATTTAGTTCAGAAGAATGTAGATGGAAGTAATTTTTATGTTACCAAGCAGGGGTCACTATCCAGCCATAACTGAGACACATAGGAACAGGTTACTTGAGTTTCCAAAAAGTCAAGCTCATAGAAGAGTTTTGACAGGATACATGAGTATCCAGCAAACACATTACTTTCTTCTTTTGACAGCTCGTCTGTCCTACAAGAAGTACTTGAACCAAGTCCAGAGTACAAATTGATTTTGATTAGAAATATTTACAAAATTTTTCATTTTGCAGGGATTACACTGGTGCTGTCTTTAGCTAAATCTATAGTAATATTTACTAGTTATTAACAATACAGACATTGGTAAATGACAAATATTTATATCACAAAAACGCCCAAGAGTAACCTTTCCCCAATGTAACTTGTTGGGTTTGGGTTTTTTGTTTGTTTGTTTGTTTGTTTGTTTTTAAAGAAATTATTTTACAAAGCTGCAACTCTTGGGGAAAATTTTTCAGTAGATTAAATACTGTCATTCCTTCTACACACCAACTTCCCTCTCTCTGTATGTGATCACATTAGATATGATTTTGAATGTTATGTTTCCTCTACTGCAAAATGGCAAAGTTGCTCAGAACTCCTGATGCAGCTTCCTTTGAAGTCAGAGTGACATCCTTCTTTTACAATTTAGTGAGAGATGGATTCAGCTCATCATGAAAAAAAGGTGCTCTTTCTGCTTGTCTCCCATAGCTGGCACAGGAGAATGCATGGCAAAACAAGATATCTGGGGTGCCTTTGCTGAGAGATTTCAGTTTTAAAGGTGACTTTCAGAGGAGTATCTTTAATCTTAGTGGTCACCAAGAGACCCTAATAACTGTCTAAATTGTGAAAAGTGACACTTAATGCTATATGGGACAGAGGAAAATGTACATCTCCGGTAAAATGATTTTTTTTTTAAATGCAGAAATTTTAGAAAAGCTAGTGGTAGGTAGTCTAGTCGTATCTTTCTTTAGACAGCGGCTGATTTTTTAAGCAAATATATAACCATGCCATAATGTAATCTGTAGTAGGAAAATATTTTATACATTGTGGGTTTGAGGGGGAGAGAGAGTATATGCCAGATGTTCAGCTGGAGGGAGTGGTAAGAAAAGAAATGGAAGCTTAATGTACAGGAGAAGGCATGGTTATGTCTAATCCATTAGAGAAATTGATAAAGAGTACTCCCGTGATGTGAAAATACATCATACTCTCAGGCTTAACAAGACCTAGGTTGATTGCCTGAGTAATATTGCTGGTAGCACAGAACTTTAGCTTGTATGTCCAATTTTTTTAATGTGCCAGGAGCTCTACTTAAAGCCTAAAAGGAATCTGCTGGGAATGAATAGGAGAGAGATTGGAAATGTGGAGAGAGGGAATGTGAAGGCTTTTCATTCTCTAATGAAGGGTTTGTCTTCTGGCAGTGACCAGCACTTCTGTTTCCACTTAGACCCAGCTCTTTGCACTCAAGTATAGACTTTCTCCCATCTTTTGGGCACTTGTGTCTAGTTAAGTCATGCCAGGAAGAGTATGGGAACTCTGAAGAATGGGGGACAGGATTCCTGACGTGGTACTTAAGTGCCTGCATTAGGAGACAGCCTTTCTAAATTTTTTTAGGAATAATGGGCAAGAAACACATTTGGTGTTGCCAGAGCTACTGAAATTCAGTCTGTCAATCGAACAGTGAGAAATATGGGTGTACAGCTAGATAGAATGAGATTAATTCCATGTGAATGTGCCTCAGATACCTGAACAGGCACACACACAGAAAAAAATAATTTTTTGAAGTAACTGATTAAAGCTATGCAGTTAGCCTGTTTACCCCATATAGCAACACATGAAGAAATTACTGCAACTACACTGGAATCCATGATCCCAGAATTGTCCTCTAAAATTCTAGTTAAAATGTGTTGTAGATGAAGATGAAGATTTGCCCTGATCTGCCTAAATATGATTCAGTGACCACAGTCAGAAAACGTTTAAGAAGTGTAAGGATGAAGTAGAAGGTTGTATCTCAGTACCAAACCTAGATGTCACTTAGAAATATCTATATTTCTTAGAAGTAAGAAGTACTGACATGGTACTTCCTATGTTCAGCTGCTATTGCTGTGGGTCTGTAGCCTCACCACACTGAAACTGCATTGAAGTTGAACATCTAAAATATCAAAAAGTTCACTCTGTAGGGCATTCTAATCAAACCTAGTAGGTTCTTTCAATGAAAGTATCTCTGATTTCTTATCTCATCACTTTTAGGCATTTTAGGCATTTATAAGCATTTAGGCCTGCTTTTAATAAAAAATCTGCAAGTGTCTTTGCAGACCTGAACTCTTGTCCAGGAACCTAAAAGTAGTACTTGATATGGCAGCAAGAGATAAAAAATTTCTCTGAGGCTTGGAAGAGTCTGTAAACATAGTTATGAATCCAATTTTTACTCATATTCACTATTTTCTTACATGACTTCATGACTACCAAAGAGCTGTCCTTTGTTTCCAAGCCAACATCATTTTTGTAACAAAAAGAGCTCTGTATAGTCTCTGCTTTTGTTTTTGCAGAATTCAGCTCTCATTGAAGAGCTGTAATCTAAAATCTCCTCACCTGAGAAAAATGACAGATGTATCTTTTGCAAATATGAACGCAACTTTTTAAACAATAATAATTTTATCCTGAAATTTTAGACTATCCCCAACACAATAGTTGAGGTGCTCACACTTAAAATGTGATCACCAGACAATTAACTTCGAACCCTCAAAGGCGTAAGTGATCCAGCAGATAATCATTTTCACTGATCCTCAGAGTTTTCAGCAACATCAAGCAGCTAAGGCCCTCTGTCTTAAGCAAGGAAGATTAAAGAAATGGCACCTTTCAATTTGAAAGCACAGAGAGACAGTCTGTGCTGTTAGTCTTGAACCTGTCAATATGTTTGTACGGCTGTTTCAGTAGCCTGCTGGGATCTTATTCCTACTTTAACTTTCTAGTTACTGTTGCAACACAGCTGCATTAGCATCTGTACCTCATAGGCTTACTTTGCCGCGTTTGCTGCACGTTTAGCTATATCACGAGATGCTGCTCCAAGAGACTAAGGACACTCTAAGCCTCTGTGAAGGATTGCTCAGGGAAATGGCTGGTTTTGAGGGAACGAATACCATTTTAAGACACAGGACAAATGCATATATTCTGCTTGCAAGGGAAAACAGCCAGAGTCAGAGAGGAGAGGTGATAAAAAATAAAAAAAAAATCAAGTCCATATACAAGCATGTATGAGCAAAGCATTGTGCAGAATGTGATGCAAAGAAGCTAAATCATCTTTTAGGAGAAGCCTGAAAGTATTTAAAAATGTTTAGTTTGGACTTTCTGAAAACATTCCGACATTGACAAATGAATTTAAGAAAAAGAAGTAAATACCAACCAACGCAGTTAGAAATTTAAAGTAACCTTTTTGAACACAATGTTTGCACTCGGGCAAACTCGGGCGAAAAGTCGTGAGAATTTTTAAACTGCTTTTAGTCATTGATTTATTTTCTTAAATTCCCACATACTTAAGATTTTTTTTAGTACAAGGAATCCCACTGAAAGGGTAGATAAGTAGCTGTCTTAAAGATTAGTTTAAATGTGTGCTTAAGCATTTTCAGTGATTAAACTCTTTTGAGGGGATTTTGAACATTTTTGCCTTTTATTTTTAACAATGTGTACCTTCCTGAGCCATTCCAGGCAGAAACATCTTGTTCCCGTGGAAGAAATTTGCTGAACTTGACATCAAATAGATGGTTATTTCAACAGTAATCCCAATTAAAGACCACATGCAGTGACAGATATTGTACTCATAACACTATCTCAAAGAGCTCCCCCTCTGAATCAAAAATGGGACCTTGTAAGTGGACAAGGAGGGAGGGTAGGGTGGATGGAAGTATAGAAATAATACAAAAGTTACTCACACAAAAGCTGTCTGTGTGAATCAGTGATGTTTGCATTCTCATGCCAGAAGGGGTTTATCAAAGGGTAACATTCGCTCCTCACTGATAGAGAAGGGAAAAAACAATGAGAAAAAATTACGCTATAATATCTTATTGCAATATATCTATCCTCTTTTTTTTTGCATGTTCATATAATTCATATAATATTATCTGCTTTAAAAACAGTCATTCCTAGGTAGGGGAGGAAAGGAGAGGATTTTCAGTACCCAGCATTGGCCATGGGGCTCCCATGGGGCCTGACCACTGAACTCAAGAGGGAAACATCTGCTCATTTCAG
Source organism: Calonectris borealis (assembly GCF_964195595.1). Lineage (NCBI taxonomy): Eukaryota > Metazoa > Chordata > Aves > Procellariiformes > Procellariidae > Calonectris > Calonectris borealis. The sequence continues at coordinate 4,343,507 of NC_134327.1, forward strand.
TGGGGCTCAGGGTGCAGCAAAGGGGAGAATCCCTTTAACCTGCTCCCTGCTCCCCTGCTCCACTGGAAGTAACATCCTTTCTTGCCTATCATGAACATTACTTACTCCTTGTTTTTAGTGGTGGAATCAAGACCAAAAGTAATGTGCCTGGCATACAAATTGAACTAAATGGGGAAAATCCTATAATATCCACACAGGGTTTATGGATCTTTCATTAAAATCCAACACTGTGAAATACCAAGCAAGACCGAACGCTGTACAATTACTTGGTGAACTTGGTGAGTCTTTAGTCACTTGCCTTTAGTTAGTATAGGATTAAGTTAATTTTATTCATATATATATTATAGACACACATTTCAAACGAATAATATTTATATTTATATCATTTATATTAATATTACTACATTACTATATTACTTATGTATATGAATATATTGTTCAGTAGTATTTATATTTATATTCTTTATATTACTACTTATCATTTTAATGGCTTTAACCCAGAACTTTTGCCCCTTAATTCCCCGAGTCAAATGAAAAGACATCTCTCTCCTTCTAAATGGTTAACGTTTATTAAATTAGGTTGAATTAAAAGTTAATGTAAAATTAGGTTACAGCAGCAGAAGATTCGCTATCCCCATGCCTCCTTTGGCAAGTCACGCAAGAGACGTTCGACAAAGAACCGCCGCTGGGTAAGGGCGCCGGCAGGGGAGCGGGCGGCTCTCCTGGACAAGTGAAGCCAAACCCAGAAGCTACCGCAACCGCCTGCCGCGGCCCCCCGCGCAGCAGTTACTGCAACGCGCCGGAGCTGCCCCCCGGCAGCCGGCAGGGCTCAAAGCCCGCTCCCACCCGCCGCTGGCCGACACGCGTGGGACGCGGCGCCCCGCGGCAGGAGGAGCGCTGCCCGCCCCGCGCCACTCACCGCGGCAGGTCCGCCACAGGCCCGAGTGCGAGCTGAGGGCGACCGTGCCGTTGCGGGACGTCTCCAGCTTGGAGGCATCGATGATGTACCAGAAGTCCGTCGCGATGGCCACCACGAGGAAGACGAAGCTTGAAACTCCCACCAGGGCCAGGAAGAGGGAGAGGACGCCCAGGTGAACCCTCATGCTGCTGCCTCGGCGAGACCGCCTGCACAGCGGCCTCGCGGGGCCAGCGGCGCCCGCCGCAGGTAGCCCGCCTCGAGCCCCGCCCCGGCCGCGCGGCGGGAAGGGCTTCTCCCTCCGCTCCTCGCCCGCCGCCGGCCGGAGCGGGCAGCCCCGCGTCCCGCCGCAACACCCCCGCCTCGGCCCCGGCCCCGCAGCGCTCCCCGGGGCGCGACCGGACCCTGCTGCTGGCCCGGCCCGGCCCCGCTCGGTTCGCTTTCCCGCCCTGCCTGTCAGCCGCGACCGCTGGCCTGGCTCTCCCCGCGGAGGTCTGTGGGCGAGTGTCTGTGGGGAGAGGGGCGCTGAGCCCGGGCAGCCCCTGAGGATAAGGCCGCCCTCCTGGAAAGGGATCCCTGTCAGAAACTGCGGGGAGGGGGGTAAACTGATAGCTTAGGCAGCTTTGAACCTCTCGCATGGTCTCACCTCAGGACAAAAGCTTCCTCATTCCAGACACCACTGTCCTTCAGGAGAGGAGGGAGCAGAAGCCAAGGTCTGGGGAGCAGTGCTGGTGTTCTTACAGTCTTTCTGTTGTTGTCTGTTTACAAGAGATTTCCTCTTGTTCTTTGCCTTCCAGGTGCCGACCTCAAAAGGATAGATCTAACCTAATTTGAAAGGTGGTGTGAGAGAAGGCGGTAGCGTGGCAATTGCTCCCTGATGCACTGATGTCTGTACCCTGCTCCGGATCGTTTTCCTGTGAAAGTATCACTGATGGAGGGAAGGACACAAGCAGTATACCCTCCTCCAAAAACTTTGGAAGTATAGTTCTGTAGTTTTCAAGGGCACATGTGTTCATGTGTGAGCCCCTAAGCCACACTTCACCTAGCCTCCTGCTAGCCTAGCCTCCTGCTAGCCTAGCCTCCACCTAGCCTCCTTCAAGCCGCTGAAATCTGTTGGATAACAAGGTAAATTACAGTAACACAACCTTGTTTTTAAATCTGCAGAGCATTTACTATGGAGTTGTACTGCGTCACTTCACTGGCATACAGATGCAGTGCAGGTAGGGTCAACAGGGCATCTTGTTTTCTTACTCGTAATTCACTTCCAGGGAATTGCTAAGTATCTCCTAGTCATTAAAAAAATCATTCTCGTTTATTTTCTGGCATGGACACAGGGCAGAATGTGTGACATCATTACCCATCCATGGCAACAAGCTATTGTGAATCAGTAGGGTTTCAGCAGTAGGATCAGTCAAAAGGAAAATATTCCTTGCGAGAGAGTGTTTATTTAAACACAGTAACCACCAGCACTACAGACCACATTTTGCTCTGCAAAAGTACTGAAAGGTGTATATTGCTGGGATTATAATAGTCTTTCCATTCAGGAATACACTTAAGCAGCTATAGCATTATTTTGAGCTTTTGCCATCTCTTTCTTAACATCTCCAAGTTGTATTTGTAATAGATGAAAGTGCCTGTGTAGTTCTACAAACTAAGCAGCTGTTACCTCGTTGTGATTGTGATGGTTGGCTGATAGAAGCCGTACAAGGTTTATGAAGCAAGGTGAAATGTTTTGTTAGACTAACTGATGCAGTAAGAAAAAATGAACGAGCTTTGGGGCACATGAGTCTTAACTGGGACCCCAAGCTTGTCTGTTTTTTCCAACTATATTTGCAAAGTTACTTGAAAGTTTTACTTAGCCCCACAAACACCATGTATTGAGCAGATGGTTTCTCAGCTCTCTTCTCATAAGTCTAAACCAGAGGCATTCATACAACTAAACCATCATGCCACTGCAATGATCAGCCATTGTCATCTTCCAATTAAAATCAAGGGAAAGCAAAGGGTGTAAAACTGCAGGAACATTTAACCCAGTTGGGTCCAAGCTGTTAATCAGGTATTGTATGTTTAATGATTGAGAGCTAAGTCCAAATGAGATCCTTGAGGTAAAGTTGCTGTGGAAGTACTATACTAATTGTGTTAATACTGCAAAGTGAGTGAAAGCCAGAGAAAGTGATTTGGCACTTTGTGGTCAATCATTCTAAATGGTTTACTGAATATCAGGGCTCAAAGTAGGAAACAGCATGTCATTAATCCTATTACAAATTACAAACACGCTTGCTATCAGCAAAACATCCACTTTCTGTCTGGACTTAACTTCCATCTGGATTTAAAAAAGCGATTCCTCTCATAGGTCCATTGTTTGTCTTTTCAAACTACGTAAACTATCCATGTAAGTTCGGTAAGCACGTATACCTTTTAAGACATTCATCAAAACCTTATTTTTTGAAAAAGACTCTTCTTACAAGATTAATTCCTCCATTTTCCCCAGTGTTTATTTTATTTCATTTCCCCTGCTCTGTTTGTATTTGTGAAAGAGGTGATTAAGTTACTAAAAGTAAACTATATGTAAACTGAGGAAGGGAGGGATTCCTACAATGTTTACCCATACAACTGCAGGGAAGTAAAAGCCACTCAGCATAAATGTACACCAATGACTGTAATTAATTGCTGCCACAGAAACAAGTACTATCAACACACCTGATGTCATTCACAATCTTTTCTGAGGAAATATCACATTTTTTCTCCTGTTCTTTTTTTTCATTGACTGGAGAATTAAATAGAAAACCAGGTTACCATTCAGCATTCCAGTAAAGCTATTTGGATTCTGAAATTTATTGTTATTTTAAGCTATTAAAAGATTACCACAATTACTTCCCCTGTGGTTCAAAAGAGACAAGCAGAAAGGCAACGTACAGTATTACAATTTTCAGATTCGCTACCCTTTGAAATTACTAGCTTTTGGCTGGTTGATTTGAGGTTTGCCCATTACTTCTCAGATTTAATCTTTTCATCATGCAATTGTACACGTCCATTTTTTGAACAGCCACAACCTGCAGTCAGTTTAAAGCAGGACTGACCAGTCACAATTTATCTCTGATGAGAGAATACAAGGCATATATCACAATGTCCTGACTCTTACTCAGTGTTACTTGGTCGGCCAAAGAAACACATGGAGTGTAGATATGTCATATTGAATTAAAAGAGGAATTATAGGAGGGACATGCCTGAAGTACCCAGCACAGATTATCACAGCCAACTATTTTTTTTCAAGTCTTGTTGTAAATTGTTTTGATGGCGAACTAGTTGTTGAGGTTATAGTAGGAGGGATAAGATGGCTAGATTGTATTCTATGACCTTACTGCAACAAATCCTAGCCATTTTATTCTAGCAAACTACAGCAACAAAAAATCTGTAGTAGCATCTATCATTTCGCTTACCATTTACCAGGGAAGAATCTACACAGCACCATCCATTTCTAGATGTAGGTAGAACAATAATATCTCTACAGTGATGCTTGCACGGATAGTAAAGAATCCATGGTTAGTGTTTTCATTTGGATAGTCTATAATCTTTTTCATGATGTTAAGTGTAAATATTTTAATCTCAGGTTTAGTTCCACTGTGATACAGGAGTGGCTTTTCTCCAAGGTCACTCAGGAAGTAAGGACACCTAGGAAGGCTTATTTTAATAAAGTCATCGCTTTTAGATAAAGATTGCTAGAACATGCTGTGGAAAAATGAAGAAATATAATTATTGGGCTTTCTGATACAGAAAAGGAGATGACTATTTGTGGAGTATTAAAAGTAGTATTTTTGAATGGCACAAATCAGGTTTGTGCTTTTATTTACAAAGTTCAGGTTCTAATGCTTAACCATGTGCAGAGAGGGAAAGTGTTGGAAAGTTACATGCCTTGTGCAGTGGCTGCTTGTCCTGTTAGAAATAGACCCCACTACAAGAGGCTTTTCTGCAAGCTGTGTAACCATCAGCCAGTGCTAGCATTTGATACGTATAGGAGCACTGGCGAATTCCTTGGGCAAGTGTTCAACTGAAATATTTAACAAACTAGAATTTAAGTTTGTCTTGTACGTATCTGCTGGACCTATAGCTCCTGTAATCCTCTATACAAGGTCATGCCAGTAAAAGAGGTTGCAGTTCTATTGAAAAATATTAATCTTTAGGCAAAATCTAATATACTGTCAGAAACTAACTTTCCTACTCAATTATATCAAACCTTCCTACTGGAGTCACAAAAACAATAAAAAAGACTACTGTAGGCCATCTGCAGTCATGATCAACTGCTGCCTCAGAATGCAGCTCAAAACCTTCTTCTTTAGTATTATGCCATGTTAGTTTATATCACAGTGGTTTCCCAAAGAAAAAATCCTATTGATGTTACTATGGCATGTACATTGGATATAGACAAACTTCTGGCAGAGCCATTCTGGGCTTTAGGATTATCTGGCAAAACTATGGTGTGTAATAAGTTGCTACTGCTGCATACAATATAGGATTGTATTTTGGTGCAAAAAAGGAAAAATATGCCAGTGAATCCTGTAAACTCCATACTGGATCAGCTAAGAACATTACCAATTTGTGGAGTGCCCCATAGGGTCTCAGGCAGTTGCTTTGACTATGTGTACCAAAACTTAGTATTTTGTTGTCTTGAGAGGGTTTAGTTTTCATACAAGCTAAGCAAAGCATATATGTAAGCAAAGCATATAAGGAAGGTTCAAAACATGCTGAATATGCTCCCTTGGCATTCTTTCTTAACGTATTTTTGTGTTTCTGTATTTTGGCACGATACCTAGGCTTCCTCCTTTGGACTGAGGTGAACTGTAAGTCATAGAATCATAGAATCATAGAATCATTAAGGTTGGAAAAGACCTCTAAGATCATCGAGTCCAACCATCAACCCAATACCACCATGCCCACTAAACCATGTCCCTAAGCGCCTCATCCTCACGTCTTTTAAATACTTCCAGCATTGGTGACTCAACCGCTTCCCTGGGCAGCCTGTTCCAAGGCCTGACCACTCCTTCAGTAAAGAAATTTCTCCTAATGTCCAATCTAAACCTCCCTTGGCGCAACTTAAGGCCACTTCCTCTCGTCCTATTGCTAGTTACTTGGGAGAAGAGACCAACCCCCACCTCGCTACAACCTCATTCCAGGTAGTTGTAGAGCGCGATGAGGTCTCCCCTCAGCCTCCTCTTCTCCAGACTAAACAACCCAGTTCCCTCAGCCGCTCCTTGTCAGACTTGTGCTCCAGGCCCTTCACCAGCTTCGTTGCCCTTCTCTGGACACGCTCCAGCACCTCAATGTCCTTCTTGTAGTGAGGGGCCCAAACCCACAGTATTCGAGGTGCGGCCTCACCAGTGCCGAGTACAGGGGCACGATCACCTCCCTACCCAAGTTTTCCTATTTTCACTATGTGAGAATATAAAGTGTGGGAAAGCTTTGGTTATCCATGCTTATGCTTGGTGATACCATGAACAAAAACTGGACTGAAGAAGGATCTCAAGAGGCTGGTTCACATAAGTTTTGTAGTTAAGATTTTCCAAATACTTTTCTGCTTGAAAGGCAGTACAAAACACTCAATAAAGAGATTAGTCACATCTCATCCTTTGGAAAGTTCTTGTCTAGAGCCCAAAAAAAAAATTATATTTTTTAATCTAGCTTTTCTTTGAATAGGAAGCCGGTAGCTGTAAAGTATGCAAGACAGTTAATCCAGTGCTCTGAACATACAAAGTGTTAGCTCAAGTATGTGAAAGAGAAGCTCCTGGTTTAGGCACTCTACTTCTAATCCTACCTAATGACAGGTGAAAATGGTCTTCTTGTTGTATTGAATATAAGATTTCCTAACATTTTCCTCTGGGCTTGATCTCCTTCACTGTAAAACACCCAAAGATCAATGCTGTTCTTATGTGTCACTTTTCTCAGTTAATAATAAGGCCTCCAAGTCATCCGCTTGGCAATCCCCAGTGATAATGGCGCTGAGTTTCACCGTGGGGCATCCCATCTTAAATATTGTATTTAAACATACCCCCCAAAAAGTGGCCTTAGCCTCACATTCCTCAAATACACAAGAAAGATGCCAGAAAAAAAGAAATGAGTATTGAAAATAAAAAGCAACAGCTGGTCTCATTTCAGTTCTCTTGAAAGTCTGCACTCTGGAAATTGATTTACGAAGCACTGGTTTGAATTCTGACATGGCTACGTACAAAGAACTGCATAAAACTCTGAGAAGCATAATTTGATTTACTGGAAATTGCTGTAGGAAACACAAAGTGAAAAAGGAAGTTTGTGTTACTTAATCTTAGTCAAGCAAGTATTTATGTAGCCTGTCAAGCAAAGGAAGATGTATAGCTAATAAGAGTGTATTGAGCAGGTAAAACAGATGCTGATAAGCTCAAACACTGAAAGTGACAGGCGTGACAGGGACAAATACTGTTCAGGAAGGCTAGGGAAAAAAGGGCACAACACAAAGGCAGTGCAGGAAAAACAGGGAGGAACCAATCCACCCAGAACAGAAAGATTTTTGACTGCTCAAGAAGTATGTGGAAAAAAGAGCTTGAGAGAAATTCCCTCTTAGTCTCTCAGCACTCTGACTTGCAGGATGCATTAACTTTGGTCTCTAAGACCTATCAATAAAAAAAAAAGGAGCAAAGCAGCTTTTAAAATAAAGAAATAATTTTCAAATATGGTACTTCATTTTCCATCTTGCCCACTGAGACTTTCACAGGGTGGGCCTTCTCCTTTTGCCTTGCTATGCAGTCTTGAAGTGGTCTCCTCAATTGAAACACTTTGCACAGCCTTTTCTAAGTCCCCAAGTGTGTCTTCCGACCAGCTCTGACACCCAGTCAGGCTCTGCTCTCCATCCATACCCAGGCAGGAAGTTCCTTATGTGTGTCTTTCAGTTGCCGTTTGTCCAACCTATGTGATTCCCAGCTGAGCACATCCATTTGATCTCTGAAAGGCTGCAGTCTCTTGCTTCTTCCACAGGATCTTGTGGTGCGTATGTAGCAGGGAAAAACAGACAGACACGTAGCAGCACTGAAACTTCCTCCTTGGGTGTTATCCAGACATTAATTATCCAGGCATTTTAAGATAGTAAGGGCCCAAGTGCTTAGTATATGGATGAGAATTATAGGAGTCTTAGAGAATAGCCTGATCTGAATCCTCAAACTGTGAACAAAAGTTGTATTAACGGCCTGCCTCTAAAACAGATCAGGGAAGAAATGAATGAGGTGCATGTGATACAAAACTTTTCATAGTATCAAGGTCAATGGTGATGCTGAAGTGCTCAGTTTAATAAGTGTGTCTCATTTCTATTGCGCAGTTACGATTTGTTACAGAGTAAGTGAAACACTGCCCACTTGAAGCAGATGATAAAGGAGACCTCGTCTGTATGACTTTGCTTCAAAGGGATTACGGGACACTTACAGTCTTAATACCAGTATACAAGATGGTGGATTTTATTAAGCAACAGGAACAGTAGCATTTTTTGGCTAGCCCAGCTAGCTCAAAAGAGGATGTCTGCCACGGTATGTGCAAGCAAATACAGAGGAGACGCAATTAGAGGGAGGTGAGAAGTACAGGATGGCGGGGAGGAGCAGGTCTAATGAGAATCTAAACTGAGATTAAATGACCCCTGGTGATGATGTGAACAGCCTGTAATAAACTGCTGTATTATCTAATTATTACTCTGTCTTGAATAGGCCCAGTTTATCTCTAGCATAGACTTCTTGGGACTCAGTCAATGGATGAAATTGGCTCAATTCATCATTTAAAACAGGCCGTTAAACCTCTGTAAAGCTGTCTGGTATGTGAGGTAAATTACAGTCTTTACCTCCCTCTTTTTCATACACTACAGGTCTAAGGCTGAGAAATGCTTGAGGCTGATTCACTTGTTACCTTGTTAGGCTGACATGCTTGAAAAAGTAATGAAAAGTAGTGCTGAGCAGAATGGATGGATGGAACTTTCTCTTTCTGGAGCATTGATCAATGTAAAAGTCTTTGCTAAAATTTTAAGAGAGCATTTGATATAGAGCACGTAAATATAAAATATTTTTCTGCAGTTCTTCACTGTAATCTAGTGTAGAGATACTGATTTAAAAGACAATTGATGATCCCTGATTGCTGCTGAAGAGTCAGAGTGGCTTTTGTATTTTGTGGATTTGATGTGCTTGGGAGTGAAGGAGGGCTTTTCATTTACCTTAATTTTGCTCCTTTTCCCCTGACTAAAGAGAGATTTTTTGGTGTTTGCAATCATAGTCAGTGGGTTGACATTGTTCTAAGAATCACCTGAGACATTACATACATGCCTCTCAGAAAAATTTCTGTGCAAATCAGCTTGTGTTGGTCGTGAGAAGTCATGATGGGGTGATGTCAAAGGCATGCAAATTACTGTTCTGAAAAAGCCCATGGAGAAAAATGCTATAGTGAATGAGTGTAAATGCAGCTGATAAACAACCACAAAATAGTTAATGAAAAATAAATCACCATGGCTTTTAGCTCTGTGCTGCTAATGTTAGTGCTTTGTAATTCAGTTTTCCTGCTGGTAAGGCAGTATGATTCTTAGCTTCCCCTGGGAAGGACCAATGGATATTCAGGAGATGTGGAGACAAAAAAGCCGATAGCTGCAGCTGCCCTTTTAAATTATTTTTTCAGTTATTCCTCTCATGCACTTTTCAACTTCAGGCAGTTATTTAGAAATTTTCAACCTGGTGACCAACACTGAGGTGCCATGCTTGGAGAGCAGAGCAAAATTCTTCACTGATTTATCATCTAGACCAACAGTCCTTTTATTTGCTGTGTTGCCTGACATTTCTCCGTGCTGCTTGATGGCTTAAGGAACTTGTCTCAAGTACTTTGCATACCAGCAAACAAGGTGAAGTGAAAAGTAGTTCAGCATATGTCCTTTCAGCAGCCCCAGTACAGTAGGGTTAAAATGATGAGGGCTGATACATTTTTTCTTCCTGACATCCTTCAGTTTGCTTTTTGTTTTATTTTTTGTTTTTACTGACCTAATGAAAGCACAGAACGTGCTTCTGTCTGGTAGACATACAATGAAAGACGACAAGCAAAGAGACAGTCCAGTACGTACTGGAAAGATGTCGTGAGCTGTCAGGGACATACTACTGCACGGTACAAGATCAAATATGTGGTGGTATATTAATTCACCTGGTTATTCCTGTCGTCTTAGAATCAGCTCTGTTGTCTTATCTGTTCCTAAGGAGTCAGATTTTCCCTGAGGCACACATTTCTCAGGGTTCGTTTGTTCGGTTTTCTTCTTCCCTGAGCCTCCTGCAGCAGTGCTGGCGCTTTAGAAGCCGCTCCGTGAGGAACCGCCGCGCCCGCGGGCAGCGCCGGCCGCCCGTCCCTCAGCGCGGGCACCGCGGGGGCTGCCGGGGCGCAGGGCGCGGGCGCGGCGTCAGCCGCGCGCCGGAAGGGGCCGTCGCCTCCGAAATGGCGGCGGGAGGCGCTGCGCGGCGGCAGGTGGGGGCACGGGAGAGGCGGGGCCGCTCCGCCGGGGGGACGCGCTCGCCTTGGCGCCTTCGTGCCCGCGCGCTCCGCTCCCGCAGCCCCCCCTTCCTGCGGAGCCGCTCCGCCCGCCCCGCGGCGCGGCCTTCCCGGCCTGGGGGCTGAGGGACTGCGGCCGGCCGGCCCCGGGGAGGAGGAGGGGGCGGCTTCGTTTGGAAGCCCGTCGGCGTTGGCACGGCGGGGGCCTGCCTGCGGCTGCGCTGGCGCTAACCCGAGCGGGAGGCGGTGGCTCCTCGGGAGCAGTGGGCTCTGGCTGCGGGCGCTGCGCCGGGCAGGCCGAAACTCGAGGCTTCGGGCTGTGCCCTGACCGCGAAACGGCGCCCGGCGTTTCCCTCATAGCGCTGCGTTGGCTTGTCTCCTGTCTCCGCAGGTGGTGGAGAAACTGCGTTTTGTTGCTTTGCACCAAGTTTGGAGGTAGCTTGTGCACGGATTTCTGCTGCAAAGGGCAGGTTTGGAGGCTGGATTAGGTTTTGCAAAAGTTAATAGAACTTGGTAACTAAAGTTATGAAGGCTACCTGTATAACTTGAAGCATTTTAAGCCTATATTTTTATGATCTTGCTCAAGCACAAGCAGATAATAGAAGATTCAGCTTAATCTTTCAAGATGTTAATGGCAATGTAGGAGATGGCATCAACAGTTTTTATGTAAGATGTATCAGGGGTGCTCGTAGCTGGTGAGACCTGGGTGTCTTTGTTAACTAAATCATTCACACAATGCTTGGTGGTTTGTGTGTGTGTGTGATCTAAGCTTCTCATCTCAGTTTTTAAAGACATAAATTTTGTTTTCTGTGGTTCATCAGTGTTTCACATACCCTTCACAAGATGTCAAGTCTTGTAGAGCATAGGGAAATAAATGTCCTCTTTATTTTTCTGTTCATAAGAGGTAATTCATTTGTTTGTGCCTTAGGACAGAGAGACAACTCAGCCTTGGACATTAGGTAATGAGGATGATTTCAGGTGTTTATATTTTTTTTTCTGAGGAAGAATAAAGGGCACCAAAGACAGGAGACGTTAACTGCCCAGTTAGTGCAGACGTATAAAAGGAGCTGAATTTTCTCCAGGAAGGGCAGATACTCCTTTTACAAAATTTGGGGGACTAACCTATGATAATACATTCGGTAATTATGTCCATTTCTGAGAAAATTCAGAGATTCCTATGGAGAACAAGATCCCTTAAAATGGTGAAGTTGTGCACACAAGGCCGTATGTTCCTTTGAAGACCTTGATTTAGCATTGTAAGTCTGTGCGTTCACAATAACATCTGTCTTTTTTCGGGGGGGAGGGGGAGGGGATGTGTGTGTTTTTAACACAAGCTAATTAGTAGCTCTTCCTAAAATGTGCGATGTCTCCCAGTGAGCTACTAGCAGTTATGTATTTGATGATTCTCTGGAGCATTGTAAAAGAGAGCATTGGAGCATTGCAGTTTTATTGGACAGTGTAATCTGATTTTTATCTTCTAAAATATTGCTGGAGCAATGTTCAAACAGTATCAGGATGTCACTCAAAGCTGTCTGTGTTTGGTTTTAGGTTGAATATCCCGATGCGCAACTTTCTGGCTTATTGGAGCATGATGGAGCTTGCATGGTCACATCTTGCCTGAGGTCTTCTCAGAAACTATGTCATGAGGTTATTTTGCTGAGCAAAACTGTTACTTGATGCCTGTTAATAGAAGAGTATCGTATCACTTTGTGACAGCACTTCATAGTGGACTATTTGGGTACTGTAATGTTCCTCTCACCAGCACATCATGGTAGATGTAACAGAGAAGGAGATGGATAACCCCACATTTAAAAGTGACACTGTACTTTCTGATGTTCACTTACACTGTCCAAACAAAAGGCACCTTATGGTACGATTGAATGCAGTTGGACAACCAGGTAATGTATGTTTAGATTGACGGAGCTATATTTTAAGTGTATTTGTATCTTTGTAATGTCTGAATCCTTCTTTGAATGGTTGATATTAATTATTACATATTTAATTCCAGTTAGAAGCAGAATCACTTCCTACTCAGTCTTTAGGAAGAAGTCTAGCTGGATTCTCCTTATGAAATTAACTACAGAAATTAAAACTCTTAATGTAGAATTTGTAGGCAGCCTATCTTAAAAAAGAAATCTTAAATGACTTTCTGAGAAGTAACCAAATTAACTTGCTTGCCGGTTTAACTTTATTTATTTATTTGTTCATTTGTCTATAATCTCAATAGAGCACTTTGGGGATCATGTTAAAAAGTTGGGATGTTTCTGGCATGCAGACAAAAGTTGAGAAGCTGGGGGGTTTAAATAGTATAACTTAAGTTTAAAATAAAAATTATCAGTAATTAATTTATGAATTTTTATAAAATCTTTTTGTGATGATTTACGATCTATTCCAGAGGAGCCTAACAGCTTTGTTTGTGTTTTTTTTGTTTTAAAAGAATTGGCAACAATTCAGAATAGCATTGCTCAGAATAGCAATGGTTTTGACTGACTTAGATAATTTGAAGAGTCAAGGCGGTAGTGGAAATGAATTGGCAGATGCCTCTGACTGATTGCCACCTTGTAGGTTTCTGTAAAGTTGTCAAGGAAACTGACCTTGAAGCTGCTGATAAAATGTTCTGTAGAAAAGTACAGTTCCTGCTGTGACAGGAGTGTTAATTGTTTTTTCAAACCCAGTTGTGACATAAAAAGAATAACTTTTGCAGCTGTTCTAGCATATGACAATGTAAAAATGATAGAAGTAGCTTGACAAAGAAGTGGAAAATAATTTTGACCCTGATCAGGTCAAAAACAGGTGATTAATGCTGTGGTGTGTCTTCATGCTGTTCAACATTTGTTTGCTGTGATTTCTTTCTTTGCAAAGAACCTTTCAACAGAATGAAATGACAGCATGTGCCACCTACTCTGAATGTACTTGGTCTGGGAAATTCCTTTATTTATTAAGACAAGAATTGGATTGTAGTATAATAGCTTTTACTCTAATAAATACAACGACAATCTGCCACTGTCACTTTGCTGTTTTTTAGGGAACCTCATGGGGATTTAGTCTCTGCTGCTTTGGGTCAGTTTTACCTTACACCTTTTGAAATGCTATAGAACATGCAGAGGATCAGAATGGACTTGGAGAACAAAAACATTTCATTAATTGATACCATCCTCTAATTTGTTAAATATTCAAATCACTTTAATCTGGTTGTCAGGCAAACAGTAGATGACTTAAAAAATTTCTCATGCTGGGATAGGCAATGAAGATTTTATTAGATCTAGCTGAAAATGGTCTCTCTGGAGAAGGACTTCTCTCAGGTTACAGACCAACTTTGAATATCTTGCTTTCTAAAGAAACTGGGATAGAACTCCATAAACTGAAATTGTTGAAACCAGTGGTGGCAAGCTTTTTATCTCTTCCCCTTTGGTGAGAATGAACATAATTCTAAGACATTCTTCTTAGAATCTTGCTGGTATTGACCTTCTTCACTAGTCGTATTCTTGGCTATCTTTTTCTCAAGTCTCAACACATACTGTGTGATTTTGGAATAATAGTACCCAGCCTAAGATGTCTACAAACACTGATTTCCTACCAGAGTAGGTGAATCGAATTCCATGATTCTGTGTTCCCAGACTGACCCGTTCAGTCAGGCACAGTGCATAAGCACTGCTGTACAGCTGAGATCGACTGTAGATGGAAGGACAAATGTTTGTTCTTCCTCTTGTGTTGTACTCAGACAATACAGATTCCTATAATTAAAATTGCAAGGTCCATGTTTGGATAACTTAAAATTTTTAATAGGTGCTGATGTCACTGGATGGTAGTTGCAAAAGGTTTTTAATTAATTGGTTTATTGAGAACAATGGCCTTACTCATTTAATCTTGTCAAAGATTCAGTTTGAAGACTTTAAAAAAAAAAAAGTGTCAGCATGTCCAACTTTGGCAAGCTGTCTCCTGTGAGCTTATTTCTGCTCTCTCATACTAAGCTGATTTCAAGGCTTGAAGTGCTTGAATTCCTAAAGACTTCTAAAACAATAAAAAAAATTCTACTTGCTTTTTGCTAGAACATGTTTGTTTCTTATAAAGTAGGAATTAAATCTTAACCAAAAGAAACAAATTCCAACTTGTATTAATTCTTTCAGCTTGGTTTGAGCTTGTCTCAACGGAAGATCTTTTGGGTGTAAGAAACCATCCCTTCTGCCAATTGTTAAAATAAGTGTTACTAAGTCAGATGAAGGTGTGCGTTGTGACTGAGTAGATACTGAGTCAGCCAGTAGACTCTTAAAGTGCTTCATTTATTTCCACTGACAGAACTTAATAACAGAAATATTTCTTCGTAGCAAATTTAACTATATTTCAAATTTTCAAGTATGATTTTTTTATCCTCTAGATTTTTAATATGTGAAACGCATACCAAAATTTCATGCATGTGGAAGTTGCACATAATTTCTGTTCTTACCTGGTGTTTAGCTTTTCCCGCTCCTCTGTGTTTTTACAGTATTCTTGTCATGCTTCAAACTTCTTCGGAACACAGAAGATTTGGCATCTGAGAAACATGTGAGAGAAGCTACAACAGAAGGAGAACACCAGTACAGAAGTGGAGATGAACTGTGTGACAAGGACAGGAATACTCTAAAAAATGAAAGAGCATTGAATAGTGAAGGAGTAGAAGCTCTGCTAGATGATGACGGAGATTTGGAAGTGGTCAGAAGACCTCGAAGTGCCTCCGATTTAGAAGCGGAGGATCTTTTGAGGGACAGAGTGTATCCTGTAATTCTGATGAAAGGGAAAGAAGATGCTTTTGAAGATGAAGAACAAGAATGCACTTGCAGTGATGTTGTTAAAATAGGTAAACAGTCAAGGATGTTAAAATAGGCTTACAGTCAAGGAGAAATGGAGTAAATATGTTTGTGTAAAACGAAAAACAGGTTTTCTTTAGAAATGGAACAGCAGTTGTTAAGTGAAAGGAGATAATAACACAAACATAATACTGTGATATTGTAAATATTTTAAAAATTTACCATTTTTCTCCAGAAGTGATTTGGGCAATGGGAAACTCGGTGCTCCTTAGTTAAGAGTGGGGGTCTCGGCATTATCTATTATTATTATATAGAATGAAGAGTGTTTAGTTCTATATTTGAATAGGAAGCATGACTTGATTTTCAAATTTGCCACTATGGAACTTGATTTGAACAACATTTTGAGATAATTATTTCTACTCTACTTTCATTTTCACAGAACATACTATGGCAACCCCCTTAGAAGATGTCGGTAAACAAGTATGTATTCTGCCTTGTAGTATCTTGCTGTTCATGGGTTGTGCTTCAGAATTTACTTACTTTTAACTGCTGCTTTTACACACAGGTCTGGCGTGCAGCCTTTCTTCTTGCTGATTACATTCTGTTTGAACGGGATACATTCAGGTGTTGCTCGGTGCTAGAGCTTGGAGGTGGCACGGGAATGACAAGCATTATCATGGGAACAGTTGCCAAGAGAGTTTATTGCACAGGTAAAGCAGTTATTTTCAGTTAAGTATTTTCATGAAACTTCACGAAGCAGTGCTTTTATCCTGGCATTTTTATACTCATCTCTTCAGTTTTAGTTAATAATTTTTATTAATATGTATAAAGTTGTGTTGTTTATTGAAAAATAACAAGAACTTTCTCAACAGATTGAAAAAGCAGTACTACTTTTAAGCACAGGAGTTTAAAAGCAAGATACATTGCTGTGAACTCAAGATAGTGTGCCTAGATTAAAATGGGAGTATAGGGATCTAACTTCTTTCTTCAAGGGTAGCTCAGAGCTTAGTACTGAAAAACAAAAGCAAGAAGGATATTAGGGAAGCAATCATCAGTGGATAAAGTTGCTCTGGACTTTCCTTAATCTCGTCAGTTTGAGAGAAATTTAAGAGTATTAGTCTGAGAGGTCAGGGGCATGCACAGCCCATGCAAAATATTCTTGTTTTGAATATCATTATCACTTTTTTCCAGATGTTGGTGAAGATCTTCTGGCCATGTGTGAGCAAAATGTTGCATTAAACAAACACCTGATGGAGCCGGGAAGTAAGTGCTATACAGTCAGTGTTTGTGCAACTGTCTATATATGAACTACTTGGGGATTAAACAGCACAGTCATTGACTACCTAGCATATTCACAAGTAAAATTAAATTTTTGTCTTGGTTGAAAGTGACTCATTTAAAGAGAAAGATGTAAGATACCTATATGTGGTCCATAATGGCACAGCTTCCTTTTGAGAAGAACAAAATACTTATTCTTTCTCTGGTCATCATTTAAGACCAGCTGTAGTTCCTAAACAGTCATTGTGCGAGTTTCACTGAGGTAGTTGGGAGGATCACAGATATCCAAGTGCCAAGGGTCACATAAACAGAGTGTAAATGACAGAGGTAGAACTCTGGAAATGAGAAGTATTTTGCAGGTGAGACATGTAAGAGAGAACATAGGTTGTCTTTCTGACCCTTAAGTTCATCCTGTTCTTTTGTGAGTGGGTAGCTGGTTTTGTACAGTAAATGATTTGATGTTCGACTTCACTTGTTTCCTGTGTCCTCATAATAGATCTTCATCACTTGTTTCAGTACAGATTTTGACTCCTTACTTTTGTTTAGGTACTGTCTGAAATGCCATTTGTGATTGATGTGATCTTTCTTCACCCACAGGAGGGGAAATTAAAGTAAAAGAACTGGACTGGCTGAAAGATGAATTCTGCACTGGTAGGTGGTGATAACCTGGGTCCTTTCAGACAGGGTTTGGTGTTTTGTTTTTTTTTCCCTTCAGAGCCATAAAGAAAAGGTTATTCCGTTGTTTATGACGTAAGTCCTCCAGCACATCTGCCTTTGGAAAAATAGTTGAAAGTACACGATTGTCTTTGGGTGAATCATTGCCACGTGAATGAGTAAGGAGGGGTTTACTGATAGGTTGAGAATAGACAAGTGATGGCTGTCCTTTACTTAGGTCAAAATCCAGAGGTGCAAACAAGATGTCTGTTATGTGGTGATAATGGAATCCAGGCACAATGACATGGATTTGAGTTACTGTAATCCAGATTTTGATGTGATGGTATTGTGTTGCTTATGACTGCATAAATATAAAACTATAAAAGGTGGTGGGGAGGGTAGGTGGTGATTGAAGATGCATAAATACTTGTTCCAAATGTAGCGGTGAACGTGTTATATTTTAAATATTTGCCAAGGGAATGTGTTCTGCTGCTTTTAGCACGATAAAGGCAACTACCTTGAGTAACATTTCAAGTGCAATTAATGGTAGTAAAGCAGATCACTAAAACTTTCTAGTGATTGCAAGGTCAACACAAAACTGTAGCACTAGGTTATATGAAGCCTACTTTATAGATTTTTTTTTTTTATATCATCAGTTGGATTTGATGTAATGCTTCTAAAAAATAGAACAACTATTTAAGCAAGTGGAAACAGCCTTTACACATTCAAAAGCCTCTCTTGGACCTCAAAAAATTCTGGTTAATGAAAATATTTGATACTGCCAGTTGAAAAGGCTTTATGTTTTTCAGACTTTCAGAGAAAGTTTCTATATTTTAACAAAGTCTAAATTTAAAAAGCATGATGAAGTAGGAAGCTTAATCAAAACTTATACGAAGATTCATTTGTTTTTTCATTTAAAGGATTATTTATTTTAATATAGTTAAATCTGTGATCTCGCTACAGGGTAGTTAATTGGTTGTAAATTCTAAAGTCAAAGAAAACTTATTCTTGCCAGTCAGCCTTGGAAAGATTGGACGTAACGCAGAGAAAGCAAAGGACTGCAGGGAACTTCAGAGAATGAATAGAGGGAGGTTTTGATTTACCTTCAGTGCGATGCTCCATTTATGGAGTAGCTGATGACCACAGGAGTTAAGAAGTTTCTTTTTTCCAGCTGTCAATCATTTGAGACATTTAATCATATACACCAAAGCCATATTCTTTGTTACAGATCCTGAAGCTCCTTATAGCTGGTCTGAAGGAGAGATTGCTGATTTGCATGACCACTGTACTGTGATAATGGCAGCTGATGGTAGGAAAATATAAACAGTAAGCTTTTAAATCAAACACTTGAGCATTATGAGTAATAATTTAAATATACCTAGTTTGCTTTTAAAACCTAATAGGTCAGATCCTTACCTAATTTGTCAAAGATCTGCCTTAAGTGTTCCTGCCTGTATTTTTTTAAAAACAATTGTATTTACATTCTGAATTAGCAATAGGAGAACAGATGTTGAAAACTATTAGCTTTTTCTTTCCTTTGGTGTGCTAATTATTTGTGACTAAATAAATTACTCAAAGAACATAATCACAAGTAAGTGATGAATTTGACTTTCAGAAGAATTTTGTTGTCCTACCTTTGTCTTGCATCAGATAACCTCTATGCAAATAATGATATATAGGTGGTTAGACTAATATATTCTATAATGTGAAAAACAATTTCAGATGCTGCACTTGCCCATAGAGTCTATGCCTTTGGATATCTCTGTCTTTTTTTTCTGCTCTTTTTCTTGCTAGCAAGTGAAAAACTGAAAAATGACAGGCTAGCTTATCTGTATAGGAAAACCATTGTTTTGATCTATAAATAAAGGAGGATTGTTTTTCGTTATGATATTGAAAGGTGTTGCAAGACTGCTTTCCAAGGGGATATGGTTAAAATGGTTTATTAATTACTGCCTTTTTTGTATTTTTGTAAGAAATTAGGCCCTATATGTTGTAATATTCTGTCTTTTTTAGTTTTGCAGTAAGGTATTTCCAGGCTGAGAGAAATCTTGTTAAAGTTTTGTAAGTTGTCTGACAGAAGTGATTCCCATTGGTACGAGAGAAATCTTAAAGAAAGCCTAACATAAATAGCAGCAGTGGATGCTGTTAAAGGGTCAGTTGTTGCCATTAAAAATATACTTTGGGATTTAGTTAAAATAGTGACTTGTTTGATTAGAATAATCAAACTAAGGCCTGTTGTTGTTTCATACCTGAGACTTAAGTAAATAATACACTTAAACATACGTATTTTATGCTCTTAATCTTTTTTTTGTAGTGTTCTATGATGATGACCTGACAAATGCCTTGTTCAGAACGCTGTATAGAATCACACAAAACTTGAGAAATTCTTGCACGGTTTACCTAGCATTAGAAAAGAGGTGAGTATTACCAAGAACTTAAAATAAAAAGCACTAAAAACTTTACGTGCTTTCTTTATTTGGAAGAGACATCTGATTTGATTGAAGGTTGCCTTCTGATTTTCATTGTATTAGTTGATCACAGGCTGCAGTATATGCTCAGGACAAGCATTTGTTTTTTTGTATGTGCTTAATTTTTATCAGTTCAGAATTTGACTTCCCACAAGTGTTCGGCTTTTCTTGTCCTGCCTTTGTCTCGCATGAGATAACCTCTGTGCAGAAAAGGATAAATAGGTGGCTAGACTGATGTATTCTATAATGGCTGACAACATTTGCTATATATATTTTTGAGGTCATAGAGTGGAATGAAGGGACTTAGAATTAGTATATATGTTTCCCAGCTTGAGTACCTCTATAACAATTTCTCTTGTGTTTTCTTTCAAGGAAGCATTCAATGTTTTTAAGTAGTCATGTGTTGCAGTCCATTCACAAACTAATATATAAATAGGCTTTGCTTAAATCTCTGGAGATATGTAAGCAATAGCTATTCACATTATTTGTTGCCAAGTGTTTGTCCAGGAAGCCAAGCCAGTGATTCTGTTGTGGCAAATGCTTTAAAATCAATGGAAGGATTCATCCAAGAGTTATTGTGTACTGATGCTAACATAGGTCTTGTCCGCTTTTCAGGAATAGCGGGACGGTTACTTTTTTTTGGCTTTCGAAGTTAGTTAATTACACTGAGAAGACAAACATTTTCCATTAGCTGAGGAAAGTTACGTAGTTATTTAAGATGCCAGTATAGGACAGACATTTTAAATGAAATATTCTCTTGCTAGGCTGAACTTCACTTTAAGACATATGGATGTTACATGTGAAGCCTACAGTCATTTTAGAAATACTCTAAATGATTTGGAGAACCTCCAAGATGGAAAAATGAAATATACTGTGGAGCCCATTAAGCTTGATTTCTGCCAGTTTCTCGTTTATGAACGAATTGAGCAGTTGGTAAGTGGCGTTTATTAAAATAAATGTAATGTGTTGGGCTAATCATCTCAAATTTGTTTTCAACTGTTCACTTAACATGAAGTAAGTATAGCAGAATAAACATTACCTTTTCATTTATTTCCATTTAGCTTTTTGTTGTTTTAAAATTATTCTTGCTTGTGCTTACATAATCTATACCAGATTGACATAACATACCCTCTTCTATCACCAGCAGTACAGTGGCTTAGATTGCACTCATTTCCTCAAAGGTTAAGAAACAACCTCCATTACAAAAATACAATTTTTGCGATTGACTAGAAAATGGGACCAATATCTCTTCTCATTAATTTGCTTCTAGAAGAGCTTTCATTTCATAGTTTTAGTAACGCCTTTCCTAGTTCAGGGTTCAGGAAATAATGTTCTAATATCTATGAAGAAGTTGATTAGCTGTGAACTTCTGTATTTCAGAAACATGTCAGATATAATATTTGTAGTTATCTAATTACCTCCCAAGTACTTACGGATCTCTTTCTCTATTTTTTTTTCCAATTGTCTGTTCTTACGAATATTATGCAGGGTAGCTAATAGCTTGCTAGCTTCTAGAATAACACAATTTAACAGATCTTTTTAGAGAACTTGAAAATATTGTACTGGATTGCAAATCCAAGAAATTATGTTCCTATAGTCAACATACTATTGCTGTGTCTTCTGCAGTATGTATGTGTAGTAAGATTACAGGGGCCACAGTTACTTCATGAGATTGAATTATTTTACTTAATGCTGATACCTTCAGGCATAAATCATGCATGCAAAACTTCAAAACAAGTTTTAGAAGTATATAAATGTAACGTGGATTATACCTAAATGTGTGAACTCATTCCTTAGCCTTTTTGCAAAAGGCTACTGGTCTTTGAAATATATGCATTTTTAAAACGCCTAAGTTTTCTATTTATCATGAAGTATACTGCCACAATTCAAGATGTCATGGTGAAGAGTATGTGATAGTCTGCTTAATAATCTTTTGTGTAGCAGACTGATTTATTCTACAGAAATAGTCGTCTGTTTTTCATCTTCAGTGTCCAACAGATTGAGAAGGGGGGGGGTGTTTGTAGAAGACATGCGTTTGTGAGACCTTGATTCCTCAGTAAACTGAGTATTTTTTTCAGTTGTATTTTTACTAGCATTATTGGAAGCGTTTGTCAACACAGGCTAAGAAGAAAAGCAAGATTATCAGTCAAAATACTGCAGAAGGTCATGTAGACCAATGAAATTATTTTAAAACAGATTATTTGAATGATACTAATATTTTATTTTTAAAAATCATGCTACAAGAATGAAGAAATGAATTCTATTGCTCTGTCTCAAAGATAATTTGGTGGTTGTTCTAGGAGATTACATAGATGGATTTAGTATCTCCTCCTCAGATGGAGGTATAGGGTATGTCTTAAAACTTGTCTTCAAGTGGGCATGTTGAACTTTTTCATAATTGCAGCCTCTTGATCTGAGAAAATACTTGTATCTATTTTTTCCACTCCTACAGGAATTGTGGAAGATCATTGCTGAACAGCTAACGTGACAGGGACATGAGAAAATAGAAGATCTTTATCTAAGGATAAAGGCTTTTTTGATGTTTTATTAAGAAAGGATTTTCATCCCAAGAAAAGCACTTTCCTGGTGGAACTGTGTTCTCAGAAAGTATTGCTACGCAGATTTGCTTTACTTCAGTAAGTTTTGGTTTTGGCACTTAGGACATGGTTTCTTTGATGTTTCTTTTACAAAACTGTTTAATGTTGATCTTCAGAGCACGTGCTGGATGCCGAACAGTGGCAGTGACACAGTGACTTGCTGTTTGGGATTGATGACTTAGGGTTTTGAGTCTGTCAAAGAGGTATTTAACCTTTTCCTTGTGGCTGATTTGCATATGTCATGCATTTTCCTTTTTAGTTTTCTAAACATGGACACTGTTCTTGGTCTCGTGCCAATTCCAGATTATTTGTATCTATGGACATTTGTGAAACAGTGTTCTGGGCAGACCTGCTTGTCTTTCATGGACTTTTTTTTAAGCAGTCTGTTTATGAAACTTAGGACAAACTGAAAATTAAGGACTATCTAAATCATTCTAGTTTAGGGCTACTGTCTGAACTGAAAGGAGGCAAGATGAATTTTGTTTGAGTCTCTAAAAATACCCTGCAGAGGTCTTGGAGCTATATTGTCCTGCTGGAATTTTAAGCTATTCTGTCTTTGCCAGGTTGAGGGTGGAAAGGTACCACATGAAGTGATATGCTACCGCTCTTTAAATGTTTGGAATTCTACCTTCAATGTATATGTGTGAGACTGGGGAGAAGGAGGTGGCCAAGAATGTCTTGCCCATTCAAATGGGGCCTTCAGTATCTTAACTTTTGGATTAAAGTACAACATATTGATCAAATCTCTCCTGTGTTATTAATGAAACCAAAAACCTGTTTGTACGTTTTATAAATTTTATGTGTACTATTATGTTTATGTCACTCGCCATATGTACACTGTCATGGAAGTTCTTGCGCCTGCTGGACTCTTAGCGTTATGAGAGTATCGATGATGAAAGCTGTTCCGGCCTGTGACTCGTGGGAGTGTGCATACATTACATTAGAAGCATCTGGCTGACTTCTTGAAAGTCTGTCTTACATTTGGTTTAGTTCAGTAGTTTTAGGTCAGTTACTTCATAACCTGCGTATGTATATGAAGACAATTTTTTTTTGTGTTCTTTAATGAGGTGAAAGGTTATTAGATGATGATGGCCTTTTCCTGTGAGTATAGTCAAAGTAAAAATTACATTATGTTAGCATGTATCTGCCTAGATTAATACAGAACTTCTCTCTCGGAACTCTCATTTGAATTTCAAAGTTACAAAACTGTATTTTAATCCAAAGATTCCCAAACTAGTATTCTTTTTTTTGTTTGTTTGTTTTGTAATGTTATTAACTTTGGTAGAGTAACTGAAAACAACTGGTTTTGAATGCAGCTGCTTATTTAAGTAGTAATTTTTTGAAGGCTGTAGCAAGAAATTAATTTGAACTGATGTGAAATAGTGTGTGCAGTTAGAGAAGATTTTTACTTGCACGGGACTTCTGAAAGTCTTTGGAATGATAAACAGAAACTCGTCCGGGTAGAGTGATACTGTAGATCATTTAAATGTAGAATTCAGCCATTTTACACCAGCTGGTTTAAATTAACATCTGAAAAAGATTTTTATACTTGTATCTTTGGTTGAGTAAATACAAACATCATGGCTGCTTGGGAAGCAAGCTGAAGTAGAATTTCCTCCGAAAGAAACAAAGTTAATCTTCCTGTTGAAGGGAAACAACAGTTTTGGGGGTTCAGTGACTGAGTTCTAAAGGCCAAATTGCAAATTTGGATATGATCCTTATCACTGATGATAAGGAATAGTCAAAAATAGGCAACAATTTTAAGAACACAAGAATCACAAGAGTCTCACAATGCCTTAGCTTTGCAGTGTTAATGAGAGATAATATAGCCCGTATTGCCAGAGAATTGTCCGCTGCTGCTTAAGGATATTAAGTACGGATGCCATTTCTCAGTTTTGACTTTAATCATATTTTAATGTCATACATGGTAGTTCTCAGAACTCATCATGCAAATCTACACCTTCAGCACTTCATTGTTTATTAAGATGATTAAAAGTGGGGAATCGTTTAGTCTTGAGCATACAGCCTATGATTGGGAATCAAGTTAGTGCCTAAAATGATAATGCCTTGAGCACATTATCTGTATTTATGTAACCAAGAAGGATTTTTTCCTAATAAAGCATGAGTTAAAAAATAGTATGCTCCTGTGGTGATGTATAAATTTTGAAAAATTGTAACAGGTAATGTTCTTAGATTTTTTTGGCAGTCCTGTCTTATACCTGGTTTTTTGCTGTGTGTTAGGCACAATATGCCATGATTTTCAGCCAGATGGAAAGGAGAGAAAATATGATTGTGAGGGGGAGAAAATATTAGTATGTGTACAACCGTCCAGTCTAAATTGCACGAGGCTTTCAATTCATACAGCTTACGGAAAAGTCAAGTGATTCAACATCAGGTTAGATGGTCTTGGACTTGTGAGCTACTGGGAAAGAGTTTGCATATTTCATTGTAAAACCCTTAAGAACTCTGCTGGCCTATTCATATACTTCTTTTTGATCACCTCATAGCTAGCAGGGGAAAAAAGGGAGTTAGTGAATGTTTCTAGTCAGTATCGCCCATTCCTGCAAGTCCATTATTTCCGTGAAAGGGGAAGGAAGGGAAGGTAGATGCTTCATCTAAAATTTATTAATGTTTCTACTCTGCTCTGGAGCTGAGGCTGGAAAGATTTCATTTGGAAAACTGACTTTCTCCTCTGCTAAATAAAAGCATTCTGCACTTGGAACACTTCCGAATCTGGTTGGCATAGTCCGCTTGGTCAGCCGGGTGGATCGTTTTGGGGAGAGAGGAACGCAGAGGAGGTGGAGGGGAACCTGTGGAACTCTTGTAGTGCACTTATTTCTGATAAAGGAGAGGAGCGTCACAGTTTTGTTGGGAAGTGTGGTAATGAATGGACACATGATCTTCCAGGAGGAATCTTGTTTGAAACAAATTGATCTTTACTTTTGTCACTGGTGAAATAACACATGTCCTTTCTCAGTCCCCACACTTCAGATGAAGATGGCAGGCATCCCTGTCCTGCTTTTATCTTCTTTTAACAGGAACACAGATAACATAATAGTAGATATTGGTCAAAAGAAGAACTTGAACTTTTATGTGACATTTGAATGAGCACTGCAAGCTGATTACATTATTTCTTTTCAGTCTTTGTTGATGTGAAACTTGGAGAGATGCTTTGTAGTGAACTTCTGTGTGTCATTTTGCAGTAGAAAGAAAAGTTAAGATAATCACTTGATGGGATGCATTATGTATATTTATTATCTGTGTGTGTTCTTATGTGTAGGTGGCTATTCATATACCATACTTGTAGCTCCATCTGCTGTACAACACTTTGAGTCAAAACATTTTACAGTTTGTTAAACACCCTGTTCCTTTCTGTTTTAACAACATTGTATTTTAGAGTAACAGTTTAGGTTGAATACGTAGTTCTGCATTTCTCACCTAGACTTGTAGACGTGTGTATTAGAGATGAAGTTACTGTGGAAATAATCTTGGAAAAAAGTGATGTTTAATTACCTACTTTTTAACAGTAGCTTTAGGAGGCTGCCTCCAGCAGTTCTGGTTTTTCAGGAAACATTCTAGGAAGAAGTGGACGTAACTTTTTGTGTGTGGTAGGGATTTCTCATTCATTAGAAGATCAGGACTTAAATTGGATCTCAAACTTTTATAGCAGATAAATTTCATGAGATTGTCTGTTCATTGACTCAGCTGTTCTCGTGAACTTCTACATATACCACTAGCTCCAGTCCTTTTTCGTTTTCACCAGAGAATTTTAAGGGCTTTGTCCCTGGCGGTTGCATTTCTGGTTTGTTTGTTTTTTTCGTTTTTTCATTCTGGTTGACATCTTCATGAAACTTGAAGAAATTTGTGTATTTGAGATTTCTACTGTCTTTCATGTCAAGATCAATAAGCCAATGGACTTCAGCATCTTTCCTTAAGGAACCAATATAATACTTGCCTATCTCTAGTGGGGTAGCACAATGTGTTTAAAGTAAATTATGAAATTGATTATTTCACAGCAATGAAAGTTACTAGAGTCCATTTTGGAAAGACTTAAATGCACATTAACAATGACCTTGCAGTATTATATGATTTGATGAACGTTCATTACACTTGTTTCTGAAGCACAGACCCACGTCTTGCTAGAGTCTTAAATAGCATAAGGGGAAAAAATAGCAAAGCGGATGATTGTACTTTTCCTGGTGCTATACAAGCAAATCATATTAATTACAAAATAGAAAAGGGAGAGATCCTGGAGAGAAAATAAGATTCCCTGAAACTGGGGGGGAGCGATCCATAGTGGTCCTAGAAAGCAGCACAAGGAATTCCTGGAAACCCAAAGGGATTTGGAGGGGCACGGGGATTCCTACAAAACTTGAGGGAAATCTTAGAAAGTAGTGTTAGGGTTTTCCTGGAAAGCCAGGAACTGTGGGGAGGTGCAGCCCTACGCAGCAGTGTGGGGATTGCCAGGAAGCAGCACAGGAAACTCTTAGAAAGTAATGGGGGGTGGGGGTTAATTCTTAGGAAGTAATTGGGGGCCTCCTGGGAAGCAATAGGGGAAATTCAGGAACTCAAATGTCTAGATGATGCATACAAGTAAGCTTGATCATGAAGTATTTATCATTATTTTTTTTCTTTAATGTCCTTTTATGTAGAGGTACTGGCCTGTCAAAAGATGAAGGTGCAAGTTATAATGCTCATGGAGAAATAAAATTACAGATTCTTGCAGACAGAATGAGGAAGCAAGTCCCCAGTTTTATTCCATCTGTGCAGATGCCCTGTTTCTTCTATTGAGCAAAGTGTTTTCAGAAGCAGCCTTTTATGTGGGCTGAGTTTTGGCTGCCCATCTTTGAAGAGCCCTAAGAGTCTGAGTCAAGTTCATGGGTTACTATGCTGTAGCTGAATCACAGTCTGACCATTTGAACCATGATCACTGAAGCAGATATATGTTTTTCTCCATGTGGGCTACAGGTGAATGGTATCATTTTGTATTATGCTTTATTTTGATACAAGAATAGGTAGCTGCTGTAGAAGCAGTCCTGCTTTCAACCCCCAGTGCTTAGTTAATATTCTAGTTGTGTATTTTGTGTTTTCCCCTTCCGTAGTGTTGGTTATAGCAATTTTGCAATCTGAGTCAGATTTTTTGATTCCAAGAAAATCTAATTGCAAGTGTGTTTCTCCATTGGATCAATGAGATCTAATCCAACAGACTCCCGTGATCCACTATAAGGCCATCAGTAGAGTTTTGTTGCTGGGGTATGAGGAGGGAGCAGACCAACTATTTTGATGGCAATGGATAGTTGGGTCCACTTTGGAGTTATATGAGACTGTACTCGTAACACATGTGGCAGTGTGTGGCATTTTAGCAAGCTGATTTATCCCAGGCACGTGCCTGAGACCACGATTACCTGTAGTCAGATTGCCAGAAGTGTTACGTCCAAATGCTGCTGTTGATTTTAAAAGAGTTGGTGCTGAGTGTTGGGTACGGGAAGCTAAAGGCTGCTTCTACAAAGTGGATGCTGAATTCCTGTGTATCTGCTTGTTGTGAAATGTCAAGAATAGCTGCCTGCCTTGTAAACTTGTAGAGATTTTTAATCTGAAAGTAAATTGAGAATTATTCACTTAATGCTTAGCAATATGTCTTTAAAATGCAATTCATCTCCTGAGTGTGATTATGGTGTTCATAACCTGAAAAATACAATTGGCAGAAAAGAACTTTCCTATAGATTAATCCTAAAGGTTAGGGACTGAAAATTTTGTTAAGATCCATGTGACAAGAAATAGAAAATGTGGAAGGAACAGAGTTAGGGAGTAAGTAATAATTCTCCATTTCTTCCTGCATTCTGAAACTTGTTTTCATTTATTTGAAGACATTGTAAAGAGAGAAACTAATTATCATTAACCAAAAATAATCAGGCTCCAGTCCTGAATGGGATCTGCCACAGCTGCTGGGTAGAAGCTCTTTCTTTTCAGATTCTTCTGTGTCTGTTACAAATCCTGCCCCTTCTTCACTTTCCCCTACCCTCTAAAGAGAAGATTATGCAGTGGTTTTCATAGGACAAAGTATAAATTATTGATTAATGAGCTGACTGTTACTTAGAGAGTTACACCAGACTGAGCGGTAAGCACGGTGTATGTGTGTAGCTAAAACAAAACAATGGAAGGAGACAAAAGAAGTCTTTGGAGGTTCAAGTCAAGTAGTAGGATTTGAAAATGAGCTACTTCTTGCTGCTAGGCTGTCATATGCTTTGGCATGTGACATAGGTCCAAAGGCTTGTGTTTTCTTACAGACTTGATCCTGCTTTTGTTTTGCTCATCCTGACCCTGACTTTCTGTGTGTCCTGCGCGTCTGTGCTGAAGGTTGGTGCATTAACAGGGTAAAGGTTCATCTTGAAAAATGCTGCCTCTTGAGGCTGCCAACAGAGTGCAGTCAGATGTGTTGGTACGGCATGTTGCCTCGGAGTAGGATTTCTTCCAGCAGATGGCATAGGGAGTTTCTTTTAGCAATGCCAGCACCCAAATGAAGTAACATCGTATCTACATACGTGTGTGTGTGTGTTTACAGATTGCTCGCCTAAGCCAGTCCCAGTGGTGTCGGGAAGAGGAGATGCGAAGAAACATCCCTAGCTTCTACAGCAAGGTGAGTGTATTCTCTAAGCTCCTGCTTCCTTTGTATGAGGGATTTTCTTTTGTCATAGGGATAGTGGCAGCAAATTGCACTCTATAAAAATTCTCTTTATTCGATGGATTTTGTTCTCTCCAGTTTATTATAACTAATAATGATTCTGAAAGAACAAGAGTCTTGTTTTATGTTTATACGCCTAGGACTTGAGCTGATCAGGCAATGAAAATAATACTAACACCAATTATAAAGAAAATAAGTTATCTGGAAAATGAAAGAGAAGACAGAGTTTATCATAGGAATATATGATCCAAAAATGTCTTTCCAGTCTTTGAGTGCGGTTTGGTGCTAGTACAAGTGACTGTACCATGCAATCCCTTGGGAACTTGTCAAGTGCACCATCTCTCCATTCCTCAAGAAATGCTATTTTTCCCTTTGAATGCTGGGTATATTTGATAGTGAATGAGATAGTGACAAGTAAGGTGTTAATAATAATTAAAAAGTAACATTAACTCCTGCCTCAAAGATGGAGAAAAACATATACAATGAGTTAGGCAAGAAAGTTAACAGTGAGTTGGACAGAAGATACCATGAGAAAAGTAGAGTTTGCTGCTTTGTAACGGCCCAACTCGATTCCTACTATGGGATATCAGTAGTAGGTTTACATTGCTGATTGATCAGAAGGGACACCAAGAAATTATCTGCTCTATTTTCCTCTCAAAGCAGAATAATGCGCATCTGAGAATCTTGTTGAATGTTTGTCTTCCTTCTTATTAAAGCCTCTCATGATAGAGATCCTGTATTTCTCCCAGTAATCTGTTCTAGTGCTTCATTATTCTTTGCACCACAAAGGTTTTCTTAATGGCTAAACTGCCACTTTTCTTGCAATTTTGGACTATTAAATCTTAGTGTAATAAACTGTGACAGATGTAAGAGTTCTACCCAGGATGAGTGGAAATGAAGAGGCGTAGATGGCCCAGCCTCGAGTGATGCATGCAGGGACAGAAGGTGCTGTGACACCGTCTGCAAATCGGTGGTGTTTGCAGCAAAAAAGAACAGCTTCGGCAGCTCAGAGCCTGCAGGGTTCCTGCCTTGCTTGTGTCGTGTTCAGCTCTCCTGTCTAGTGGCCTCCAGCTGCTTTGCCAGGATATCTGCTCCAGGATACTCCTTGGAGCCTTTGATGGAGGTACCTCAGGGCTGAGCAGGGTCAGACAGTTCCTCTCTCGTGACTAAGTGTGCATCTGTTACGAATCCCAATGCAAGAGTTCTGTAAAGTCATCTGAAAGGGGAGAGGATGCCTGCACGTTGGTCACAGGAGAGGGGAGGGAGGTGTACGTTTCAGAAGCTTCTGTTGGCCTTTTGCTAGCCAGGTCTTAGGTTTTGAAGAAAAACCAAGACCTTGAATGAGACCTAGAATTCTGTGAGATGGGAGTCAAGGCAGGATTCAACATGCTTGCAATAGCTTCTGTGGCGGAGGAGATCCACCCAATAATAAATATTACGATGTGAGTTTCAAGGGTAGTTTTGTGTCTGCAAATACCACGTTGCTGTAGATGAACTAAGGGGTCATTATTGCTTACGGAGAAACTATTGTGAAAGCTTAATGTTGGTGAGCACTCCCACACGATATAGTGGGTTGATTGATTGCTGATGTCTTCAGAGAGGATTGAATCCTGGCTATAAACTTACTGATGCATCAGCGCTGCTACTGACTTAATCTCATCTGAATTCTGGACTGTTTCAGTGGTAGGGACATGCGTGGTGTTGGGTAGGAGGATTCATGTGCTGCCTGCATGTCGCTGCCACGTGCATCGCATCTAGCTGCTTCGATCCACTACTGTCTACAAGAAAAAGGTGTTTGTTCTAGGTCAGACTTAAATATTAGTGAAGACTGGGATTTTAAATTTGGAGTTTGACATCAATACTAGCTTTAATTTGAGTTTCTAATCTGAGTTAAAAGCCCAAATGACTTTCTCTGTTGCTGATGTCCCAAGTGGCTGCAGGTAAATACTAGGAATTAATGAAAGGACAGTAGGTCTTCGTGAAGCTGTAATAGTGCAGACCCAGATTCCCATCACGGTGAGCAAACAGGCTCCCCTGCCCGTCCCTCAGGTGCATCATGGCCTACAGAGCTGAGTGGAGCACAGCAGTCCAAGAGAAGGGCTGGCAGCTCCTTTTTCAAGAGGAAACTAGCTGCTAGTGCCAGCAACAGCATTTCAGTTTCTCTTGTTTTCCCTGCCAGACATGACAGGTAGCCAACGTGGGCAACCTCTGCTCTAACGGCCTGCGCTGCGGCAGCGGTTGCAAGTCGGGTCCGCCTGCAGCGGTGTGTTCCATCCGTCAGCGAGGTTTCGGAAGGGTCTGTCCTTAACAAACCGTCCTCGGCAGACGACAGCCCTTCCTGTCGGCGAGGCCGGTCCCCTTCACAGAGCCTCTTCCTCCTGCCCCCGGCCCCGGGGGGCGGACCGGCGCTGCTGCCCCGCCGCGTCCCCACCTCGAACGGCCGCGGCACCGGCCCGGCCCCGCCCCGCGCCGCCGGGGGCGAGCCCGAGCCGCGCGCCCCCATTGGCCGCGCTGGGCGCGGGGCTGCCGGCGGCGGCGCGGATTGGCTGCGGCGCGCCGAGACGGGCGGAGAGCGGCGGCGGGGTCGCGCAGGCAGCGGGCAGCGAGCGCGGGGCCCTGCGGTGGCGGCTGCCCAGCCCGGCCCGGCCCCACGGAGCGCGGCGGCCGGAGGAGACGCAGCCCCGCACCTCCCGGTGAGCGGCGGAACCGCGCGGCGCCGGCGGTCGGGACGCCGGCCGCTCGGGGTGTGGGGGGCCTGCGTGAGCCCGCTGGCGCTCCTCTCGCGGGGACCCGCTCCTGCCCGGCCAGCGGGACTTGCCATGGGCCCCGCTGGGCTAGGAGCCCGCAGGCTGCCGGAGCGCCCCAGCGGGGCGGCACCCCTCTCTCGCTGCCTCCGTCCCCGCAGGTGGCGGTGCCCCTCCTCGCCGGGGGTGCGGGGCAGCCCCGCGTCGCCCTGCCGGGGCGTGCGGTGGGGAAGGAGCGTAGGCTGCCCTCGCCCGGCCCCTCTCTGATGCCCTTCCCGCGGCGAGAGGTTGCTAGGCGTCCTTCCGTCGCCGTCCCCGCCCCGAGGGCACCCCTACAGTGAGTGGGGCGACGCTGGGGCTTCCTGGGGGATGCGGCCGTGGCCCCTCTCCCCGCGGCTCCGCCGGGCGAGCGCGTACGTGTGGGCTGAGCGGCAGAGGTGGCGTGTGCCGCTGGGGGGGGGGTGTCCGTGCTCCTGTCTGATTTCGGGGGTGTTGGCATCCTTGAGGAGCCCTTTTTTTTTTTTTTTTTTTTTTTTTTTTTTTTTTCTGTCAGAGCGTGGTCCTGGACCCCACAAGTCCAGGCAGCCGTTCCCGATGGATTCGGGGGAGCATCCTGAGCAGGAGGATTTGTTGTTATCCGTGAGTTTCGCTGCATGAGGAGGCGGCGTCTGTAATGCTCTGTGCCCCTCGCAGCTGCGCTGTCTCCGTAGGGCTCATGTCCGACAAGCAGGTGGACCCGACACAGACCTGCACAAAGGAAGGGGGGAAAGAAGGGAATGCGAGGGCACAAAACCCATGAGAAAATATGTGCATACCGTGGGGAAAACACGATTGGCTTTGCATATAGCTCTCCTCTTCTTTATACGTTGCAGCCAGCTGAGTAGAAACCTTCAGTAATGGTGTTTATGGAGGCCTGCTGCTGCAATTCCAGCTGAGATTCACATATTCTTTTCAGTTTCCTGTTCTCCAGCTAAGGCTTGTGATGCAAAACCCAAGCCGCTGCCTCAGGCTTTGCCTTGAGACCTCCCTGGCTTCACTTCCCTTACCTTAATTTGTG
Organism: Calonectris borealis; assembly: GCF_964195595.1. NCBI lineage: Eukaryota > Metazoa > Chordata > Aves > Procellariiformes > Procellariidae > Calonectris > Calonectris borealis. The sequence continues at coordinate 4,376,209 of NC_134327.1, forward strand.
CTTTAAAGTAGTGTGTGGCTGTTTAGCCAGAGCTTTGCCTTTGCCTAGCTTGGCTTTTGCCTCTGTGATTCTCCTCTGTTTATAAAATATAGTGAAGGGAATGACATGCAAAGAAACTGAACTATTGTGGGAGATTTCCAAGTAATTTTGTAATCAGTAATGAATGTTCAGGCGTACAAAAATTGGATTTTGCCCTACAGTTCAAAGGCATGGCTCAAGGGTGTGGGCTCTTAAAAGAGTCTTTGCTCCTATAATTTGAGGCAAGGAATTCAGTAAAGGATGAACGCCAACTGGTATAAAAGGAGGATACTAGTAGGGTTACCTTCTGGAAGCTCTACAGTAAGGAAATTACCTATTGAATCCTATTATAGTCTCATTATTGTATTATAAATTGACTTGAGAGCATTTTTTGCAGCTCTTGTTGCATTGTGGGTTTTTTTATTGTAATTGGTCTTTCTTTGTACTTGAGTAGTGCGAGTGTTGGGCAAATTATGCCTGGAGTCAGTTTGTCTTCTGTGATTGGAGTTACATATGCAGACTTGGAGGTCAGTGATTCAAATGCTGGATCATAGCTCACAGTACTAAAGCACAGCATATGCAAAAAAGGATAATATCTGGATGTCATAGTGTTTCTCATCCTTAGTGTTTAAAGCACTTTACAAATGAGATAATCATCACTGGACTGACTGTACAGATGGGGAGATAGATACAGGGAAAGAAAGCTGTTGCTGCAAGTAACCTGCGGGGTAGCCTTTTGGACTCAGGATGGGTGTTCGGGTCTTCTGTGTCTGCAGTCAGCCAGTGTTCTGCCATTACACTGTGTGGTACCTCTTGGGCAATCGGGAGTGCAAAAGACTGTGATGCAGACATGCCCAGATCATGGAGACCTGAGTCTGTAAGTGTACGGTGTTATGAGACAAGCTGACCACTTGTAAAATGCAAGGGAATTGGGGGAAAAAATGCAATAGAATTGCTTTCTCCAAAGCCCAGCCCTTTAGTCTTCTGCGGAATAACAAACTTAGAGGCATGCTGTACAGTGAGGTGCCTTGTGCATTCAGATGCAAAGTAAACTGAAATAAGTGGATAAAATTGGATATTTATGCCCAGGAGGCAGTAAGCAAGCACAGCATGCAAATAAACACCAAGCAAATCAGTAGGTGTCCTGCTGGCAGCTGTGCTGTCTTTGGAAAAGGAAAATGTCCTGATCTGGATTCTTTCAGAAGCAGAGAGGAATTAAGGTGCTCATTAAGATGCCATGTGTATATACATCCAAACCAGTTCTTTCTGCACCTGCCAGCAGCTTAGAGGTCTCTAGGTGGTTGCCCTTGCCCTGTCTGGTTTGTATGGTGCTTAACAGTGACGCTTTAGAACAGTTTGTACAATGCCTTGCATACCCGACAGCTGTATTCGTCAGCGGTCTAGCAATAGCTGCCTGTGTGTTTAGGTACAGCTGCACGGATCTTGGCCCTGCCGGGTGTGCTGACAGGTATGACTCCTGCCCTAGGAGGTGTAACTTCGACTGCAACGTTCCTCCTGCTTTGTGCTCCGATCACTGGGCCTGAATTAAAGCAGCTCAAGTTATCTCGTGACATATACCTCTGCTACTGCTTAACTTCATACTTTCAGTGATTATAACATCAGGGTTCACAGAATTAGGAGGATGTTACAGATGGCCTAAAACAAATTGGATCTGGTTCTTGGCTTCTCAGCTCTGTTTTGTGACTTCTAGGATTGAGAGTCCATTCCAGAAACACTTTTAAAAATTTTTAGCTGTTTCAAGTACAAATTAAGATTCCTTTCCTTTCTTATCCAAATGGAAACAGCTTGTGGAAATGTCTCAGAAAAAAGGGCTGTTTGGCAGCGGTACATGTATGTACTGTATGAACAGTATAGCATTTATTGTTGTATACCAGTTGTATCTTAAAACCTTACTGTATTGGCTGTATACCAGAAACTTTTAATCAAATGGTGACTCTTTCTACTTGGATGAATCTCCTTTGCTCTTGGCTTTGCCTTTGCGAGAGGGAGCAGGGAGAAGAAAGGAATATGTCTTGATGGGGTAATTCTCAGATTTCGTGTAAGACATTTCTCCTTTTTATTGCTTTCAAAGACCATTTGATTCCTTGTTGCAAAAGATGTTGTACATTGCAAATTGTCAATCTGTGTGTACCATTTTTGTTCTAGCAGGCTTTTCCAGTAGTGCTTACTCTTCTTTTACAGTTCTTTATAAAGTATCTTTAGAGTTTTTCAGGCATAATGGTAAGTCTGAATCAAATAGTGAGGTATCTTATCCCATTTGAAAGAGTAATTAATAGAAAAGAGCTGGATTCCATCAGGAGAGCAGCTAGTACTGACGGCTAGGTAAGTAATACAAAATGACACGTCAGGAGCACTGCAGCTTAAAGACCATGAATGATTATCATACACAGATGATTGTCAATGTGGGCCTATTGCCTATGGAAGGATGGATATGCTTTAAAACTTATGTAACAGATTGATCTTTCAGGAGGCTGAAAACACCCTATTCTTGTTCCAAACTGATCTGTTTTCGAATTCCTTTTCTTTACGAACAGAAGAGGTTGCCTTAGGGGTTGGTTAAAGTAGATAACTCTGCCAGCCGCTGCTCTGTGGCTTGAAAGCCATACATCTCTGTCCTCTCTTTGTTTCTGAATTTTGTGATCTGTTTTATCAGATCACAGTCCTGTTTCCTGAAATGATGGCTAAGGGCCAGGAAAAGAGAGAAAATGGTATTTTCTTAGCCATATGTTGTTTGTGCAAAAATAACAGTATTCTGGGGGTTTTCCAAAGCATGCAAAGTGTATAAAAAGAGAATATTGTCCTAAACTGTTTCTGTGGCTTTCAGACTCGTTTCTGATCTGTGAGAGTAGGGTTTTGTACTGTGTCCTTCTATTAGATTGTTTGTCTGTTGCAAAATATTTTACTGTTCATTTCCCATCTCTTAATTAGGCAGATACTAGAAATTCAGCAGAAGAATCAGGTAGGAACCTTGGTTATGTGTTGCAGTTTTTGATTATGTGGAAGAAGAAGGTTGTCTCTCTTTCTGTCCAGTGGAGGTCTATTTGCAGCAGAGAAAACATTTTCAGAGAGTATGATTTTCTTTTGAAAAGAAATCCCACTCTTTGCAGCATGAAGTTTATGTTCTTCTGTCCTAGTTTGTGGATTTGGAGTATTTTTGCATTTTGTGTGTGGCAGCTTCTACGCTTGTAAATTCTGTTGAGGAAATGAATACGTGTTCTAGCTGGGACTGGATAGTCATTTAATTGTTTTACTGCACCAGCTAGCAGCTGATCTCACTAGCTTCCTTTATGAAGGTATATTGCAGCCGCTTCTGAAGCTGTACTTCTGAAAGCTTGACACCTGCGGTGTCAAGGACACAGGTCTGCCCTAGTGATGAACTGACTTTTTAAAAAATGATAAAGCTGCACTGTGCTGATTGATGAGAGAAAGCACTAAAACCACTCAACTAAAAGTACTGCCTTTAGTAAGCAAATGCTGCCAGCTTGAAGAAAAGGGCCAGGAATGTGAACTTAGTTATTCAAACTTAAGTGATTCCCCTTTGTATTTTCTACTGCAATTATTTTAGTGAATTTCTCTCAGTTTTAATGCAGGAAAAAACTGTTTGTGTAGATGAGTGCTTATATTGTACTGTACCGTATTCTTGTTTTGGCGTCTGGCTGAAAGGCAGACGTACTATGTAACTCTTTCTGTGGCAAGGTAAAGGCACTTTAAAGGCAATAAAGCTTAAGATTTGGTGAGTTTCCCATTTAGATTTTATGATTTCACTGAAGTACAACTCGGCATTGGCAGGCAGCAGAGCTCTCTAAGAAGTGTCTATCTTCTTGTGAGTCTTGTGAAACTCAGTTTAAAAATTAAAATCTAATTCTGATGGTGTTTCTGGGGACAGTTTAGAGTAATGCAGCTTGCTAAAGATTTCATGTAGAAAGTCAGTATGTCTCAAGTACACTCCGGGTGACAGGATGAAGTGCCAAACTACTGGTTTAGCTGTACAGCTGTAATTCTGAGAATAAAACAACTTCTAAACGTGTCTCCAGCTTTCCTTATCTGGAACACTTAAAAATATTTCTTATTCCAGATGGAATTTTCCTTGCCATCCCCAAGCAAAGTTTGGTTTTAAATTTACAAGTGAAAATACATTGCTTTGCCACTGTTGTACCCATATATAATTGTATTTTTCATAGCAATTTTTTAGCAATGTCCTCCAAGTGCCTGGAGTTTGAAACCTGGCACAGTTAAAGTACTTCCCCCCCACACCTTTTGGAATACATTTCTAGCTAGATCTGGGGCAGAAAATTGGCTGGATAACAGCGAAGAGACCGAGTAATTACTCTTTGAGCAATTCTTACCTGGCACCTGCTAAAATACACTAGTAGAATCCAATGTAGTCTTGGCCTGTTTGGGGTACGACAACGTACCCTTTCCCAGCCCAGCTTGGCAGGCGCGGGCGGCTGCTGGGAGCCTCTGCAGAAGGGCGGCGGTGCTGGGAGTGCATCACTGCGATGTGGTCTCTGAGCAGAAAGCTGTTCCTTAGCCACAGAGGAGACGGCTGTTGTGGAAGAAACCCGCACATGCTTCCTTTGGTTTATAGTGCATTCGTATTTTCTGCTGACTCCCTTATGATACTTTTTGCTGAGTCAGCTGAGAGATTTGGGTTCAGGTTCCCGTGTCAAAGTCTGCTCTCCATTCCCCACTGACAGGGCCGCTTTCACAGCTGTATCGGCCGTGTTTGTGAGCATGGATCCTGGCATCAGGATCAGTGCGTCTTTCTCGCGTTTCCTTTCATCTCTTCTGCCGTCTGCACGTCACGAGCACCAGATTTTCTTTCCTGAAGCCTTTTAGCCTGCCCGCAGTGTCGGCGTATCGTACTCTCTGTTTCTACTGGTCTTCCCACATAGCTTTCCAGCCCGTGTGTTTACTGTGTCTCAGATCTGTTTTAAGGACTCTTAGCCCTACCTGTCAGCTCTAAAAACAAATGCTTTTGACTAGAAGACCATTATAGCTCTGTAGGAGGTATAGCAGAACATACGCTAGCCTGTTGGATAACAGACCTGCTCGTGGGGAAAGGGAAGCTGGAGGGGTGGACAGGGCAACTGAAAGAAAAAGTGTGGAGAGGTGCTGTCCTCCAGCAGTGTTAGCGGTCGTCTCAGCCTGGAGTACACAGGTTACCTGTGGGTCGGTTGGATGGCTAGAAAGCACTGTGATACATTTATGGGTGTGGAAGAGTGTTACTAAAGCGTGGATTTCCAGCACAAGGTTTAGTTGTTGTTGGGGTTTTTTTTTTGAGGGCTTTTATTTTTCTCCTCCCCTTGTAACCTTGGTTTCATCACTGGTTTCTCACAGAACAAAACAGTGGGTGTTGGGAGAACACATAAATTGGTGATGATGTTTTTATGATGTCCTATTTTTGATGTTTGGCTCAATTTTAAAGTATCCAGCTTCCATCTGTAAGCCTCGTACCAGGCAAAGCACAAGGCAGCAAGCTCTTCATGGAAATCTGTACCCTAGCACTGGATGATTTCATATTAGCTTTCTTGCCTGTAAACTTGGTAATAAATCACCTCTTCCTTTTCCTCCTTCCTACCCAGCAAATGAACAACCCTACAGATTTTTTCACAAGAGATGTCACATCTTGCCCTTCCAGCACTTTTCCTTTCTGAATGAAGTAATGTAAGAATATAGGCTTGCAGAAGCCACTGAAGAAAACAGGAAAAAAATAGTTTGCAGGGAAAGGAGAGAATAATATCCCTCATTTGTATTTGTATAGCATCAGGCTCGGTCTTGATTAAAGACTTTGAACATCACAACAGCATGCCAATTTTGCCTTCCTCTTTTAGCGAAGGATGGAGTGTGCAGAGGTTCTTGGCAGCATCCCTTGACAGTAAACACAACTGAAATCAACTCGTATGTTTTAAATTGGTCTGGCAATAATACAAAAATGTGAATAAGTAACGTAAATGATATAAAAATTAAGTATTTTAAATAAGCTTGGTGTAACTTATTATCAGTCATATTTTTTGTTTGTATTATGTTTCCTCCAAATCTGTCTGTCAGGCTTTCTTCATGTTAGATGCCAAGTAATGGGAACCAGCCATCTTGTTCTTCTCTGTCACCTCTCTTTCCGCATCTGGCATGAATGACACATTTTTTGCCAGGTGCTTGCTTGATACTAGTGTTGCAATGTACACCAAAAAAAATTACGACACTGGGAGTAGGATGGAGGGAGTAAGTTTGTATTGAAGCATTTTTAATAGCTCACTGTATAAATCTGATGATACAAATGATTGCCTCAGTGGGAATCAGAGAATATGGCAGGTTAAAGAGGTGTTTAGAAACCAAAACAAACTGCTCTGGCACGACAGGACAGATTTCAGGCATAATATGCTTCCTGGCACAGTCCACACCGTGCTGTGGACAGGCTAGAGGCCATGGCTTCTGAATCCTTACCAATTTCATCATTCAGGCGAAGCACGCTGCCGAGCATGCTGACAGCGATGGTCCCCAGATGGCAGCCATGAGGGATGTGTTTTACCTCTCTGGACCATACTGCCTCCACCTCAATGTTCTCTCGTCCCGGCTCCAGTATAAAGCAAACCTTGTTTCTGGCTCCACAGCTGTTGCTGCAATGCAGCTTCCTGGAGGGGGAAGTAGGATTACACAATCAGTGTGCTGGAGGTTGGAAGGCAGAGGATGAGCTTGGCTCAGATGCACTCCACGCTCCTTGTTTGCAGTGCAGTTTTAACAGGTAATGGAGTTACGGGGGTGAAAGCCTTCAGTTTGTTCCATGGTTTGGGCAGAGGGTATTGTAAGGGGCTGGCCTAACTGCTGTTACGTGATGCTTCTGCCTTGGCTCCTGTAAAAAGCAGCTGAAGAAAAACATAAAAAGGGCTAGCTTGCGTTATTAAGAGAGGGAGCAGAGGCAAATGGAGACAATGACAAGCAGTGCTAGGGGCTGGATTCGTAAGTTGTGGGGCCTTTGACTGGGAAGAACTTTCATGATCCCAGCAACCATCTGTGCGTTGCAGTAGCTATAGCTAACAAATCTTGTGCTTTTTTTCTTCCAATCATGAAATCCGAAACGCCAGTTCTTTTAGAAGTGCTTTTTAGCAGTAGCAGGAGATCAGTGACTACTTGCTTAATTCTCATCAGTATTTTTCCTTGGCCAAGAAGGTGATTGGAAAATGCCTCTTCTGATGCAACCTGTAAGATTCCTGGTGTTAATTTATTCATAAAAATTGGACCATTACATGATCGTGAATGAGTTCAGAGTTTGTTCTTTTGCTTCTCTCTAGATTTTGGTGTAGTGGGACTTTGTTCGGACAAAATGATAGGACTCATGATGAACGTGGGTTCATGGGTAGGTGATGTTTCAACAGTGAGTCAAGTGTGGTGGCTACTCTGATTAGGCCTCTTGTTCCTCACACTGGTCAGTTGTTTCCTTTCACTGGTGTACCTCGTTTTCTCTGAGCTGAACTTGTGACTACGCTGTGAAGGGTTTGGTGATGTCTCTTCTCCAAACTGGGAATCTCTTTGGTGTGGATGGGAGACTGAGCCATGCAGGTGACAGGAGAGCTAGGTGAAAGTGGAGTTCTTCAGAAAAGAGGCTAAGAAGATGCTACTACCCTTGCAAACCCAAGGTTGGTTGGGTAACACCATACATCATTTCTGGATGCAATACCTGCATAAAATGTATTTTTTTGCAGAAAATACGCAGGGAAAATCATGTTCCAGAGTGATCTGATAAACGATGGAAACAGCTCACGGCTCCAGTTTTATTGTTTTGAACGGAAAAGGCAGGAGAAAGGGACTGTTTGTTACATCTGGTCAAATTCCATATGCAGCCTTGCATAACTGATCCTCTGCTCCGGCTGGTAAGCAAGCTTTGCAGGCTTGCAGCCGCATTCCTCTCATCTGTTGCAAAACTTCAACCTCTGATTACCTCTTTCAGCTATTGTCACTAGTTATCAGCAAAAAGGGAAAAGGGGCAGCTTGAGATAATACTGACATGGTGCTTCTAAAGGGCAACAAAGCACGTGATTTAGTAACTTCTGTGAAGAATTATCTGATTAGTGATAAATCCTGCAGTTGCACCCATTCAGTGAAACACTGATTTTATGAAGAAGAAAAATTTGCCCCTTTTTTTTTTCTTTCCTTTTTCTGAGCTGCTATGACAGTGCTCTCTTGGGGCCTCTTGAGAGGGAGAGGTTAAGTAGCACTGATGGAGGATGGTGGACAGCGCTCTGAAGGGAAAGTGCTCTGCTGTCCAGTTGTGCTAGTGCTGCTTACTTTCATGAGCTATCCTTAGGAAAATAAATATTTCCCTTAACAGATTTTTGTTAAATAAATAAACAAGCTGTTTAACCTAACTACTAGCTCCTTATTGCATACTGACTGTATTCATCCTGGAGTAACTTGGGGAAGCTGCTTAAAATTACGCCGGCAATAGACTTACCTTGGTCTCTTTTTGATACGGCAGACATTCCTAGTGTTTATTAGTGCCTTTGTGGGAATATTGTAGTTACAGAGGCAGGTTTGTCTGACAGTGCAAAAAGGGAGGATAGCTGCTGCCCCAGCATTCATGCAACCTCTGCTTTTTTTAAGCTGAGCATCTGCCCACCAAAAGAAATCCCTGGATGTTAGTGGTATTGATTGCAGTGAATTCCACTCTGTTCATGAGGCTTTTTACTTCTTTCAGTGAAAGATTGTGTAACGAGTCTTTCTTGGAAAACTGCATGTCAGTGCAGATCGTATACTTTTTGAGGGTGGTTGGCAATGTCCTTTCCAATGACAGACTATTCAACTAGGTCTCGTTACCAGCGTTCTCTTGATTAAATCAAATGGAAGTCCATGGCTTTCTTCTTACAATCCACAGTTTTGTGAACTGCACATTTAAATACATCTTAAATAAGTGTTTAGCAGTTACAGTTGCTTCAAATCACTGACATAAACATGATTGGGACTTCTGCCACCTTTGCTCTGCAACAGGATTTACACGAAGCATTGTTATCCTCTTTGTGCATCCAGCCTGCCAGGCAGGGTAATTATGGATATTGAGGGGCTGCGCTGTGAGTGAAGGGACTGAAAGCAGCCATACGAAACAGCAAGAACTTACGTCCTGCCTAGGAAGTGACAGTTCAGTGTCGAGCCATTTGATGCAAGGGTTAAAACAAAAAAAAAATCCATACAAATAAAAGTCCACTACTGAATTACTCTCTTTCTGGAGGATGAGTCTCCAAGCAGTTGGACACAACATGGCTTAGCATGATGGGGTACAATGCTGGCTGGAGTCTCTAGATGATGTTGTCCTACAAATTGTTAGCACCACTTAGTAGCACTTCACAATAAGAAGTACTTTTCATCCAAGAGAATTATGTTTAATGAGTTTAGCCTCACATCATGTAAAGTAGCACTCACAAGAATTTCTTTTTCATACCTCAGTCTCCCCGGAGTGCACCCTGAGGAGCTGTAATCCTGATTATTCACTAAATAAGTGTAGTAATAAATCGCTGATACAAAGCATTGCCTTTGAATCCAAGGTTTTATATGTGGTGAGTGTAAATACCTACAACTTTTCTCAGTCCTTCCTTTTCTACTTTGTGATGTGTCCGTGAGCTAACCATCCGTCTGAATAGGATTATTTCACTTTCTGTGGTAGATCAGCTAGTTAACAAGTTCAGTTTAGAGTCAGCAGTTTGTTTTACTGTCTGGCAACCAGTACAGGCCAGTTTAAATATGTCATTTACAGTCTGTGTATGTAATTAGTAACAGATTTTAAATTATGAAGAAGGTGAGGGATCAGCTTCAGTCTTTAATTTGGATCAAATCAACAGCTTGTTACTTAGGAGTAGTATGGTATCTGTCTTATAAACAATTGCAGCCCGGCCTCCTTTCTTGGCAGCTGCTAGTACTCACAGGGGATCCCAGGCCACAGCCTTATGGCGAAGGAGAAGGGAACTGAAACAGCCATGTCTGATTCCCTTCCTTATTGGTGTTAACGGCGTTTTTATTAGCAGTTTGTCTGGATGGTGATCAATTGTCCATTTTGTGTGGAAGAGCTCTGGAGAGCAACATGGTGACTTTAAAGCATGTACTCCTGCAATGGATATAAATCAGTTGTGTGGATGTTGGCATGGCATCTGTTGGTGTGTAAATTATCTGCGTCAGGGTAATGTTACAATGGAGAGAGACTGCAGAGTGTGTTTGGTCTACCTGAACGACTTTCTGTCCCTTGTTGTCCCTTCGTTAGCACGATAATCATCCCAACATCCCCCCCAACCAAATAAATACTGCTGCTGTCACTGCTCTGAGAGAAGGTGGAAGAAGAAACGTGGTGCTGTAATAGCAGCACAAACTGGAGTCACTAAATTGCCAGGGACCTTATCCGCTTCCTGTAAGCATTGCATCTTCCATCTTTGTTGCTTGCTTCCGATATCTGTCCTTCCCTCTGTCTGTCTTAGACCCTTCCTTGTGCCGCGCTGCGCTTGTGCTGAGCCGAGGCAGCACGAGTCTCGGGTTCGCTCTGCTTCCCCGAGGACCCGGCTGCTCCCTTGTCTCCCTCCTCGCAGCACGTGGGTGCAGGCGCTTCAGTCGCAGCCCCTCAGGCAGGCTTCAAACCCTGCACTTAGGAAAGCATCCTGCCGAAACGTCGCATCCCGGAGCTGGAGCCTACGGGAGATAGGGCGTAAAGCAGGTCCCACAGCTAGGACCTGGCCCCTGGCTCCCTGCTGCAGTGCAGCCCCGCCTGCTGGGGGGTGCGGAGCACCCCCTCCTCTGCTCGAGTCGCTTTAATGCCCTGATTACTGAAGTGGGTAAGTCACCATCTCGCTTGTAATAATTACAGATTTCCGCTGTGATTTTTCACTCGTCGGTTGCCACAGCAACCATGCAGTGGCTCGGCCGAAATGCTGTCACGGGGATTTAAATCTGAAGCAGCTCAGCCTTTTCCTGCACTCTGGCGCATCTTCCCCCTTGCCCCCCGGCACCATGGCAACCTGGCGATGGCACCCGGTGCTGGCTTTCCCTGTGTCCACTGGCCTGAAGGGATGCTGCTGTTACTCTCTGTGCACATCCGCGTCTCTCCCATTCCCCGACTCGAGCAGTGCATGGCGGGAGGCGGTGTTGGGGTGCGTGCTGGCTGTTGTGCTGCATGAAGCACCTGTGACCTGAAGGAACTGAACCAAACCAAGGTTATTTTATGACAGTTGTGTGCCCGGGTGTCACCCTCAGGATGTTTGCAAACCAGAGTAAAATGAAGGGTTTTAAGGACAAAACCTGTTCTTCGGCTTCCACAATTCTTGAGAACTAATGGGCCATTTCAAACGTTAATACAGCCTGGCTCTGCATCTCAGGAATTTGTTTTCAGAAACCTGCCGAGAAGGCATTCAGGTGAACTCGGGGTCCGAGCTGATGGGCTACACCCACACGACAGAGATACTGGCGTAGCAATGGGCAGAGCCAGATCGTCTCAGTTTGAGGCGAGCTGGGTATTACTCTCCACTGGGTTTGGCTGAGCACGGGTATAGCTTGCAGGAGCTGGTTTCATTAACCTTCATTACCTGGGGCATTCCCTCCAGCCGAGCTGCAGGGTCACAGCTCGGGGTTTCCTCTGGGTGATGCCTGTCCTTGCTGCCGGCAGTCGCGAGCGGCTGCTGGAGGGAGCTGACGGCAATGGCGTTTCTCACGCATGCAGCCGGCAGCAGCCTACTCTAAAGTGAAGGAGAGAGCGGCATTTTCAACGGGCAAGCTGGCTGAGGGGAGTTTCCATCCAAGTCGTGTAAGTGCCTTTGCCTTGTGCCTGCGTGCGGTAGGGGTTAGCGCAGACTCCGGCCGAGCCTGCAAGGGCTGCGCTCCCGTGCTTTCTGTTCAGAGGTGAATGCGTGTCTCTGTGTATGTGCAGGCATGTGTGATGTTAAAATGTCCCTGTCATGGATGCGCATGGTTAGCTGTTCCCCAGTTTGTTTGCTGGACACCTTGTAAAAGAAATCTCCCGCATGGGTCTGCTTTTCTGTGTTTTCAGCTGAAATGGGGGTCACCTTGAGAAACCCGAGCACTCGCTCCCATTTAAGACATTTCCCTTGGTTTGGTGCAGACTGCCTCCAAGTGAGCTATTTTATGACTTCAGGAAGGAGAAGAATAAATTGTGCTTTTACAGTACATTTCATTTGATGCTATTTATCTATCTATTTTCATGACCTCTGAGGAGGCAGTGGTAGGATGCTGAGGAATAAAATCTTACAAGGAATATAACTGAATTTCGTTGGAGGAAGCTCCACGTTGAGGGTATTTTGCAATACTTTAATTTTTCCAAAACTACAGAATGCTTGTGGAGCAACTAATCTGAAAAGCGTGGCTGTGTCATAATTTAAGCTGTTTAACCCATTGAAAGCTGGACTGTTTTGATGTGGGAAACGTGGGAAACGTGTGGTTTAGATATGGTGTTGCCATCTGCATTTAAAATAATGGATTCAAAATATGCAGGCTTGAAGAGAGGTTCTTATGGGTAGCTCACTCGTAAAGTTCACTGAAGTATCAAAGTGCAATTTTTTTCAGTGGGAACTATTAAGGAATGACAAACTAAAAAAAATTTAAAATTTTTCAGCTAACATTAGTTGTGCTTGGTTTTTACCAACATTTATGTACAGTTATGCCATTTATTTAGGTATTTTTAGCTGTGGATCTGGAACTTGCCCAATTTCTAACAGGTGCTTTTTAGACCCCATTTTTTCTTTTCCTGAGACAACGTATTTCTTGAGACAACAGGGGAGGTGTAGGCACATCTCATCCCAACTTAGCTGTTCCAATAGTTCTTGAATCAAAAATGAGCTGCTCAGAAGTTTGGTGGGTCACCTGAATCCTACTGTGCCATAATCGCAACATTCTTACCTGTTCTTATTCATTGGATTACAGACCAGGAGTCTTTTCTTCATCCAATATTTGTTGGAGAGAGGGAAAACAAAAAGAGACAAGGGCAAAAAGGTTTAAAAAAAAAAAAAAAAAAAAGAAAAAAAGAAAAAAATATGTATTCATATCCAGCCACCAAACCCTGCTTAGAAGACATCTAAAGAGAAGAACCTGCATATGTGAGTGTAATGACACTTCTGACTGTAGATGAGTTTTAAAACTTGATGGAAGGTCTGAAGGTTTCTGTTCTAGCTTCGCTGCTGGTTCAGCTCTGACCTAATTGTTGGTCTCATTAGGCAGGTCGGCATTGCCATGTCATGATGGATACTGTACAGTACTTTCAAGCTATAGACAGGAAGTTTTTCCTCATGCGTTGCATCTTGCTTTGGTCTTTTGCTGCAGTTTTCAGAACAGACTGACTTGAATGCCAACTGAATGTGGAGTGAGATAAGGTAGCTGTGCAAAAAGCCCGTTTATTAGGGAAGACATACTGTCATGTGCAATATTTACTGTTTTGTCAAGACTTGAAAAACAAAACCAGTCTCCCCATTTCTATTCTTCTGAACAGTAGTGGAAGTGTTTGATCCTGTTGGTGTCAATAAATAAATAAGCAACCATGAATAACAGATACTTGAGCTTTCCTTGTAACTATGACAACTGTGTCCTTGACAACTTAAGTACAATCATAGAGTTTCCAATTACATCCTGTTCTAGACAAAGCCGTTAAGGTTATTAGAGGAATAAACAGCAAAAGCAACTGTCAGCTTGTGAAGCCTTTTCTGGCAAAATCCATTTTGGTGGTAGATACACATTTCCATTTGCAGATAGCTGTCGCGTGTTTTGTTGTCAGTGTTGCTCAGTGGGAAGTGCCTTGATGAGCTGCGCTCCCCAAGGACAAACTCGCCGTTCGTTGGCGAGAGTCACTCTTTGCGCTGACTTTTTTGGCTGCTGCCTGTGAAATTGCGCCAGGTAAGTGTTGATCTTCAGAGTGCTCAGAGGTCTCTTTTCTGATGTGTGGGTTGTCCCGTAGACCCAGCAGACCAGACCTCTTCCGCAGAGTGTCTCAGTCGCTGTAGTGATCCTGATACGTGGCCTTGGTGTTGTGGGGTGCTTGTAACCATCTTTGCTTCTGAAGTACAAGGCTGTGGCCTTTGATTGACCAAGTTGGGTGAGGAGCAGCTTGTTTCTCTTTTCTGTGCTGTCTCATGAAGATGGTGCTAGGTACTATTCTTCCTGAAGTTGAGGATTTCAGGTCTGTTTTGTGGTGGGTTTATATAGATGCTGGATGGAAAATCTAATGCTGGTCTTATATAAACACTAGATGTAAATTTTCTTGCAACTATACCTCTTAACAGGACTTTCCTATTGCCGTGGTGATTTAAGATAGCCTTAGTCTAGCTATCACTAGAATTTCTTGGTGTTACTCTAACAAACTTCTCTTGCAAATGCTGTTGTAGGCTAATTCAAATTTTTTTCAGAACTATACCTTTGAAAAAAAACTTGCTGAAGTAAAAGGACCTGTTGTATTTCATTGTGTGCACTCAGGCTTTCATAACTGCATAGTCTATATTGAACTCTTAACTCTGCTTCAGGGACCAAGTGAATTGCAGTTAAATATATCAACATGCTGGCAGGCTGCTTTATTTATTTACTTGGTTGTTTACTACATTTAAGTGGCTAAAGCAATAAGTCAGGATTTCTAATGTCACCCTGTGCTCTGTCAATAACAACTGGTTAAGTCATTCAGTTTTTTCCTGCTTTGATCTATTGGATGTGGACATTCCCCGTCTCCCCAAGGGAGCGTGGGGCAGTGCTTAATGATTGCAGTGCATTTTCAAACAGCAAGTGCTGTATACATTGTATGTTTTTATGTAGATACCACAATGCCATTAGGTTGCCCCATTCTTCCTCAAATGCAGACTAAGGAAGGACATGATTATGTTTAATGGGTGACAGACTCGACTGTTTTCCACCTCACCCATACTTACATTTCTTTGTGAAATTGCAGGGATATTCCAGGCTCTGGGATCTCCTTGAGCTGTTTTTAGAAGTAAACCACTTGAGCTGCATCACCTAAGTCATGAAAGATGCCTGTTTATGCAAAACAGGAGACTTGCCCACCTTTAAAAATCCAAGGCTGTTTGATATTATTTTTTTAAGACAGGGCCCTTCAACTCTGTTTTGTGGGCCCCAGACACAGAACACTATCTGCCAGAAGTTGGTGAAAACAATAAAAAGTTAGTAACAAGGGATTTTCAGGAGTTTATGGGGTGCAGAATGTAGGACTAGTTAAGATTTTTTTCTTCTAACTTGTCACGCCGTTGCAGACTAAGAGATGACAGGGCTTGGGCAGCATGAATGGGGCTGGAAAGGTTGTCCCTGTTCAGCTCAGAAGCTGCAGTCCCATCCAGCTCTGGTTTTGGCAGCCTTTCTATCTTTTCCCTCTTTCAGAACTGCTTATCTCATCCCTGACTGACCATACGGTAGTCACTGCTTATGTGACGGGGTCTGTGACTCCCTCTTCTTAGTGCCCATGTTCTGGCCCCATTATCCAGACTCTTTCCAGCTTACCTCTGATATATTCCAGTCTGATTCTCTTCCAAAAAAGCTGTGTGAAGAGCCCTGATGTGCAGGTGTGGGAGCATTGTGGAGGTTAGAAAAGGAGAAGAAAGAGCTCATGGAAGATAAACAACACAAAAAACTGGACTAGTAATGCTTTATCACGTTGTGGGTCTTTGTAACAGTAGTTGGACTCACTATCGTGTGAAGCCAAGGAAATTAACTTCTAATTCCAAAGGAAAATCAGCTTTGCAGTGTTTTTCCGCTTTTAGCACAGCTACGTGAGTACTGCCAGGCTTTTCAACGTTGTTCTTTTGTTTTAGTCACAGGAACCATGGCTGACTTGGCCTCTCAATTTGCAGTTTCTCCCACTGTTAAAAAACAGATGCAGAAAATGCAGTGTCAAAGCATGCTGAGCTGTGAACTGAAGAGCCTTCTCACTGCTTTGAGAAACACCCTTCTTACAAACCATCGACACCAGCTCACCTCCAGGATGCCAGGGCAGGCTGGGGTGTGGAAAGGGTGGCTTTGCTTTCGGGCGTGATGCTGGTGCTGCCTGTGGGCTCCCGACGGAGAGGGAAAGCGTCCACCACAGGCGGGGTGGCAGAGCTTCAGGACCTTGGGCTGCTGCCCCTGTGCCCGCCAGCAGACCCTGCGCAGCGCACAAAACAAATAAGCCTTGCGCTGTTTTCACATTGAGATGGATCCAAGCGGACAGGAGTAAAAGATAGTTTGAGATATTTTAAATTTCACAACAATTAGCACGTAGCACGACGATACCCTTGCTGCTGTGTGTCATAGAAAAGTCAAGCGAATAAAAACAGCGAAGGAGGAATTAATTTGCCTTTATCTCCCTGCTCCCCTGCCCCCCAAATACATATGGTGAAGACTTGTGGAGTAATTGCAGTGTGCAGCTTGTGCTGCTGTTTCTAAACCACTTAATTGTTCTGGTTAAATGGGTTTGGAGCCGCTGAGGGACAGATTAATGTGCCCCCATGAATTTAAAACAGGCTTCTGTGTCTTTGGCATGAGTTGCAAGAAAGAGATGCAAATCTGCAGTGCTGACTTCTCATCCATGTCTTGCAGTGTCTCTGTTTCACCTCTTACATTTGCATCTATCCCGAGGATGCTTTCAGAGGCAGGTTTTTGCAAGCTCCAGTCTGAAACGCGGACGTCATGCTGCATTATCTTCTCTGCTAGCAAGCGAGAATGTTATACGCACTCCTAGTTTGTATATTTTCGCTCTTGTATCTGGATCAAGCCCCCCTGAATTTTGAGGTCCCTCTCTAATTTTTTTTATTTTTCCAGGGGTTCCCCCTAAGAAACATAGTCTTGTTAGCTCCCAGAAACAATGCGTCTTTATATGTTCGTAATAGGCTGCTGCTACTGCTGCTGGATGACTGTTGTCGTTCCTAGTAACTAATTTTGCCTGTCAGAAATAATCACTCAGTACAGAATTTTAAGAGCTGCTGTTGAAAAAAATACATCCAATTTCACATTTAAAAAATCCACGTACCCTTGTGTTTCATGTGCTCAATAAACTGTACTGAGCTTCCTGCTTGAAAATAATTTTTCTTACTAAAAGAATGTGACTGTGATTTAAACTGTATTGGTCAATGTACGTGTTTACATAATGCAAAATTACATGCAAAAATATATGCAAATATAGCTGTTTTGTACAGTTATCTGTAACGATGGCTTTTGCCAGCTCAGACAGTTGCCATTAGAGGAAAAATATTTAGAGAAGACTTTTATGAATCTTTTCCTGGAAGAGCCTCACTTCTTTGAGGTCTAAGGTAGCTAGCATTTAATCACAAATCTAATCCAAACATTGTCCTTCACAACCCCTTAACAGTCTGATATCTGAAATTGGTGGATGTATTTTGCCTAGATTTTAAAGAATCTGAAACTACACAGTTGCTCCGAAGCAGCAGTGGTGATGGAGCGTGGCTTTGCTGCGGTTTCGACATGTGCACGAGAACCGCTTTCTGCTGGCTTGCAAACTGCGCTGCGGCTGCTTGCAGTGCTAGAACAAGCTAGGCCTGTGAGAATTGATCAAGAGATGGATTATGGAGGCAAAATTCAATTGGTTATGATGATAACCAAATAACATGTGCTTAGACAAATATACAATCACATCAGCTGATCTCCTGTGAGAATTTGTGTGCGTAATGGGGAAGGAAAAGAAGTTGATTTTTGTTATACTCAAATGTGATATTACATGATTTATTCTGACTCTGGACTAGAAAATGGTAAAACTTTTTATATAACAACTGTCAAGGAAAATTAGGGCTAAGCTGCTTTATTTTTAAACCTCTTGCAATAATTTTTTGCAGTATTTCAGAAAGCCAATACCATTTCCAAATATATTTTTGAGCCTTTTATGAATATTCTATTTTAACCATTGAAGGACTTAAGATAAACAGTAAATACAAGTAAAAGATAAAATAACGTTCTGGAAGCAAAGATGTAGGAGTGGTTCACCTAGGGAAGGAAGAGTAGGTACCACTGCAGGAGAACCTGGACACTGGTGGGTACGACCATGTAGCGTGACTTGAAGGTATGTTTGATTTGTATGTGAAGAGGCATCTCATCATTGTGGGGAAGGTAGATTAGTCAGTTTATAGCAAAACGCCCACGGGAGATGACTGAAGGGGACTAGAACGACGAAGCGAGCCTCGGTGCGTTGTTTTAGCCTTCTGTCATAGGTACGCTTGCACTGCTCCATTTGTTAGTTCCTGCAAAGCTATGTTCACGGTAGCTTTTAACAGGCTACTGCAGACTTTTAAAAAGAAATACTTTGCAGAGCAAACTTAAGGAGGGAATTGTAGATTGCAGAAGTGCAGACCAGGTAAATAGCAGAGGACATCAGTCAAGGTGGTTAATCATTGTGAGAGGTGCTGGGCTGATTCACCCTTTAACAGCTTTTTTTTCCACAGTGGTAGTCTCACTGACTTGGACTTGCATTTGTTTTTTCCTAGAGGATGGTCATGAGGTATGGAATTGATGGTATTGGGATATTTCTTTACGTGTTGATTTTGCAGAAGTTAGCACAACTGAAGAAAGAAGCTGAGAGTGAAAAATTTATGAATTAATTAAATTAATCTTTTCTTACAAGTGAAGTTACTCTTCTGAAAAAAATTAACTAGTTCCCTCTACACTTCTGACCCAAAACCTTACGAAGCTAATCTAGCTTTTTCCAGTGTGCGCACGGATGTTATGCAAGTGTTTGCTCACCTTGGCAGATTTCAAAATACCTTGAATTTTAAATTGAACTCAGAGCAAACTAAGTGAAACCAAGTGCTATGTCGATTATCTGGGAAGGCACAGGGAATTTTCTTTGTATCTGAGTATTAATAGGTTCGTGAATTAATAAATCTCTGTAGGCAACGAGTTTTTTGTTTTCTTTTGCCAATTGTGAAAAAGCTCAAGCATGAAGGAAAGCAAATGGTATCATGGCTACAGACAATACAGAAATTAAATTTCTGATATATTAGTGTTGGGTAAGAGATACTTCTTATCATGGTAGCAATAGATCAACTGCTTCCCTGCATCTAGTCATCAACATCTGTTTGCATATTTTATTGATGGCACAGAAGTGGTGTAAGCAGTAAGTTATGATCTTTTTCTGCTGGAAGATCAGCTTCATTCTCAGAGTGTGTTTGTTAAATAGAGTTCTTCCCAGGAGGTTTACGGGTAATGGTGACATTTCATTTGGACTGCCAGCCTCAGTCCGTTGCTACTAGATGGTCTACAGCCACTGGGCGTGGAGGGACGTCCAGTGAGGTGAAAAATGCCAGCTTGGTCTCTGTACAGGCAAAAAAGGCCTCTAGTGTCCTACATAGAACACAGGGTACCACACTTCTAAGTGTAAAGTTTGAATTTAACCTGTATCTTGGATAATAATTCAATGACTTGTTTTATCTATTTATGACTTCCAGCCAGGCTTTCTGCACAGGTGATCCAGAGTGAAAAAGGAGTCATATTATCATTCGTGCTACTTGACTTTATAAGGTCATTTATATTTAACTAGCTGAGGTAGAATCACAGAACGGTTGAGGTTGGAAGGGACCTCTGGAGGTCATCTGGTCCAACCCCCTACTTAAGCAGCGTCACCTAAAGCGGGCTGCTCAGGACCATGTCCAGTTGGGTTTTGAATATCTCTAAGCATGGTGACTCCACACCCTCTCTGGGTGACCTGTCCAGGGTTTTTCTATGTTTAGATGGAGCTTACTATATTTCAGTTTGTGCCCGTTGCCTCTTACTCAGTCACTGGGCACCACTGGCTCCTTCTTTACTCCCTCCCATCAGGTATTTATTACACATTGATGGGACGCAACCTGAGCCTTCTTCAGGCTCAACAATCCCAGCTCTCACAGTCTCTCTTCACAGAGGTGTGATTAATTGGTAGAAACTTTTTTTGCAGGAGATTGATTTTCTTTTATTTCCTTGTCAGCTTGTCCTGCTGGTTTTTTGTATTAGATGAGATTTTTCTCATAAACTCAGGTCGAATCAAAATAACAGATTGGGTGGAGAGACTGACTGGAAGCAATTTTTTAAAAGTTCAATGTAGTCCACATACATAGAGAAAGTAGAGAAAAAGAGCAAGGGAAAATAGATAATAATCTTTACCCCCTGGCCCTGCTAAAGCTGGGAGATACAGATTTAGCCTAGAATTCATTTGCCTCAACAAGACCTAACATCAGGCCTGGGTCTCAATCCTGAGACTGCTCTGGACATCAGCAGTAATCCATCAAAGCGTGCTTTCAGTTTCTTTGGATTGGAATTAGTGAAAGGGGAAATGGAAATGAATGGCACAGTAATAGGGGCTGCATCCATAGGGACATGAAAAAAGTGTTTGCTTTTCTTTTTTTCAGAACGTCAGCCAGAAAGAAATCTCTCAAGATTGAGTCTTTTTGAGTAAAGAAAAGATAAAATGGCGTCAATGTTGCTTAGTCGACAGCTGACCTGTGGCCTGCAGCAAAACTCCAGGCTGCTTGTATTTGGTAAGTGGTTTTTTTATGTTTTCCTGGTTTGTATTTGATAAGTGTTCACTTTATGCTGGTGGAGAAAATTCCAGTGTGAACATTGCTGGGGGTTTGTCTGGTGGTGTTGAATCTTTCAAAACTTGAAGAATACGATGTTCTGCATCTTAGATAATGATGCAGTTGTAGTCCCAAAGTGGTCCACAAAGGTGCTGTGGCTTTTTTGTTGTGGTGTTGTTTTTTTTTTTTTTATTCTGCAAACAAAAACTCATTCAGCTAATAATTTGCACTGTGAACACGCTAGCTGAAACGAAGCTCTTCAGCCCTTGGAACTCCGCTCTTACAGAGCTACTTTCTGATGCTACGTGGTGCAGAGATGAAACTACCATCCATCCAAATTAGCCTTGTTTTGTCTTTGTGCTATGTGGCGTGACCCTGCCCATCTTCCCTTGTGGGGAGGTTTTGTGTGACTGACGTGAAGAGGTGGCCCTCACTGGGGTTGTGTGTTTCTGCCTGTAGTTAGCTCTAGTGAAATAAAAACGTACCACAGAGCATCAAGCTACTTTCTCCTAAGTGCATAATGACAAGTTCTTGCTTGGCCCCGGCTTGTAATTTAGCATGTGTATGTGTATATTAAGTCTGCAATCTCTGTGAAATAGATATAAAAACTAAATTTCTGTTGGCTTTGTTGGAAAAAGCAGTGTAGAATGTAAGATCTAGCATCCATTTCATGTGCTCTTATACTGAATACAGTATGGCTGAATGGCTGTTTCTGTGACTGAGTAAATATTAATGTTTCTTCTCTCCTCCAGCCCTTCTTCTGCGGTGCCACTGTGCTCCTTCTGCCACTGCCAGGCAAACACAGAACCCTTCCATTTGCTCAGAAACTTAAACACGATTGATTTCCTTTTAAATAATACACTTTGGGGAGCAACTGACCTTCGGTTAAAGAACACAAAGTCTGGTCTTGTAACTATTGGAAAAGTATTAGGTCAGTGTTTCAATACAGGATGCGCTTCTATTTATGGGAGTGACGCACTGATTATCTGCGCTGTGCAAGAGCAGTGATCGTTCGTCGATAGCGGACAATGGAAAGTGCTTGCAGCAACTAGGCCTTCGTTAGTTGTCCGTCCTTTGAGCTAATCTGTCATCTCCGTATCACTTAACGCTCCCTGTCCCTCCCAGTGTCTTGCACACTTCTATGCTGCTTCCCAACCGCACAGACAAATATATTGCAGTTGTGCAAGGTACTTGAGGTCACTGGAGGGCAGATGGGCTAACTCGCTCTTCCTTCCTCACCATTGCAATGAGGGGGTGTAGATCTTCAATAAGAAAGGAGGGCAACTCCAGGCTCCGTTAATCCATCCTTGCTTTCAGGAAACTTTTAAGTGTGAAAGCCTGCTAAAATATTGAAAAAATAGAGGGCCTTGGCTGCAGGTTGTATAACAGACCTGTGGCCTTTGGGACTGAATGCTTTGTGTGTGTGTCCAGAGATTAGAATAGATGGAGCAAGAGGAGAACCCCTCACCAGAAGGAACTGTATCCTGGCAGTTTTTTAGCCTGCAACATTCCCGGCTGACAGAATAGTCAGGAGGCTCTGACGCTTATAGCAAAAACCGGAGCTTCAGGCCATTTTCCAAAGTCTCTGCTGGCTTTTAGGGAAATGCTGAGGGCCACGTCCAGGAGCTCTCTGCTCCGGAGTGCTCTCCTCTACGTTCTTTTTGAGCACTCAAGTTCAGAGCTTTACAAACTAAATAAGAGACTTGTACATTACTCCCACAAAAATCCTGCAGTGCAATTTGGTCTGCTAATTTTTTTTCTGTGGATACTGAAATGACAGGGTTTGCAAAGGGGGGATGGAGGTGGAGAGGAGGAGAGAATAGATTGCCTCTTGGTAGAAGTCTCTACGTCTGTGGGCTGTCATGTTTCAGTTGTGTGTGTGCATTAAGCGCAATAATCCTGTTCAGCTTGAATCTATGATAAATTTATTTACAGAAAGAGATTTTTTCATCCTTGGTTACCTCTGATTTTTAAAGCAAACGTGGGAGTCAGCATTGTTCTGACCCTGGGCATGAAATAAACTGGTTACTGACAAAAAAGGGGCATGTGAAAAGGAAGGGTGTTTGAAAGTTTGCATTCACTGCAGCAAAGAATTACATGCACATTCGCTGTTGTAAAATATGTGGGAACAAAGATAACTAAGCTTTATATTAATCAAAATATTTTTAGAAACCTTTTCTCTAGTTGTTTAATTCTAATTAAGATGGATTTCAAGCCCTCAATCTTTTAAGGAACATGGGACAAGAGGTAAGCATCTGGTTGGAGAATCTTTTTTATTTAACCATTGCTTGTAGTGTTTCTCATTACTAACACAGTGCTAGCCCATGGCAAGCTAACTAGACAGGGAAAATGAAGATGATCAAAATTTAAGTTGATCAAAATGCAAAAGCTAAGCAAAACATGTGAAAGTAATATGTAACTTAAATCTTTTCAAAAAATGTGAAGCCTGTAAGGATTTGGAGTCCTTACGCCTTCCTTAAAAATAAGCCTTAATCAGGTATGTTTTTATTTTCCTTATGTATTCAATCTACTTGATAGTTTAGCCTCGAAGATAAAGTTCACTAGAATTTGAAGGATGGCAGAAGAACAACAATAGACTGAGTAGCTAGCCTAATCTTTTTTTACAGAGACTTCTGCATAGTGCTGTCAGTACGGTAACAGCCAGGCGAATCCAGGAGAGGCGGATGATGTTGGAGAAATGACGACATACCTCCACGTTACGTCTTAACCTGAATTGAGTTCTATTGCTACTGTCAGCCCATGTGCTGCGAGGTGATCACAACTGATAGTCTGAATGTAAATACTTATTCCACTTTGTGCCAGCTCTGGTTTTATCGGCTGTGCCACTGTAGTAGGAAAGCTGTTCCTTTTCCATGCTTTGGAGACAGATGAAGATGCAGTCCGTTGTTAGCTGGTAGGGTAGTACCATAATTACAAGGACAGTCTGGGACTCCAGAGATCTAGGTTCGGTTTCCTACTGATTTACCCCAAGGGGTTGCATTCATCTTTGAATCTTGAACTGGGAAGCATGCCAAAAGGTCAGTCTTCTGCCTTAAAGTTAACATCAGTTTGCATTAATGCATGCCTGTGCCCTTCTAGGATGCTGACCTGTTCTTAAAGGTCCCCAGCAGTGCAGCTGCTGCAGCCTCGGCAGGCAATCTGCTGTATTGCTGAACTGACTTTACCTTTAAAACTTTTTTCTCATATTTAACCTAAGTTTCAAAACAGGAAGAAAATCAAATCCTTACTATTTGTTCTGCCCTCAAAGGACCTGGAAGCTGGAACGTTTATTTTTTCTTTGCAGCAGCCTTTTACGTATTTGAAATCTATTACCTCCCTGAAGACCCATACTTTTTTCTCAACTGGGCTAAATACTGTTTCAGTCTCTCCTTGTAGGTCCAGTTTTATTCCTTCAGATTCTCTGCACTTTTATTGCAGTGCCCTAAATGGACTAACTCTGGTGGAGGCTGTACCTCACCTATCTCAGTCTGTTTCCTATCTCTCTGCAGAGGATAGTAATGTTTTATCTCACAGGTGTGCTGCAGTAAAGTCTGAGAGATGTTCATAACTTGTTCCCATCACAGTTACCGGAAAGAGGTTGGAAAGCCATGAGAAAGATTTACTCTCAGTCCTACTTTTCTCTCCAGTATTAATCCTTGCTGAGACTTTTTACTTTTTTGTTCAGTTTGTACATTAGGAGCTTCCCTAGGAAATCAGAGAGAACAACCTGGATATGTGGGATGTGTGGGAGAAGCAAGGATCAGTTCCCTTCACTGGATTGTAGAGAACACAGACTTGAGGTCAGCTTCAGCTGGCCATTGATGACTCTGGAGGGCAACCTCTCCCACTGGACTGAAGAAGCTTTACTTTTCTGTCTGATCAAAAGTTCTCACAAAAAGCTGAGATATAAAAATGTTCATATGAAAATCTGTTGGTGGAAGGAGGCTCTGCTGCAAGGCTAAGTTTGGACTTCACTTCTCAGTTCCTTGAGTTAATGTAAGGCCTTTGATGTTCCTATCTAATTTTCTTGTTCTTCCTGTGCCACAAAGCGTGGCTGTGGCAGTGCTGGCTGTGTTTTCCCACCTGGGCGTTCCTTGTGGCTGTCCATCTGTAGAGGTGTCCTGAAGAGCTCTCATAGCTGTTACTCTCGCCTGTGCTGCAAACGAGGAAGGATGTTATGACTGATTCAGATCACAAGATCTACAAGAAGACAGCAGTTGGATGCTCCTGTAACTGCTGAAGAGTTGATTTGGGACTATGCTGTGATGGGGAGGGGGAACTGTTCTTACTCTTTCTTATGGGAGCTTCCACTTCTGTACGGCCTGTTTGGTATTGGATTTTTTCTTCGTCTTTGGAGAATCCTGTTCCAATAAGATCTCCAGTGTGTATGTGGGTGTACTGAAACACAGACAATCTCATGTGGAACAGCGTCTGATCTTACAGCGTAAGCACTCTGTGAATAGCAATCTCAGTTTTCACAATATTATGCAATAGCGATGTTCGTTTTCCAAACATCTCTAGCTAGCCTGGCCTTTTGCCATTCCGTTTCAAGCAGATTAGTAACAGATTCTACTTGCAACACCTAAAACAGGACTTGGAGGAAATCACAGTCCTCCTACTTTTGGCTGTCAGGGCCTCCACGCTCTAAAAATTCCGCCTGGAAGGTGGTTTGATAGACACCGGGGAGTGGAAGTTAGAGGCGTGCATGGGAGATTGCCTTTCTGCACTTGCACAGGGCAGCAGTGCAGTGACACATGTAACGTGCCTCCTTGGGGACTGGGGAGCTTTCCCTTTACACTCTTCCACAGCAAAACACTTGCATTTGAGAGATCTGGTATGCCAGCATTTATTTTCACCTATCTGTTTTTTCCTTGGGGTAGTTCTCCTGTTAATTACACTGATGTAATTTCAGTGCCTCCACTGGAGTTTCTCCCAGATACTATCCAGTTGTTGTACACTCAGGAACTGTGATTATGTGAGTGTTACTTGTGGTCGAACATATCAGAGGTTTAAGCGCTTTCTTTCTAGGCCTGTGTTGAACCTAGCTCTTGTTAGCAGAGATCACTACTTAGCACAGAGACCTGCTAACAGTAGTGCTCTTTGTGACTACATCACAAAATGTTAGAAGGATGTACTTATATTAATTATGTTGCTATAGCAATGTGGTACTTTGTTAAAAATTGCTGAGTGAGGTACCTGGTGAGTGATGAGGGCAGCATAGAAAAGAGAAGTTTGAAAATGAGCTTTTCTGTCTGCTAGCAAATGATGACATCCTGTTAGATGACAAGGAAGGATGTGATAATTTGCTGATGTTACTCAAGTGTTTAGAAAGACAATGTGTTGCACAGAGCTTTGAGAACTCTGCAAAAAGCAAGAAAAGTAGAATTTAACTTATTGTACCCACTCTCTTTAAATGGGTTGGGTAGAAAATTCTCTGCAAATTGTTCAGCGAATGTGCTCTCTGATAATTAGGTTCATTAATAGTACATACGTTTGTTTTTTGACTTTTGCCATCATGTGAAGAGGGAAAAGAGGGTGCTGTTCTCAGTCCTATTAGCTAAATGTAATTTAAGAGCTTTCCTAATGCTTTTTCAGAGATGGACACTCTGCTGTAGCCCATTACATCTACACACTTTTAAGATGAGAGCCGAGATCATGTTATTTGGTCCTGTTCTTAAGTTAAGCTAACATAACACAAGAAACCCTTTTTCTATGGCAGTTTGATCATAGACCTCAACAGAAAGTCAGTGGAGTGACTTGGTCCGTTGGCTCAAGAGCGTAACTTTAATTAAACATCTAGGTACTGATTTACATACAAGTTATAGTGTAATATGAATTTAAGAATATTAACGTAAAATTTTTTTTTTTTTTTTTAAATCTGTGAGGATGTTTAGGCCAATAATATATTTTTGTGAAGCTTTCACCTTTTATTTTGAAGAAATTTTAAAATAAAAAAGCCATACAGCCATCAGGCTGTCTGTGAGGAGGAATTAGAGCAGTACAGGTACATCAGTATCAACAGTGACAGGTTATCATGTGCATATGCTGTCGGTCCCATCAGTGACAAAATCATAATAAACACACACTGTGGAGATTTGTTGGAGAGTTTCAGCTCTCCCATTTGGGGAAATAGGGGTCTCACTTGACCTTTGTGGCATTTTCTGTATTCTAGATCTTTTATTACAAAGGTAATGCTGTTAGTTCACTGAAGGACCAGCCACCAGGGATTCTTAATACTTGAAAATACCTTACTTGGACGTAGTAAGAATCTCAGTTTTTATCTGCCCCATCTCTGCTGTCTTTTGGAGAGGCAAGTGCAGTGTTCAAAACCAAGACCTGACGTGCAAACGTCTAAACTCATCAGCATCAAATTGGAGTAACCTGAGTTACAGGGTGACTTGATATTAAAAAGTTGAACAGGAATAATTTGTGCGAAGTTGTAAAGTACATTCAGTACCTTCAAGACAGAAATGCCAGCTGAGCAGAGCACGCTGAGTTTGCTAGGGGATGAAACACTACAGTGAGTGATCTGATTTACTTGCATTTACTTGCATCGTTAGGAGAATGCAATACTGATACTTGGTGTGGGGGGAAGCAAGAGAGAGAGAGCATGACCTCTGGGCTGAAATCCTCCTCATGGCAAAACAAAGCGGGTATTGATGCGGCTGTCCGTCACACAGTATCCAAGTGCTTGGAAAAGCCTTTGCAGGAGAGCGAGCCGCCTCCCGGAGCCGTGCTCTGTGTGCAGGGCCTCAGGCGCCTGGAAGCAAGAGGCAGAACCCGTGCCCTGCGGTTATTCGGGACCCGGAGGGCAGAGTCTTGCGCAGTATCCAGAGCGAGGGGTGCCAAAAAGCTGGTGAGTCTTCATGCAGGGGGTGGCCAGACCGTCTTTCACCACGGATCTGATGTCCGTGCCTTTTGAGAGTGGCCTGAGCTCCAAGTTTTGCCTGTGCAATAAGGGCAGCCTGTGAGACTGCAATGAAACGGCCGTCTGAAGGGGAGCAGTGCTGTGGCAATACCTCTCTGTCCGTTAAACTGCAGCGTTAAGCTGAGTAAAAACTGCTGTGCTTCCTTTCATTTCATTTTCACGAGCATTTGGACAGGTCCCTGAGCGCTGATGTCGCATTAGTCTTCGCAGTCTTCAGCCGTGTGGCAGTAAGACTTTGTTTTCTTGCTGTTAAGATGCTCTTAGATGAGGAGAGCTCTTTACGTGTGAGTGCAGTGACTTGCACAACCTGCGTGTGCCAGTACAAGTCACGCAGAGACTGAGCTCTTTGCAGGAGCCGGCTATTTAGATTATCATTAAAATTTCTCATCAGAGTCCCAATTTACTTGAATAAGAATAGGGGAAGAAAAAAAAGAGTTAAAAGAGGGAAAGCAGGGGAACCATGTTTTTGTGTTCTTAAAATTTGTGTTGTTTTGTTTATTTTTAAGTAACCCTGTGAACAAGTATGTATATCTGATGAGTAGTGAGTGAAGTGGGCTATTTGCAATAAATCTGTTGACCTTGCTAGAAATTGTGTGAGTTTGTGCCAATCATTTATGTTATACTCTCAAAGGGAGAAGAGCCTCATTAAAAAATAAAAAGTTTAAGGATTAACTCCACTTTGGTTTTAGCTTTTGCTATCAAAGGCTTTGTTAGTATGTTGAGGTTTTCGGTTTTTGAGGGTTTTGTTCTAGCCTGTATTCTTCACCCTCTACCTAAGGGGAAGAAAAAAAAAGTACTTTTCAAAATCCATTGATCTGGTAACACAGGCCATTTTCATTTTATTCATGGCAAGCTGTTCCTTCAAATTCAAACCATAGCGTTTGCCTGAGCCAGGAGGTGAAACGACTCTTTGGCAAGTATAAGGACCAATGAATCAGTGTAGCTGCCATTATACTGGTGTTAATAAAATGAGATACTCTGTGGGCTCCTGAAAACAAAGATATGAAATTAAATTTGTATCAGTGAATCAGCCTAGAAATCACTTGCTTGTAGAGCCTGATGACGTGTAGCATGCTTTAGGAGATAACAAGCAAATGAAGGGAAACCTGTCAACTTGTGTTGCTCATTTTTTAGATGGCTCTGGTTCGCTGACTTACTGATAATGATTGTGGTTTGGATAAACTGCTCCTGAAGCTTGTTTAAAAATGTTTAAAAATGTTTAAAAAAATAATGTCTCACAAGTTGACCAACATTACTAATGTGATAAAAATGATCTTTAAAGCAACTCTTCTTCTGGGAAGACCTGTATGTTTTAGTTTCACTTGACCAATCTTTGCTGTATATGAAAATATGTCTATTGATAGACACGAGCTGTGCCAGCGTGAATTAGTGCAGCACTGCATGGCTAAGTACTGTTTGTTTTTAATCGCTCATATGTGCCCTTAGCAAATATCTGGTTCAACATACCTATGCAAAAGAGGCTGTGGCATAAACAGTAGCAAAAAGACGATGATGATCTACGAAGCAGGCTGACCAGTTTTGGTCTTTCTTCGTTACACAGCCTGGCTGATGGAAGCAACCTCCTCTTGACTAGGTGTTTACCACCTAACACCTGACTTGATGTTAAACAAGTTAGGACAACAGTAAAATATTCTCCAAATGAATTCCCTGTTGTACAGCTCTGTAAATATGTGTGTTTTCGTAGGGGAGACTGTGCCCTTTGCAATATCCACAACAGAACTTTCTTAGAGAAGTAATTAAATTTGTGTTTGATTTAGAATCCTCATCTGTTACAATATTTCAGAGATTGTCCTTTAGGGAAGTGGAAGAGGGAAACGTTATCCACACCTCACAGGTGATGGCCAGGAAATCTTTGACTGTTGGTCTCTGTTTCAGAGCCTGGTGGTCAGGCATCTTGCATGTTTGCAGGAGTGGCTTAGTTGTCAACAGAAGAGGAACTCTTTAGTCACTGTCCAACAAGTGCATTTTGATGAGAACTCAGTTAAAAAGGCTACGGAAGGCAGTGTGCCTGCATGAGCTGCTGCTCGGGATGGGAGGACCCTGGGAGCTGGACGGAGGGGACGCGGCAGCGCAGGGTCTCTGGCGGCAGAGCTCCAGGCAGGGCTGGGGGGGAGGAGGACCCTGCGTGCGGGTTGCAGTTCACCTGTCTTAAATTCGCAGCTGTATCAAACGATTCCAAGTATGCTGCTGGGTTTCCATCTCTTTCCTGTTACTGTCCTGTGTATTCTGTGCCTCTCTTGGTGCTTTCCCCCTTTTCATACCAAGTAGCACCCAGAGCCTGGGGGGAGGGAGGGAAGAGGACACAGGAGAAGGAGAAATGTTTGTCACTGGTTTGCTGCGATCTCCACTGGGGAAAGAGCAGGGTGCACAAAAGGGTTAGTTTCGTCTCTTTTCCCCTTTTAGACCTCATAGCATGTCTACTAAATCTGCAGCTT
This sequence comes from Calonectris borealis, assembly GCF_964195595.1. Taxonomy (NCBI): domain Eukaryota; kingdom Metazoa; phylum Chordata; class Aves; order Procellariiformes; family Procellariidae; genus Calonectris; species Calonectris borealis. The sequence goes on from NC_134327.1 coordinate 4,406,133, forward strand.
TATTGGCTATGAATTGTGTAGCTTTTGATCTTTTATATGCAGTAGCTTTTTTTTTTCCAGTGGAGCAGTTGTCATGCAGTCCCCAATTTACATGAACGCTAAACAGAATGACACAAAGATGAAGTGGCGTTGCTGTAACGAAACCTATTAATAGCTTTGCGGAGAGGCACTGACGCATCTCAGATGTAACACTTGGAATTAAAGCTGAAGAGAATAATTGGCTTTGCAGACTAAGGTTTCTCAAAATGAATAGTGAATTTAAGTGCTCAGTTAGAGGTGGTTTCAAAGGGCTGTGATTTTTCAGATGAAGTTTCTCAAAATCAGGCTTGCCCAAGACATCTCAACTTGGGCTGACGCAAACTGAGGCAAACGTCTCTAACCAATGTTGGAAATGTTGGCCAAATGGCTGTATTCAAAACACTACCGAGCAGTATCGTAGTATACCTTCTATTTTCCTTGATAAATATGTGTTTTATTTGACAACTCTCGTTTCCAAACAAAAGCCGTTTGTAGCACGTTTCTGAAGCGAAGCTCTGGCAGTGAGGGGTGGCTGTGGGTGGAAGCGCAGGGGGGTGGGTGCTGCCTGGGGTGCCCGGTGGCACTGCTGCACCCCCGTGCTTTCTGCGTGCGTGGGTGCTGGCCTGCCTCCCGCGCGTCTCCCTTTCCGGAGCTCGGGCGGGCTGGGGTGCGTTGTGTCGAGTAACGCGGGGCAGTGCTGCCCTGGCGCGATGCTGGGGAGGGGTAGTTTCGAACTTGCTGCTGCGCTGCTCCGAACCCAGGCGGGAGCTGGGATCCTGGCTTCCAGTGGTGAGCGAGGCACTATGAACTGCACCTCGGCTTTCCACTGATGAGAAGGGGAGCTAAGGATATTCATTTTGGGTTTTCCAAATTGCACCAACTTAAAATGCCTATCACAGACTGAAACAAGTTATGCGCTCACCTTTTGGATGTTGATCTGGTACAAGTGTGATACCCCTAAGTTAAGCTTATTAAGATTAATTTGTTGATGATAGCATGCTGGTTAAAGGCTTGCAGGTGCTTCATGATAAAAACATAATTGTTAAGAACATTAGTTTAGTTCAAGCCTTAGCCACAGTGTACAGAGCAAGCTCGTGTTGGTCACCTTGGTAGAGCTCTTGAGTCTGTACTTCCTTTGTTGCAAATGGACAATTCCCATTTTATCCTGTAATCCCCTTAATGGAATATATACATATTTGGAACTCTCTGTCGTATCAACTATGCCTAAACCCTGTATTTTGAAACAGTTACCTCAGAAATGGGAGCAGAGCCTGTTACTGGTGAAGCACAGAAGATTTTTGCCTTTTGGTTTCATTAAGATGTCAAGTTTATTATGATTCCTCAATTACACACACGGATAAAGAGCAACAAGGTCAGAGGCAGGATCAGAGGAAAGACTGTCACTATTTTTGACCCAGATTTCAGAGTTGCAGTGCAAGATGCTAGATTCCTGTGAAATTTTGAATTTATTTTAAACACAGCCTCTTACCTTTGAGACACAAATCTTTCCCAAACAGTGTTCTTTGAGCTATTGCAGAAAACAGCACAATGTTTTTTACCTGTGGACTTCATCAGGCTTTTCAGTTATTACTGATAGCGAACGCAACCAGCTCTGCATAGGAGTGGGGAATTCACAGCAAAGGACAGACTCAACTACAGAGATGGACACAGATGTGCCCTTAGTCCTCCTGTCCTTTACAGTAGAATTTGCCTCTGTTTCTCTAGGGTTGCCTTGTCATTTCATTTTAATTTTTTTTTAAAGCCACCTCCCTAGTATTAGTTTTATTTTAACACTGGTCAAAGATGAGATACTTAGTTCACTTCAGACAGTACAATGTAATTGGTCTCATCTGTCAGGTAAGGTATGGATATTTATTCTGAGAGGAGAGCACAGAAAATATGGTCTGTACTCAGGTTTTCATTATTTCTTGCAGGACACAGATATATCAGTCAAGCTGCGGCTAAAATTGACGTGGATTTTGATTATGATGGACCTCTAATGAAGACAGAAGTTCCTGGACCACGCTCTAGAGTAAGTTCCCTAAGTATAATGGCTTGTATTTTTTTTTTCTTTAGCTGTGTTTAACTTGCTAGAAAACAAATTCCATTCCAAACTTTAAATCTGATATGAATAAACATCATTTCACAACAGTCTAGGCCCACTTTTATCAAGATGCTGAGAATGAAAAGCTCATAAATTAAATGCCCCTCTCTGAGAAAGAGATCTGAATCTCAACTGCCAGCTTCCCGTATGAAGTAATTGAAAGCAAAAGAGCATCAGTTTGATGAAACATCTCATCAGGCTTGGTTACTTGTGCTCCTGCTGAAACAGAAACTTAGTTGGCTTTTTATGATGTGAAATAACGCTTTGGTTTTGGAATGAAACACGAGTTTCAATTTGCCGGACATTATTTTAGTCTGGCAGAGTCAGTATTTGTGTGTGTGGTGATTTTTTTTTTTTTTTTTAAAAAAAAAAAGGAGCGGTCTTTCTAGAACCAACGTGCCAGTATCCCTTCTGTGTGTCTCTGGCCTCTCTTATTTTCTGATTTCTCTCTTGTTTTCTCAGCTCAGTTGATCAATATAGAAGAGTATATAGAAGAGGTAGCTTTCCCTTTTTGGAGATTTACAATTAAACTGTGTAGGCAGCCCATGTAACTGTGCATGCCACAATTAGTAGTTTTGACTGTCATATTTGCAAGATGCACTATGAAAGTTCATGTGGCAAGTAGAGTTGCCCTGTAAGCACATAGGACTGAAAGTTTTGCATCTGATTTATGTAATCATAAAAAAGAAACATACATTCTTCTTCAGTATTTGGTAATTACATACCTGAGACTCTTTGATGATTGTTTTTCTACAGGAATTAATGAAGCAGCTGAATGGAATTCAGGTAATTTGTCAAGTTTTCTGAGTTTGGGGAGTGTTAATACTGTGATTTCAGAACTTGTTTTAAAATCTGGTTCTGTGTGTTTAATTCCATACCAAAAAAAAGATGAAACGCTGACTCTGGGTTTGCGTGCTGAGTATATTATGTATGGTATATATGTGCATTTGAATAAAATCTTTTTTACTATATTTTGAATACTGCGGAATTGTTTTGCTAGGATCAGTGATTTTTTTTTTTAAACACCATATGTACTTTTTGAATTGTTATGAAGTGGCCGGTGAAAACATAGGTATATTTGAGCTTACAAGCATGTCAACCTACGTACACATTGCCTACCCAAGAAGAGCAGTTCCTCAAAGTCTGTGCTTCATTTCTATAGAAAAAGTGCATACTTGCCCTTTTAACAGTCCCTCTTTATAAAAATAGCTCTACTGTTAATTCCCATGAATGAATATAATCATAGAATCATAGAATAGTCTGGGTTGGAAGGGACCTTTAGAGCTCATCTAGTCCAACCCCCCTGCCATGGACAGGGATGTCTTCAACCAGATCAGGTTGCTCAGAGCCCCGTCCAACCTGACCTGGAATGTTCCCAGGGATGGGGCATCGACCACCTCTCTGGGCAATGTGTCTTTGTATCTTATCATTAGATACTTTTATCAGCTTTTGCTGTATAACCATTAGTTGCACCTTCCTACACACTGCTACTTTTTAATGTATTAATTACTTGTTTTTTTCCTTAAGAATGCAGAAGCTGTACACTTTTTTTGCAATTACGAAGAGAGCCGAGGGAACTATCTAGTAGATGTAGATGGCAATCGCATGCTGGATCTCTACTCTCAGATTTCATCTATCCCAATAGGTAGGAGACAGTTGTACCAAAACTTTTTGCTTTGTCCTCAAGCTGTCGTTTTATATCTCAGCCACTACCAGAGAAGTTGGTTGATTAACTAAAAAAACCAAAGCTGACATAATGTATGCCTTGTATGCGATCAGGGTACATCTCACTGCTGTGTATTATGTAGTGGTGTTTTTGAATAGCTGAAAAAACTACAAATTCAATATTTACTTGAAGCACATAGTGGTACCTGGAAGAAGCTCTAGTATTAATCTTAATTTGAATATACAAGTTCCACAATTTGTTTGCTTGGATTTGTGTACTTTGTGATTCTGTGACAGTATATTACTGTTTTAAACATTAACAAACATAACTTAAACATATTAACATTAAATTATGTGCTTTAGTTAACATTTCTATCTCAAAAGAACTGAAAAAAGGAGTTGGCCATGTGGACTTCAGTGGGATGAAACAAGACCAAACACTGAACTGTGGTGCTGAGCGAAAGCAAAGGTGGCAGGTCAATTGGGCTGAAGGACCAAACGATGGACTGTCAAGGGCTTGGGAAAGTCAGTTGATTTTTTTTGTGAAGCATTTCAAGAAGGAAAAGAAGCAAGGCAGGGATGTAGGCCCCAACTGTAAGGAATATAGGTTTCAGTAGGTGTTCAGTTAGTTTGTTCCTCGTCCATGGTTCCTCTCAGTTGCTTAAAAATACATTTCTGCAGAAGCAAAAAGAGCAGAAGTGCTGGGGTAATTAAAAAGGTAGATGTTGTGCTATGTACAGAAACAGTGAAGACTCAAAATCATCCCTACAGGCCTCTTTTATTGGGAAACAGAATTTAGTGATGTTCAGGTTGTTACCAAATTTTTGGCATCTAAGACTTTGTGAATGCAATGGGTTTTCAGTTATCCCAATCTTCTTTGCAGACAGTTGATATTTCTACTCTCGTGTAGCACCTCAATAAATGTGTAATTATTGCAGAACTCTTCAATGTTTGTAGCTTATTTTCATCAACACAAGTTCTAGATATTTTTTATCTTTTAGAGGCTGCACTGAGATGACTTTGTCACCGCTAATGTGGAAATAGGGGTGAGACAAAGAAGAACAATGCTTGTATGCCAATGCCCATCTAACTTAAATGGGATTGGATTTTATGTTTCTGGGAAAGGAAGTGCATTTAGCGTTCAAGACTTCCCATTCTTCACAGAAGAAATGCTGATTTGGAGAAACTAGTGTGTGATCACGTATTCGAAAGTCAGTGCATACTCCAAAAGAATGAAATTAAGGTTGTACAGACAGTGCAGACTTTCTGACCTTCTTGTGCTTGATGGTGCAAGAATATCTCTTTTAATACAGTTTTTGTGTATAAAATATTTAAGTATTAGAGGGGAAATATTTTCTTAATGGGCAGAAATTCTTAAAAAATATGCTCAGCTATTTAACAGCTGAACGACTTCAGTGTTTATGCATCCAAAATGCCATATAGCTTTTTCTGACCTTTTTTAGCATAATGATAAGCTAAAGGAGCTGATGGCTAAGCTTGTGGGGTTTTTTCCCCATTTTTCTCCTGTTGTCTAAATGACAGTTAACATATACTGCAGTTGTTTGTTAACAGGATCTGTGTTATGGCCAGAATCAGAGTAAGACACCGACTCTTGGACAGCCACCTCTGTTTCATTTGGCCTTTCTCATTTCTTCTCTAGCTCCTGTTGACTGCCACCCTTGTGCCAAAGGTTTGCTATTCTTTCATAGGTTCTGTGACAGCATCTCCTGTTGGGGTTTGGACATATTTGTGTCACCTTTCTGGGAACTCCTCCACCATTATTTTGGCTCTGGTAGCAACCATGAAATGATTTATTTCTGTTGTATCTTTCTAATGATGGAAAACACGTGTAAAAGGAGGTTGACTGAATGGATGCCAGCCACAAATATGAACTGTAGCCAACTCTTCCTAACAGTCTTGTTTGGCAAAAGGAATAAGATTTCATGATCTATTCATTCAAACCAAGAGGTGAAGCTGCTTGATACATTTGCTCTAACATCCTATCACATATTAAGGCATGGGGCAGTGGTGAGTTTCAGGGTTTGAAAGGAGTGGAAAAGGAAGTAAACAAAGTTCATGTCTTTGGAATAATTTTCCAGGCTATTTAGCTAGTTGAGTGAATTTATTTTTCTTAAACCCTGTGATTTAAAATAGGATTTTGACAGTTCTCTTTTAGCTCAATTCCTTCTCTCCCAATGATAGCTAAACTTCTATCAAAGCAAATATTCAAGAAATAAAATGCAATCTGGAGTGGGAAAGCTACTTGAAACACATTCTGGATGCTGACAGGTAGAAAGGGAAATTCTCAGGAATGCAATATGCAGTCGTCTTGTCAGCTGCTGCTGATAATATAATGTAACTTAAAAGTGAATTAAGCATTGGAGAAAAGATGCTTTATGCTAGATGTTGAGAGACTTGCAACCTCTGCTTACAGCATAAGTGCAGCATAGGCAGCAAAATTGCAATTCCTGCTAACATTTGCTTCAGCTGTGAATCAGAGAGGGGCTGAATTTCTACTGTCTGCATACATTCATTCCCAGACAGCTCTTCCCAAGCCATGGAAATGAGTGTGCAGCTCTTAGCTTATAATGCTGAATTCGGTGGGAGTGAATTTCAAAAGCATATGAATATATTGCCTGCAAGATAGTTAACATAACCCTAAACATTTAAGTTGAACCTGCAATCAATTCCAGTTGGTCTAAGAGATCACTTAGTTTCTTGGAACCATCTGTAATAATGTCTGATTTGGTTAAAATTGTCTAAAAAACCTGATTGTTCATATCTGTGGCACTATTAGATGTGCTCATAATGTCATATGTGACCATAACTGAACTGAGATCTATTAACTCTCTTGAGATACCTATATACTAGTTATGGGATATAATAGCAGGGGCTTCTGCAGTTTACTTTCTCCGGTTGATTGAAACTCTGGTGGCATAAATATAAGACTCCAGTACCTATAACTGATCCTCAGCTAAGCCATGTGTTCCTCCTTCATGAGTGGCAATACATTCTTGAGGATAAGCTGGATTTTTTTTGTCCTAGAGGACATGTTCCTCAGTCACAAAGGAGCTGTAGTACAGTGCTTCATACAGCTTCTCAGATAAATCGAAATCTAACTGAACACAGAGCATTAATTTATTTTTTTTAAGTTGTACTGAATGACAAGACTGACTATCTGAAGCTGCAGAGGTTGCTAATAATGTCCCTCTTGGTGGGAGAGTTAGGTTCTAGACTGGGATGCCAAAACAAGATCTCAAGGTGCTTGCTAGTCATCTGTGCTTATCTCTCTGCAAGTAAATCCAATAAAACCTTTTATGAATCTGTCAGGACTCCCCAAGATTTAATAATGATCTGCTACACTAGAATATATTTATCAGCAGTGGTTGAGAGGTAATAAGTGCCTGTGTGGAGAGATAAGAATTAAAGTATAAAAAACCTCTAGGTGAAGATGTTCTGGGCTGCTTCTTGCTGAAAAACAAAAATTAAACCAGTTTTTTACCACATGGTTTTTGGGAAGGTGTAGCACAACATACTCCTTTAAACCTGTATCTAATCTGTCTAATAGACTTAGAAACCCCATGGAGCCAAATGCAAGAGGGGATTCTATCGATGTGTTTGCTAGCAAACATCCTGGAATAGCAGGAGGAACAATCTGTTTTTCAGTGCTGGGAAGGTCTGTTTTTGTTTGGGGAGATGCAGAGAGGTGTAATTTGGTATTATTGGCAGCAGCCTGCTGCTCAGTTCGAATGGATTCTTTCGGCTTTCTCCATCTCATTATTTTAGCAGCCTCCAGTTTTTCTCCTTTTGCAGACAGGCACATTCATAAGCCTGGAGGACATGTACTCTCCTGTCGCATTGATCCAGACACACAGCAAGAGTGATGAAGCCCGTGCCCTTCTCTGAAGAGCCAGCTCTGTCACTTCGACGGGGGTGTGTTTGAGGGTGGATTCGTAAAGCTACAAACCCTTGCATCGGTCATGGCAATGAAACGAGTTACTGTCCGTTTGCCGTCTCAGCCTAGAGCTTTTTGATTTTGTCTACCACAGTTATTTAACCATTTAGTTCTTCCTGGTGTTCGTTTTATGACTGTGAACCCACGTACCAGTTCAGCCTCTTTCTACACGCAGACCTACTCTTTCAGAAAGAGTCGGGCTTTAAGGATTCTTTCTTATTTCACTGGGGCCTGTTTGAGGATGCACCAGCGGAATAGGGAGTGTTGGGAGGAAGACCGGGCCACTCGGCCCGAAGAGAAGAGAGTGGGAGAGACATCTTGTGTGGGTGGGAAGGGATAAGTTATGGGTAACAGAAGCCTTGAATTTGTGATACATAGGAGAAGATGCAAAGATCTGTGTGTTCTTCATGCATCTTAACACCAGCAACAGAATTACACGTTTTTACAACCAATACCATAGTTAATGGTTAAACTTCCTAAGCGATGGTAGCTATTTACAAAAAACTTCTGTAAGGTTTAGTTTGGAGACGTCCAAAACATTATATATACTCTCAAAGGTGCTCTCAGCAGTAGCCACAGCTACAGCTCTCAGTGACACAGTTGAAAGCTGTGTCATTCCCTCTAGCCTAACAACAATTCTTCCCATGACAGCAGATGCAATGCAGATTTAGTTGTCTGTCTCCCAAATAACCTCTTGTATTATCGTCATAATAATTTTAACAGATTCTTTGCAGCATGACATGCAGTTAAAACAATCTGGATATTTCCTTGTTTTGAACTAAAATATTCAAAATGGAATTTATAACTGATTTGTTAACACAGTAGCCTAATGCTCCATTGCTCAGACAGGATAATCAGGGCTATTGTCATTCAACTAGAATGAGGATTTCAGAGGCATGATAAGCTTTTGTAATAAAATTAGAGCGGTCTAACTTCTTGAGCAGTAGGGAAGATGAGGTTTCCAACTGTTTCTACAAGGGAATATAAAAGATGATATTAAACTTTGGCTTCGGCGTTTCATACATCAGAAATCAGGCTTAAAATGAAATTTTCTGGACTCCTTTGGTGAAGATTTTTTTTTTTTACATCAGATACGGTGGTTTACCTGTAAGCAAGGAAGTTATCCCATAGAACATCAGTGGATATAAATTAAGCACCTTTATTATGTTAAACCTGAAGCATCCTTAGTATCTTGATATTTCTGGGTAAAAAAGACAAATTGTTGCATCTTTTTCCAACTAAAAGTTTGTCAAAGTAAGGAAAATGGGAAGGAAAAAAAAAACTGGTCATGAGAGAAAGTAAAAAGTGCAGAATCTCCTTCTTTAATACGAGATAGCAATTTATCAAACGGGTTTTTTATGGTGATGCACAGCTGAGGTATGTAAATCTATGACTGAGAAGGAAAGATTTCCAGACAGATGTCTTGGAATAACTAATGGGTTGTGGCGGGTTTGAGATTTGGGTGCTTCTTAGTCCACGAGTTTGAAGTGTATGGCTGTCTGCGTAGAGAGCCCCTTCCTTCTGGTAGGATCGTTAATGATCACGCATGAACATCTGCAGTATGTAGGGGTAGAATATGCATCTTCATGCGTGCAAATGAATGTGAGTGCGTATGTATAAGCGAAAGCCTAGATCATGTGGAGGCCAGTACCTGCACGTCTCGAAACAAGTTTGGCAGCGTCTTGCAGAGAGAGAGAGTTTAGATAGCACTGTAGAGGATAGCGGCAATGAATGCCATCCAACTGTGACAGATGTCAAGGATCGCTGTCAAGCCATTGGCAAAATTCTGCTGGAGTCCCAGGGCTCATCCCTGCTGGGTCTGCCATACCATGTGCTCATCGCATGCGTCAGCGATGAAAAACCACTCTGAGAACAGCACTGCTGTGCTAGTCAGGTTACCCTGCACCATCCGGCTGTATCTGCTGAGGTACAAAAAGCCCTTGCTGATATTTTGTTAGTACATTATAATGCACTGAAATTACAATTGATAAATGAGCTTTCTTTGGGAAATCTTTGGGAAATCGGTAAATACGTGGATTTTTGCTTGTCTATTTCTTATGGTCAGCTGCCAAAGACTGGGCAACTGCATGGAAGAAAAGCATAAAGGGGGGAATATATGTTTCTAAGTTGATTTTACAATGAGGAAAAATCCAATCAGTTAAAAAGCACGGGGGAAAAAAGCTGTTACTGTGCTAGGAATAATCAGTCTGATACTCAAGGAGGGTAAAAATTGCTATGAGACTGGAAGTGTAGCCCCAGCTACTGAAAATGGACACAGCTGCATGGGGAGCTTCCCTCTGTGGTCCAGACTGCCAGAAGCCGTTTCTCAAATGCGTGTTGGGTGGTGCGTGCCCAGCGAGAGCCACGCAAGTCAAGCAGCTCAGGGTTACGGTGGGGGAGGACGGTAAGCAGCCTGCTTCATGCAGGAGAAACTGGAGATGCGTCTATACCACAGCTAAATGGTGACTAACAGAAACAACGGCTTGTGGGCTGCATCGGCAGTGATTTCTGCTCTTAATTGAGGGAGAGGTTCACACCTTGTACTGCAGAGAAACCGAATATACGTGGGAAACCTAGAAAGGAGAGCGAGCAAGCATTTAATAATGTTGGTCCTGCCGTACTTGGTAGAAACTATGATGTTTCAATCAGGCCTTATCATCAAAAGATCCATGTCGTGTTCATTTATTTTTGTGTTCAATTTTTAACTTTCAGTACTAAAATATGTTTTGCTATTCCCTGACACAAAATTTGTACCAAAGTTCCAGATAATATATTTTGTAAAAGAAGAGAGGTTTGTCCTACTCTGAAGGAAGTTCTGTTATTAATAGTTAAAACATACACAAGTTACACAGAAACAGTTAAGCATTAAGTTAAGGTAATTCTCTAGGTTATGCTTTGCATTGGTTTATTGAAACCAGATAGAAATAACTGTTTTCTTTCTTTGTTCTTTTTAATTAGGTTATAGCCATCCCTCTCTGATAAAGCTTTTACAGCAGCCACAGAACTTGGTAAGTGAATTAAAACATTAAGTAGTTGAAATTAAAACATTAAGTAGACCTCCTTGTGGCGGTCTTTCTTATTTTTTATTAAACTAATAATGAATGCTTAATGACTCAATTTAAAGTATGGTAGGATCTGCTTTCTTTATTTCTCACTAGATGAAAAGAGCTTGGTAGTGTTTAAGACGACACCAAAACCTCTCTGAAGCTTTACAAGAAGTAAACATTTGAGTGATGCAAGCACTTGATATGTTTGCAGCCAGTTTTAAATCATAGTTCAAGCATAGTGTTTCCAATTAATCATTTTAGCAATGTTCTTGAGTAAAGATTTTTGAGCCTGAAAGCAAGCACAAGTCCTTGAGAGAGAATACCGTATTTTGAATATGAAAATGGTGCCCTAAATCTGGAATGCTGTGGGTGGTTGTTTGGGGTTTTTTTTGGGGGGGTGGGGGGTAGTGGCTGGTTCCCATCTCCTAAGCACGAAGTTGCCTAAACCACTGACATGTCCTTGAAAAATTAAAATCATTAGACTAGAGCAACAGGATTATTTCAAAACAAAGTTACTGCTTCTTAAATAAAGTATCTTCCTGTTTTCCCTAAGAGTATACTGATAGTGATTGGAAATAACCTGGATTAGATTACAGAAGCTGTTGAAATGAATTTACATTCTATTTCAAGCTTCATTTTTTCACTGCTTGTACAGAAGTTTGGGATTCTATAATTTTGTGCAGTTTTTTAAATTGTAACTTTTTTTGGCACAGTAGCTTATGTATATAGTACGTGGATAAACTGAGCTCACTGGCTTTTGACTGCACATCGGTAGATCCTTGTTGCTTGTACTGACTTTAGTGATTGAGCCCCTGGTTCTGCAAACCACCAACGAGTGTCCACGCTGCCTGCAAGGGCATAGCTCAAGTGTGGGCCAGTTCCCTCTCATACCTGCATTTCCCTTCCTAAAAAGCCTGCTGGCTCACTCCAGCAGAGTGTAAATCCTGAGCCAGCATGTCAAAGAAGTGCAGACATTTGAGTTCCCTAGGCTGATTGGCTTTATGGAGTTCTCGTTTCTTCAGGATGAGAAGTTCTGCCTTCCCCAGAACTAAAATACGTCGAGTTTTTAAAAAAAACACTGGAGCTAGAAATGCTGGAGTTATCAAAGGTAGATCCAGATATCACAGAAGCACGAGTATTTCTAAATACTTATATTAACTTGTAAAAATTATTTCTGAGGAGATAACAATACCTTCATTATAATGCAGCAGTAGGCAAAGTCAGATTTTAAAAACAAACCAAAAAACAAAACCCCCAAGAAACCCCAAAGCCAACAAAAAACCAAAACCAAAAAAACCTATTGTCTGGTGGCAGTTGCTAATTCGTCCACTGGAAAAGGGAGGTTGAGAGGCTGCCAGCTAGAAGCCTGCAGTAAAAGGAACTGCCTCCGAAGTCCAAAACGAATGGTGCAGCCAGGCCCCCCCTCTCCCACATATGAGCATCAAAGATGTTATTGGTACCCTGTTCCGATTTCTGAAACCTGCACTAATTCAGCGGAGAGGTGGCACTAAAGCCGTTAGTCTGCGCCTGACGGCACTTGGGATTTCTGGCAGGCTTAGCCTGGGCACGGTGCAGGCGGATGTCAGTTCTGCAGTGCCAAGGCCAGAGAGCTGTGAAGAGCCAGAACTTGTGCGAGCCTCGCTGCAGGCAGGAGCGTGTGCTGGGTCTGACGGCGGACAAAGTGCCAGCTTTAGAGTGAAAGTAGTTTTTCGAGTAACGCACACTGAGGTAGGGCCCTTGTTTAATGTCAGTGATGGGATCGGCGTTTTCCTGTAGGGATTTTTGGTTTGGTTTGTTTGTAATGCTCCATGTACCCTCTTTATAGCCAGCTATAAGGAACAGAATATGTATCCGTTCATTTGAGACCGTAGCAGCTTGATGTCGATGTTCTGTTTTTCTCAGTGCTGAGTATCTCATTAACAACAAAAGAAAAATACACTTTTCTGCTTAATGGCAAATGTTGTCAATAGACTGTGACAGCCCATTATCAAATCCACAACAAATTTATGGTCTCGTGTCTCCAACTTCATACGAAAATGTACGTCTAAACTGAGATAAAAAGTCAAGTAAGATTTCTCATATGTACTAAACAAAAACTTTGTGTTAATCTGTCAGTAACACCCTTGCTTAGTGGTTTTTTTTTTTTAAGCTTGAGTCTATTGAAACAAACTTTGTTTTGGAAGTACCACACTTGTACAAGTTACAAAGTCCTAGCTTATACTCTGTTACAGCTTGTGTGATACTTGGTTTTTCCTAAGAATTCTGATGAAGTGTTCTCACACGTACAGTGTGACCACTCACACCTCTTGCTGTGGTCCACGCGTCTGAATAAATGAGTACTTGTATCGAGGGAAAAGATTGAAGGATGCTGATAAATGTGCAAGCTTGGGTTGCACTGAAAATACAAACGTTTTGAGGGAGGCAGTCTGTCCTCTCTGGAGACCCATAAAAACTTAAGTCATCGAAGCTCAGCCTTTAATTTCTACAATGACTTGTTACAACAACAAAAAAAACAACAAACAAACAAAAAAAAAGGGCAAATAATGCTGCTTTGCAGTTGGCAGATTTATTGAGCTTGTCCTTTTCTCAGCAAATTTAATTTAAAATAAAAAGTAGCACATTGTGAATCAAATAAGATTACCTACAAAGACTAAGAGCAATGATGACTCAATTTTAATCCGTGACACTTAATTTAAATTGATTGCATAAACATGACAAATTCATCTCCATTAGTGGACTGGGGAGACTGAGGGGGTTTTTCCAGAGCCGCTCTTCAGAAACGCCTGCGTGGGCAGCAGGCTCGGCTTTCCCAGCTGCTGTTCCCTGACACGAAATTACCTTTCTCAAAGGTGCGAGTCCCGGTGTGGCCAGCTCGTAGGACCAAAGGGACAATTCAAGCTGGAAGGGACCTCAGGCGGTCTTTTGCCCGACCTCCTGCTCAGAGGGTCGGCTGTGAGATCAGACCGATCTCAGGGCTTTATTTGGGGTCTTGAAAGCCTCCAAGGAGGGAGACTGCACAGCCTCTTTGGGCAGTCTTTTCCACTGCTTCACTCTTCTCTTGGTGAAAAACCTTTTCCTGATACCCACATCCGTACCTCTCGTGTTTTGATTTATGCCCATTGCTTCTCATCTTCCCATTGAAGAGCCTGGAGCCTGGCTCCATCTTCTCAGTAACCTCCACATAGGCAGGGGAAGGCTGCGTTCCTGTCGTCACTCCTGTGATTACCGCGGCTCTTGCAGCAGCACAGATTCAGTTCTGCTGGCAGACAGGGAGAGGGAATGGTTAAGAGAAAAGGATTCTGGGAAGCAGACGTGAGTTCAACCAGGTGGTTTCCCGGTAGGCTATGGAATACCACTGTTAGGAGAGATTGCATCCATGAAGGCTATTTCAGCATAAGTGTCTCCTGGTCCATGTCAGACCTCCATCAGGAAATGGAAAGGAGAAAACTGGGAAGCTGGAAATCTGCTGTTGTAATGCACAATAAAGAACGTACCTGTAATTCAGGCTGAGGCACTGAGGAGGGTGACTGTGCAAACTGAAGGCTCTAGAACAGGGAATATTTACCTGCAAATCAGGAACATTCATGAAAACAGTACACGGTTGGAAAGGAATTTCACCAACATGCCTGGATATACCAGGTCAGTGTTCTTGAGCTTGATAAAACGCGTGTTGCTGCGTAGTGAGGTAATAACATGCAGGGTAGCTTCTCACCGATCCCCTCACTGCCCTGCGCGTTACTGGACAGGTCAGAGGAGTCTAGAAGGGAGACAGCATGCCTGTGTGCACAAGTTTTTTGTCAGGAATCTATTTTACTGGAGCGTTGCGTTGCTGATCCTTGCATGTGTGTTACCGTTCTCAGATGTAGCCCCTCTCCTTTAAGTTTACCTTTGTCTTGTTCCCCCAAATCCCATTGTAATAGCATCTGGAGGATGTGTATAACCACAGTGTTGTGAAATGGTCTGTCTTGAAGCTCAGTAAGGAAGAAGGTGCTGCTATCCTAATTGAATTTAGATTTAGCTACTCAAACTGAAGGCAAGTAATTAAGATTTTAAAGTGTATTTCCTGTGTATAAGGAAAATTGAGATGGAGCAACTAAAACGGCAATATTGAAGAGGAAATGTCAGTATCGGTTAGCATGCACCTTTTCTAAGGTGTCCTGCAAGAATAAAGTATTAAGGATTAGACAGAAAAACGTATCCTAAGACATGAATATCATTCCCTGGTTTTAAAACTCCTTGTGCCATGGCTACAAATTTCTGGCTGGTATTTGTAATTAGAATAAAATGTAACTGCCTTGATACCAACACGGTATTTTTCATGTGATAGTGAAACCTAACAATTTATCTTCCTTTGTCTTTGTAGAGCACTTTTATCAACAGACCTGCCCTAGGGATTTTACCTCCAGAGAACTTTGCAGAAAGACTGAAGGAATCTTTGTTATCAGTAAGTTTGAGATAGCAGTGATGAGTTACCATGTTCTGTGTTTAGGGACACGGGCATACCAAGGGATGTTATGGATTTTAATAAGGAACATGACAGGTTAGCTGTTTGTACCTGCCTTCCCACTGCAAGTAATGAGATCGAACCTTTTTCCCTGACTCGACAGCTGAATGTGAGAGGGTGACATGTCTGCTCTGCACAGATACTGCCTCTTTCATTCTGGATTCAAGAACTGATGAGGAAACACATTTTCACTAACTTCTGTTCACTGTGCTTTCGTAAGAGACAGTGGAATAAGTGGCTTCTGTTTGTCTTGATTTAAATTTTACGATCCTTGGGACTGAAACTGAGTTGAGCCCTCTCAGCTGCAGTTGAAATTGGCTTTCCTCATCCTAGGCACGGTTGGTCTCCCATTATACTGAAGCTCATGATGTTAAGGACTGATCATTATTATCATCACTTTGCACTATACTCGTGCTTAATATTTTGGAGTAATTTTCTGTCTTCATTGACAGGTGGCTCCTAAGGGCCTGCCACAGGTGATCACCATGTCTTGCGGATCCTGCTCTAATGAAAATGCCTTTAAAGCAATATTTATGTGGTACAGAGTGAGTAAAATATTAAGATGGTTTTTGTAGGTTTAGATGTAGAAATGAGTATTTACTGATCAGAACTGTTACTGTAAAACAAAGTAAGGCTTGGAGGTTGTCTTGATGATGATCATCTTGTTCATGATGATACTTATATTCAACCTAGTATAAAATCTTTATTAAAAAGTCTTCATCTAAGCTTTCACTTTATATTGACACAACTTTAGAAATTGTAAAGAAAAGGAAATACAGAAAATGCGGATTGCAGTCAGTATGTAAGAGCCACAGTCAGTGTCTTCATTGGCTCTAATTTGGAATACCAGCATTACTAATTTGTGGTTCAGCCATAAATGCATTGGTTACAACTATGGGAAAACTATCTGTTGGGTTGATTTGTTTGGGTTTTTTTTTTTTTCAGAACAAGGAGAGGGGCCATAATAATGTCACAAAAGAGGAACTGGAATCTTGCATGATTAACCAGGTAACATTCGTTCTTTACCACCCCTACAGATGTACCATTGGCTTGGGTTTATACGGGAAGATTGGGAGGAAAAATTGGGTTTACTATCTCTGAAGTGGAATCCTGGTTTTGTAAATTTACGAAGTGGTGAAATACAAACTGCTCCCAACAAATATGACGACCTCCTGCTTGTATTCTTTTGCATCCTTCCCAGTTGTGAATCTTGGGAAGATCTCCCTTTTTTCATGACACATCATTTGCTAGAGGGGGGCCCACGTGATGGATGGGTCCACAGAGATCATTAATACATGGAAAAGTTTACAAATAATAACAACTGACCTTCTAATTTTTTTCAGAAGTTGTGATTTTATAGCTTAAAACCCATGAAGGGGTTGGTTAAAATTTGACTGACTAAATGTTAACAACAGGCAGGATGAGGAAATTGAGATGCAGCTGATAAACCTCTGAAGCCCTATTCACCTTCAACCGAGGTGGTCTTGCTCTTGCCAGTCACAAATCTTGACATGCAACGATAGCAAAAAACAGAGTATTTAATCTCTTCTTCGAGATAAACATGTTAGAAATGAATAACCTGCTGGTCCCAACCTGATCTTTAGCACTTCTGTAGTGACAAGCATTCAGTTAATTCACAGGGGATTAGGGAACTCATTTGGCTTTAAAATGAGGAGGGTTCTTATAGGAGGTTTTTGTTCTGTTTTGTTTGTCTTCAGAATTATTTTTTAAGTTCTCTGATGTTGCTTACAGCACGGTCAGAGAGATGGCTGTGCCGATACAAGTAAGAGGATGGCACATCATGACCTGAAGGAGCAGGAATTTTATAAGATGACCAAAGACTTGTAAAACTAATGATCGCTTTTTGTCCAAGTTCAGCTATCAAAACATTAGGATTCCTCTTTGAGCTAATTGTCTGAGTTCTCTTTACAGTTGGGGGAGGGGATAGATTTGAGAGGGCAACTCCACCCTCCCTTTTGGGGGTGATCCTCCAGAATCCAGTTACAAATATTGGAGCCCTGACCCTGTAACTGAGCGTGGGGTACAAGACTAAAGATGTAAACGGAGTGTGTAAGTGGCGACAGTCCTCTCGCTTGCAGGGTAAGAGAGAGGCACAAAGAAAGATAATTTGTATTTTTAGAAGGGGTGGGGGGGTTAGCCCAAGTATATCCTTTTATTAAATTCCAGATAGTATACAGTTTGCATGTCTTTTGTCATGGCTCCTTCTCATTCTTGGTACAGCGAGTCACCAGGAAGGCACGGGGCGGCCGGCCCGGGGCAGCCCTGGCCTCTCCTCGCGGAGCCCCCACAGCCCCTGAGGCCACACCTGGGCTTGGCCCCCCCAGACACACATGCTCGTAGTTTGTACAAAAAGGGGCTTTTTTGTTCAGCCTTTGCGTGAGGTCGTGTGTGAAGTGATATTATGATAACAGTATAAATTGCCAAGTATTCGTTAGTATTAATGATGTATTTTTGGAGGTCAGTACAGGTCCCCGTACATTTTAGGGGACGACAAACGTGTTTGTTTAAATGGGTAAATATCACAATTTGCGGTGCCTGGTGGTTGAAGAGGAAACGGCGCAGCATGCTGTGAGAGGCAGCAGCTTGGACCCAGCCATCCCACCGTGCTCTGGCCGTGGGCTCCTGTCTGGGTTGCGTCAGGCGCCCGCAGCTGCGCGGCGGCAGGGCCCCCTGCCCGCAGCACCGCACGCTGACCGCCCGCCTGTCTGCTCTGCTTGCAGCCCCCCGGCTGCCCCGACTACGCCATGCTCTCCTTCATGGGCGGCTTCCACGGAAGGACCCTGGGTAAGCAGAGCCCTGCTGGCAACACCTCCCTTTCCCTTCCTCCTCCCAGCCGCTGCAGTAAGCTGTCATCTCACCGTAGTTTCTGAAAAGTGTTTTCCTCCTTAGACAAAGAGTACCAGTGGAGAAGCTGTACGTTTATTGAAGGTTTGCCTTGGAAGCCCCACCAGTACTGAAACAGAATATTTGAGTGAGAGTGGGAGTTAATTTTATATTTTTTGAAAATTTATTTTCAGAAGCTCTCTTACTTTCATTCTGAATCCAAGGTTTCCTGTCTATACTAGTAAAAGTCTAACTCCTGGGGTAAAATCAGCAAACATACAAACAAGATGTCACTCATTTTTACCATTTTATATCGGCTCAATCCCTGTTCTAAACATGTTACCCAAGAGTGCTGTAATTCTGAGCTTTGCGAGCAGTTGTCTTTGGACGGGTGAAACCCATCTCGTCTGAGCAACCTGTTCAGATTGACAGAGGTTCTCCTGTTCTTCTGGAACAGTGCCTGTGGAAACTGATGCTTAAAAGCTAGAGCAATCCACTTAAGCTTGACTAAATCCAATTACCCAGTATTTCAGAAAATAAAGCAGAAAGATAGAGCAGTTAAAGAGAATTCTACAGTCCTGGTGTCAGGCAATTTTTCACCTCTTGGTAACTTTTTTCCTGTATTGTTCCTAGACAGGTGTTATTTTAATTTTTGCTTTTCTGAATTTAGGTTGCTTAGCTACAACTCACTCTAAAGCAATTCACAAATTGGACATTCCATCCCTGGACTGGCCTATTGCTCCATTTCCAAGGCTAAAGTATCCTCTGGAAGACTTTGTGAAAGAGAATCAACAGGAAGAAGCCCGTTGTTTAGAGGAGGTAAAAAATTCAATTTGTTTTGAAATAATGAATAGTGTTAGTAGGATTAGCTGCTTTTCACGAAAAGAATGTTTTCAGGGATTGGAACAGCATGTGGTTAAAACAGCATTCACTGTTGTTTACGGTCAGAAGTTTGTCCCTGCCTTTCCGAAGAACAGCCAGCTTACTGTGAATTAGAGGTCTACATGAACCACAGTGAAATTTCACATGCAGGAGAAATTTGTTATATCACAGTGAACTTGTCTGCCAGATCTTGCAAAGGGACATGGACTAAGAGAGCACAGCTGTATAATCCTCTGCAAAGAGGTTTTTCAGCTTTTCTGCGCTAGCCTTCTGGCATAAAGCTCTGATCCTACCTGTGGCTGCAGGGAGCGAGGGGGCAGGGACTCTGTGCCTTCCCTAGCCCAGGAGAAAGAAAAGGTGGCCAGAACAGAGTCTAAGGGAGGCAAACCGTCTCCAGGCACCAGAACCATGGGGTTCCCTGTTGGGCTGACTGGGATCTGTCACTTGCCAGGCTCAGTCCCGAGAGCCGGGGGGGGGAGCAAGGCGTAGCGTGCCCTGCGACTGGAACCGAAATAGTGCGCGATCTGGAGCATCGTAACCACCCACAGAGGAGGGGGCCCCGGGGTGCTGAAGGGGCACAGCAGCCTCTGGATGGCTCTGCAGAGCTGGATCGAAGAGGCTTTATTCAAACCTGCCTAACTTCAGAGAAAGCAGAAAGCATAGCAAATTGCTTCCCTGTGTTTGCTCCACAACAGCTTAGGGGGGTGGTGCAAAAAATCAATCCACAGACTTGAATCTGTTATTTTAAAAAAACAAAATAAAAAGCCAAACACTTTCAAAGAAAGTCTGCGATTTGGCTTACTGGCACCCTTTGGAAACCATTGCTTTATACACCCTACAGAGGTTGTGGGCCCTGAAAGCCATAAGTGGTATTTCAAGTACAAATGACTCTACTAATTGCAGCAACTAGCACTACAAGGTTAATTAAAACTTCTTTGTAAGCCCCTTATCAGCAACAGGATTTCTGCACTATTTCATCTGATTAATTTTAAAGTATCTGAAGTGGGTGACTAGAAGAAGCAAAATTACCATATTACCTTCTTTAATACATTAGTCGAGTTTTGTTTTCTGATGCAAAATCTCTTTTCTTCTATATTGCTTAGGTGGAATGACAGCAATGGCATAGCAAGCTGCAGTGGTTTCCACCATGCTTTCAGCTGAAATTTGCTAGAGCTTTCACACCATTGTAGATGAACGTGTGACCAGTTACAATGTGTTTAGGATATGATTTAAACTTAAGCATTATTCACGAACAAGAGGGCAGTGTTAAATCCTGCAGGAATTACTTGTTAATTCCTTGCACCTCCTGACATCTTTATAGCCAGGAATGTCTATGAAAAGTTGAAGTTCTGTTGCTGAGATTTAATCTTTCTGGGAGGAAATGTGTGAATGTCCTGAAAGGAGAATGTACTATAAATATTTGATTTACAGGTGGAAGACCTGATTGTAAAGTACAGGAAAAAGAAGAAGATTGTGGCTGGGATCATTATAGAACCAATACAGTCAGAGGGTGGGGACAATCATGCTTCAGATGACTTCTTCAGAAAGCTACGAGATATTGCCAGAAAGG
The DNA here is from genome assembly GCF_964195595.1 of Calonectris borealis. NCBI lineage: Eukaryota > Metazoa > Chordata > Aves > Procellariiformes > Procellariidae > Calonectris > Calonectris borealis. Next base: position 4,426,722 of record NC_134327.1, read on the forward strand.
TAATCAAATATTTTGCTGTTCACTCGGCGGTAGCTAAACATGCAAATCCTTGTTGGTGTCTCCAGAGGCCTTCCCCCCGCCCCAGGCACTCTGAGAGCTCCACAGGCTCAGCAGCAGCTGGGGTAGTTACGTACCTGTGTTCAGACACCAGCAACCCCTTGTCAGCACGGTATTTTCTCTTCCATAATGCACATCTGGTGGTTCCCTCAGTCCAATAAATTTTCTTCTAATGTCTAAGTGAGAGAGAAATTACTCTGATTCATTAACTATGGATTTCGCAGTGGTGTTCTTTAAATGATAATGCCCATTTGTTGAGGGGGTTCAAGCAATTTCAGAAGAGGCAGGTTTGGAAAAGGGTAACTTTTTGTTGACATACTTGTTTTTAATTGCAAAAAAAGGTGAAACAAATTGAGTCCAACCATAAGTGCTGATGTTCCAATAAAACAATGAAAAGGACGTGTCTTGATACTTGGAATGTGAAGTTACCTGTTTGGAAGTGATGACTCCCAGTAAGACCTACTCCATGCTTTTTTCACCCTCAAAACATTTGTGTGCTTACAGAGAGGAGCATAGGTGACATTTGGAAAATTCTGTTCTGCCACGAGAAAAAGCAGCTTTTCCCACTGTTAACAGCTGCTCATGCCGGGGTGATATAGTAAATAATGAAATGAAAAGGTTTGCCTTGTCTAAACGAGATGCTGCCAAAAGTACTTACCAATTGTTTTTAACTACAGTATCAGGATACAGCTGTCCCAAAGTTTCAACAAAATAGTCCTTTGCATAAAAAAAACATGTTGCCAGCTAAAATGAGTAGCTCTTTCAACAGACTCATCTGAAAAGGCAGCTCGTCCAGGATCATTTTAGGCCCTTAGACTGCACAGATCATGCTGCTGGTATTGCCTTTGTGCCACAAATGCCTGACTCACATTGGAGGCAGAGACTTTTTATTTAAAACAAACAAAACTCCTAGAAATGACGTTCTGCTTCCCTCAGAGGCTTTGAAAATGCCACCCAGACTCCTCCCAGATGTTTTCAGGTATCCTCTAGAAATGTTCAAGACCATATAAAATTTACATGTGCTTTGTTTGTGAATTTAGGTAGAATATATGTTTCTAGTGCCTTTCTGAAAAAAATAGCTGAATTTTTAACTGTGAAATCTACTGCACAGTGAGTGGCATTGGTATGGGGGGGATGTTGCATGTAATCGGCTGTTCACTAAGGGAGGTATTTTTGTTTTGCAAATGCGGACTCACATTCCCTGCTCTTTCCATCTGTCTCTGCAGCACGGCTGTGCGTTCTTGGTGGACGAGGTGCAGACGGGAGGTGGCTGCACAGGAAAATTTTGGGCACATGAACATTGGGGCCTGGATGACCCAGCCGATGTGGTAACATTCAGTAAGAAGATGATGACAGGAGGATTTTTCCACAAAGAGGAGTTCAGGCCAAATGCTGTAAGATTTTCAATGGTGGCCCATTCATGAGTAACTGTCCGTGGAAGAGACAAGCTTTCCTTCAGTAACGCAGGTTCAGCTAGATGGAGCTGCTATTTCATAGATACTTGCTTTGTGCTTACACTAAAGTTGTTGTCACTTCACTTTTATTCCAGTTGCTGTCAGTCATGGTGGGAAGGAGGTGGGGAACTGGGTTTAGCCTAATGAACTAACCTTCAGTACAAAATCCAACCACAAACCAACACCTTTTTCCATAGGGCAACTTGGTGTCTTCAGAGCTTGTAGGTCAGCATTACGAATTCTGTCAGCAAGATTTCTTCTTTGAATTAATGACGTTAGATGTAATAAATGAAAAAAAAACAATTAAGAGGGAGAACATGAATGTAAAACCCGAATAGATGATGCTGATTTCTGTGTCATCTATAGCCATGTTTCAATGAGATGTCAGAGCAGCAAGACAATGCACTAAATTTGTAGCATGAAGTAGTTGCCCTTTGTTTCTGTTCAGCAGGGCAGCTGTATTTTGCTCTTAAAACAAAAAAAAGGGGGTTGGTGAGATTACTGCATGCTTTTTCATACTCCAGATGTTTGCATTACCAGTTTGATGGCTTGCTTTTCTTTATTATAGTGATTTGCCTGTTAACATGTTCCACAACTCTCTTTCCACCCTTCCCCAAGCCCTATCGGATTTTTAATACCTGGCTTGGAGATCCATCCAAGAACCTTATGCTTGCTGAAGTCATTAAGGTTATTAAAAGAGAAGACCTTCTAAACAATGCAACCCACGCCGGGAAAGCACTACTGACTGGGCTGCTGGATTTACAGGTAAACATCTGGAAGGATTATAGATAAGAAGGAGAAATTTGCTGATCAGGTGGATCAGACCTAATCCAGTTTAAACACTTGGACTGAGGAACTCCAGCTGAGGACTAGACCATAATCGTAACTTGCTGGTTTAGGTACTTCAATGCAATGAATAACTGTGTCCCATTTTGAACGGAAGTAAACTTTCTTTTACTGACTTAAGGATGCTGGTTTTATATAGCTTAATCCAAAATAGAGGGTGACCCCCAAAATATCTGAAGGTATGAATTGCAGCTAGTTAAATTATTTTGCTAGAAGTCTCTGTTATCACAAGCAGCTAGTATTTCATTGTCCCAAAAGTTCTTTTTAAAGGAAAGTGCTTTTTGTTACAATTCTGTTGGGCTGTTGAAACAAGGAAATTGTAGCTTTCCCTCACTTGACTAAGAGAAATTCATTCACAGCTTCAACTATGGAGCCCCACATGAGAAGGAAAATCAGCCAGGCATTCAAGGGCAGGCTTGCAGATGCTCACCTCTCAAAAGGCACTTTGTGCACCGGTAGTGCAGGGTAAGCCTAAACAGAGCCTCTGCTCTCTCCACAACTTCAAGGCATAGCAGGCAGGAGAACACAAACAATTATAATCTTCCTACTTTGGAGGGCCAGAATACAACTAGTACTATCCAAAAAAGGTTACTCTTATAAAAGATGAGGATTGTAACTGATAGTACGTGAAGCAGATAATACTAGCAAGTGCAGCATAAGAATGAGCTGGTTTCTAGCCCCATTCCAGATTCTTTATGCTCAGGTTTTCCTGTAGTGTGTTTTAGATGCAAGGTGCTTTACACTCGCTTCAGGAGGCTCCAAGTAAGATTTTGCTTGGCCCAGCTCAGGGGTGCAAACTCATTCTCACTTCCTGCTCAGATGTTTCTCTGCTTTGTGAGGAGGGAGCCTGCCTGCTGTTGGGCTCTGCGCGCAACGGCTATTCAGGCCATCGTCAGAAAGGGGTGAACAGGACACGCGGTCATGTCAGAAATCCAGACTGTGCAATGGACACGAGGTTATCGGAGAAATCCAGCCCGTGCACTGGCTCCGCTCCACCAGAACGGAGGCAGGCAGCAGGGTTTCCCTGTGGCAGAATGCGTGGCAGAGCAGAGCTTGCCACCAGGTGCCCTCTGTTGCAGCAGCTCATGCATACTTCCTCACCTCTCCTTGCAGGCTCGTTACCCACATCTTATCAGCAGAGTGAGAGGAAGAGGAACGTTCTGTTCATTTGACACTCCAAATGATGCAACTAGAAACAAGTTAATTACAATAGCCAGAAACAAAGGTAAGAAAGTTTGTGTGTGGATTAGCTCCAAATGACAAACAGTAGCATACGTAATGTTTTAAATTTTCCTTATTCATATGGTCTATGTGTACTACAAAATCAGAGGACAGAAGTGAAATTATGAACAAAGCCGTATTTAGACCTTTCTGGAAATACTTGTATTTTCAGAAATGTCAGACCAGTCCATTGCATAGTGTGTACATTTACCTTCCTCTATAGGTTCGATGTTAGAAATCTTACTGGAAGAGAGCTATGTAGGGCATGAGGTTTTGTGACATCACACTCATATTCCTCTGTGGTGACCTTAGGTGCACCTAGGCACGGCTTACTTCTAGAAACAGATCAGGAAAATTAGAAGAAAGTTTATGCAACTGTCACTCGGGAAAACACAGGGAGAAAAACTATTAATTTTATGGAATACCTAATAATGAAATATGATGAGTTGCCTAAAATAGGCACAGATCTACAACTACGTCCCTCTTTTACTACAGAACTGTTACCCAGCTGTAGACAAGCCCAGGTATCGGGAGGGGAACCTCGTGATCTGAAGCCTGACGTTCTCTTTGAATTTAACTGTGTGGGGGCCCTGCGTTTGCTGCTGTCAGTTTTTGCTGTTACTCATCTCTCTTGAAAGCAGCAGGCATGATGCATCTAAACTATTGTGAAACCAAAATTTTAGAGCGTAAAAGACACTGATTTTTTTTGTTCTTGGAAACTAAGCCAGCAGGGAGAGAAGGCAAGCGGTTTGTTTCATGGTAAACCAAGGCTATGCTTAGAGGCAAGGTAAGCTCAGCTCAATGGTAGAGATTTTCATTGCCCACAAACATTTCAAATAATTAATTGATTTGGGGGTAAAAAAAACCCCATGCATTTAAAGTACTGCAGGAAGAAGTTTGCCAGCACTGAGATATTTTAACTTTTTGTAATTAAAAACGAAGTAATTGCAAAGAAACCTACTGTGTCTTGTTCTGGCGTTGAGGTACTTAACCAGTAGAGTATTGCAGCTTTGAAGTCTCAGATGCTGTCCGAGCTCTGCACTGGATGGAGTCTTTCCACTGATGTTGGGATTAGTCCCAACAGTCCGAGTGTTTTACAGAACAGCTGCAGGACCCACAGTGTTCTTCTGAGTTGCTGTGACGCTTGAGGCCCCTTGCACCACTCTACCTGCTGTATCATTGTGTGGTTAGCAGTGATTTGGGGAGCTTCTGTTGACCCTCCACAGTGAGGTGAACCTCGTTCGGAGACCTGCATTTTCTGGGTGTTTGGCAAAGATGGAAGTGACTAGAGGACCTCTTCTATTCTCGTTTTAGGCGTTGTGCTGGGAGGCTGTGGCGACAGATCGATTCGTTTTCGTCCGACGCTGATCTTCAAGGATCATCATGCGCACCTCTTTCTGAACATTTTTAGTGACATCTTAGCAAACTTCAAGTAAAAAGCAGTTCCCTCGTGCTGAACAGCTGATTATGAAATTAGTTGGCATTAATTCATCTCTTCTGTACTTACAAGATAAGTGTGAAGTCATAAACTAAGGTTTGTGTTCTGTCTGTAATCCCGCCCAAGGCAAGCTGGTCCATGCAAACTCGACCCAGGCAGAGCATTGGTACTGGTCACCAGCAGGTACGTGCAGCTGCCCCACACTGTGCATTTGTAGAGGCTGTGGCCCTCCATCTTCTGGCTTGGGTCATAGTAATTGCAGAGTCCTCTCTACATTCATGGCCCTGACTATTTGACAGTCTGAGTACGACCTGGTACAGTCCGTTTTCACGGGTAATCCCAGAAGCAGCAACAAGTGTGGCGTAACACTTAAAGCCACATGCCTGCCATACAGAAAGTGCCATTCTCTAATGGTAGCTGGAATAAAATAGGTGTTTTAAGGAAAGCTCTGCTTTCCACCACTGCCAAGTACAGTATTTTACAGAATGATTTCCAGCTGTATTCCCCTGAATACAGACATTTGCCACACCAACTGGATCAGGATGCCATCAGCTACTCTATGCCCAGCCTGCACGTGCTGCTTCCGAGGCACCAATGCACTCAGCCACGTGTGCAGCGCTGTAAGGGGAACCGAAGTACTTGTACTTCTTTTTTCCTCATCCTGGATTTTAAAACTTTTGACTTCTCTTCCAATCAGACTTGTACAGAGAAAACTATACCTTGAAGTATGTAATTTGACAATGCTTAGGGAATCATGTGAAGCACATTATTTCCACCTCTGTCAGCAATCTAGAATCACTGAGATTATTTTACCATTTGCCCAGAACACACAATAGCCATTAATTTCTCTGTTACAAGTTCTACAAGAATACTTGAGGTATTTTGTAATACTACAGCAGAACTGCTTGACCTTAGCCATTACCTGACATCAGAGCCACTTCAGTGAAGGCCTAGTCCTAACTGCACACTTACAATGCAAAGTAACTCTATTTTTGTTCTAATAGTTAATTCTAAGTCATTGATACTTCAGAGATCTTCTAGAAAGCCACAGCATCAAAAAGTGTCAACAGTTCATTAATTTCTTTCTCTTTTGGACGTCTCTTTACTATGTACTCTTTGCTGTTTGCTTAAGGCTGACTTGAACTAGGTCTGGTGCCTTTTTTTTTTCTTTTTCTTGGCTAGCATTTGGATTTTGCTTACTAAGTTTAACTTTCTGTTGTGCACCAAAACCCAGGGACCACAGTGGACTTTACAGTTGCCCTATCAGGATCTGACCACAATTTTTAAGTACGTAATAAGCGACAGAGCAGTTAAAAAACTTACAGGTTTAATACAGCTACCAAAATGTGAAAGGTTTCTTACCTGCTTTGAGAAGTGTTAATCATGGTTTTCCCATTTTATTTTTTGAGTGCTGATATTGGGAAACTCAAGTACGCTCATTTCTGCTAGCTTAAAAATAATGGGATTTCTGTAAACCTCTCTGCAGAAACCAGAATTCTGGTACCAGCTGGTCAGAACCTGAGCAGGTTTTTGAACAGAGGTTGTAGAAATCTGGAGGAAGGACTGGTGAATTGGTGTTCAACAAAACCTCATCATCATCGCTGTCCTCGTAAGCGTATTATCAGCAAGAGGGAAGTCTAAACCAAGAACTGTATTTGACAGCATTTGGGGAATTCGTTTGTTCAACATATCAGTGCAGTAGTTTTAGTAGATGTGTCTAGCAAGTCTTGTACTTTTACAGAAGCAAAGGTCCAGTAATTTGAAGTCTTACCACATCTTCACTTTTATTATGAATACTCTAGGTGTTTTTATAATTTTTACTGACACTCAGTAACTGTATAATTGTGTACAACATGTTGATGACATCATGTTAGAGAATACATAGAAAGCACTGCAGCTGAAGCATATAAAGTTAATATTGTTTACAGCATACTGTGGACAGTGCCAAATAAATGTTTAAACAAATACTTAATTACACTTCATGGTGTAACTAGTAACTGAACACAGATTCATAAAAAATGGCATCTCATGTGTAATCAATATTCTTAAATAAAATATTTATAATTGAACTTCTCCAGGACTTTTTATTTTACACCTAGTACATACCTAAACTGAATCATTAGTGCATATTAAGTATATTCTTATGAAGATAAGCCTCCAGAAAACATGCTGTATGCATATAGTCCACTGTATTTTGCTACCATGGTGTTTAAGCCAAGGAACACTTTTCTTTTCCTTTTGATACTGCTGTACCACACAGTATCAGCCAAAATTTAAAATAATGGAGCCCCCATTAGGAAAAGTTCAACATGAATAAATAGTAAATCAGGGTTACCCCATGCACTTAAATGGCAATTTTACTCACCTGCATCTGCCGATCCACCAAGAGACAGAGGTTTCAATGTGCACTGAGGAAGAAACGGGGAAAAGAACACTCCAACTGTCTCTATTGGTGAGGGTCCGTTTATCTGCCAGTATTTCAAATGAAACAACAGCCAGAAGAGCAGTGTAAGGAGTTAACTTGCTTCTGACAATTCAAAAAAAGTTTTACATGTTGCAGGTGATCAGGTTTGATTCTTTCTCAGGTTTAAATCCTGCTCCTCATTCCTAATGAGGTTTTGGGTTTGGAAAAGGAGGAACTAAAAGGAGGAACATACTAACACCACGGAGTAAGACCACTGTCCTTCACAGACACAGGTGCTGAGGTGATCAACCCTGCAAGTTCAACAGAATACAAAATACACATATTTTTCAGCCTTAATTCAACGTAGCTTTTAGGTGTCTTACCTTTTTTCTTTTCATTTTAGGTAAACCCACACTGGGGGAGTAGGGAGTGGAAAGGGTATTTGGCACCAGAACTGATGGTAAAATATGCCCAAATCAGTAAGCACATTAAGGGATACAGATGACTTGTTTCCCAGGCTATATGGTAATCTTCACAGAAGACTGCTTAATTCATATAGTCTAAGATAATTTTGGTAACATTTACTGAAGGTTTTGTAACTCAAGTGTTACACAAACATGAATATATGCAAAGAAGGACAAGTAGTTCCAAATTTTCACATGATCATTAGGATCCAAACTGAACAAGGGATCGCAGACTGTCCCTGTAATTCACAGCATCATAGCTTAGGTTGTTCTTCCTTTATTCCAATGGGAAAGCAATTTCTACCAGAGAAACACTGAAACACTGTCTCAGTCTTTACCTTACCCTTACAGCTGAACTGTCACTGTGTCTTGGAACATGCACCCCTGTTTTGCCCCGTTATGTTCACATCCTGGAAGACCTTGCTGAGAGACCCCTCACACCTTACACAGCGTTATATACCGCTGCTTCCAGTTACCTCCATTTCAGTAATGCATGGCCGTGTATCTCTGACATCCAGCATTATTTATCACGGGTGAGACACGTTTTAATTCCAAGAGGCTTCCCAGTCAACCTAAAATTTGCTAAAAGAAACAATGAATTTAAAGTGAGGGTGCTCTGGCAGAGGTACTGCATTTCACTTCAGGAGTTTTTCCTGTTTAAAAGCAATCTAAGAGGCCAGCTGAAACAGTCAGGGTCAGCATCAGTAATTTGGCTCCCACTGCATGTTCCAGGTAGGACAGTTTAGACTTAGAACTGCTGGTGACAGCGCACCATGCACATCGCTGTATCCAACACAGAAGAGACGCTGCTCACACCTTAAACAAGCTGCAAAGACATTTAATCCCGAGGATTGTTCTTTACCATTTCTACTTTTTACACTGAGTGCACTTACTAGCAGGCTTTGCACAGGAAAATCACAGAAGTATGTCAGCTCAGTAAACTAATTAAACTTCACAGAAGAATAAGCACAATGAACATGCAACAAGGAAAAATCGCAGGAAATTAGCTGCTGTATCACTCAAGTTCTCCAAATATTTGAATAAACTTCTGTCTGTCTACAATCTGGCCAAACTTAATCGTAAAATATAAAACATCTGTAGTATTATACCGTTTGAACTGGAGAAGTAGCTCCCCCTTGCTATCTCCAGCTTCATCCAAAGTTACCACTGTCTCTATGGGACAGTAAATGTCATTCCGTCTTCCCCAAAACGTCAAGTGGGCCACTCTGACAGTACAGCCAGTTTCATTTAAGTAGATTAATCCAATAATTCGTCTGAAAAAGTAACTCATACCATACAACATTGCACCAGCAAAGAACGCAATGCCAGTTGTATACAAGAGGATATTCTGAGAAACCTGGTCTTGCAGATAGAGGTAGCAGACGGGAGGCAGCACGACCATGGTGGTGGCAGTCTGTAACAGCTTCAGTCTGGACAGTACCCTGCAGTACTTAATCCCCGGAAACCTGTAGACCAGTTTGAACTCTTCTGTTTTCTCATCCACAGCCTTTTCTCGGACCATAGCAGCAGGGGCCGAACGGCACAGACACACAGATGGCACTTGCTGTCTCCCAAGATAATTATTAACACCATTAACGCGCCAGTTTTGTGATTGCAAACACCCCCACGTACCAAAAAAACAGGGTGGGCGAGCATCTTCCTTTTTCCATGACCTTGTCCAGAGCTCATCTTGTAGACACTTGCCAGAAGATGGTGCCATGCAGACTTTAGTCCTAATTCTGCAGAGCCTAGCCTACAAGGAAATATTCCCACAGGTCATCATTTGAGTCTTCTTTATAACCAAATGACATTTAGCTCAGCACCTGTTCCTCAGGCACATGAAGACAGTAAGCGTAAGCCTCCCTGCCCCAGCTCACTATAACCTTATACTTAAAACTAGTGTTGTGTTAGGAAACTGGTATTAGTGCTTGCACCCCTCCCTGCAGATGAAGAGGGAAAATACTTTTGATTATTAGCTTATGAAGTTAGCTTATGAACGTAACCTTACGGCATTCCCTGCCTCTCTTTTTTCGAGCAATATCAAAGTGAAAACACCAGCACTACGGGTTGCTTCTAAGCAAAGAGGGTAAGAGAAGCTGGGGCTGCTAGCCAGTGAAATCAGTGAAACGTTAAACAACCACTTAAATAACAATGTTAGGGAAACAGGAAAGGTGGACTAAGCAGCATAAAGGGGAGGAGCGCATGAGCAACACTGAAAGGGGGACTAGACATTGGGAACGCGCAGACAACAGAAGACAAAAGGAAGAAAGGGAACTTCTCTGCTGCCCTCACGCTGCAACACTTGCTGGCGTTCGTGCCTGGACAAGGACGCGTAATTAGGCGGGCAGCAACGGTCAGCCTCGGGCCAAGGGACGCCATCACCGGAGCACCTGCCTCCGGGGGTGGCCAACGGCAGTGGCCGCGGGCAGATTAACGCGGCGAGCGAAGACGCTGCTTCCCCCGGCGTCCTCCCAGCCCCCGGCCCTCGCAGCGGCGCCTCCTCCGCGCCCGGCCCTCCTCCGCCAGCGCTGGCCTCGGCGCCAGCACGGCGCTCCCGCGGGGGCGGCCTGCCCCGCCGCCGGGCCGCCGCCCGGCCCTCAGGCGCCGCGTGGGGCCCTTCCCCCGGGGCCGCCGCCCGGCCCTCAGGCGCCGCGTGGGGCCCTTCCCCCGGGGCCGCCGCCCGGCCCTCAGGCGCCGCGTGGGGCCCTTCCCCCGGGGCCGCCGCCCGGCCCTCAGGCGCCGCGTGGGGCCCTTCCCCCGGGGCCGCCGCCCGGCCCTCAGGCGCCGCGTGGGGCCCTTCCCCCGGGGCCGCCGCCCGGCCCTCAGGCGCCGCGCGCGGACGCCTCCCGCTCCCCACTGAGGCGGCCGCAGCCGCTCGCGGCCCAGACGTGCTGCCGGCGCCTCACGCGCGGCACCGCTCACCCCGCGCCCGGCCCGGAGAAGGGGAGGAAGGGGAGGAAGGGGGGCCCAACCCCCGGCGGCAGGCCCCCGCGGAGCCGCGGCCCGCCCCGCTCACCATCGCCATGCCGCCGCCGTCCGCCAGCGCGGCTGCGCCGCAACGCCCAACCGCCGCGTGGCACGGCGGGAGGGGGCGGCCCCCGCCGCTTCCCGGCGTCCCCCGCGGCGGGAGCGCGCGGCTCCGGTGCCGCTGCCCGGGCGGGCGCCATGGCGCCGCCGCAGCCCGCCGCGCTCTGCCTCTTCGACGTGGACGGCACCCTCACCGCCCCGCGCCAGGCGAGTCCCGGGGCCGGGGCCGCCCGCCCGGCTTTGCCCTTCCTGGGCGCCGTGCCCTGGCCGGGGGCTGTGGAGGCGCCGAGGCACGGCTCGCCGCGGGCTGGGCTCCCAGCCCGGAGGGGCTTGTTCGTGCGGTCAGGCCGGGCTTTGGCGCGGAGCGCGTTTGGGCTCCGAACGGACACGGGCTTTTATTTAAGGGCCGTTAGCCCTTAGGGGACAGAATGCAGAGGCACATCGGGGTCTGCGCCCGTTTCCCTGGTGCTTGATGTGCGGACTTGCTTTGCCCTTTAAGGCAAAAAAAAAATCCTTCCTTTTTCTTAAAGCCCTGCACAGTATTGCTGGTTTTTAATAATTGTTGCGAAATAGAGATGCTGGTCTCGTAAGAATACTGACAAATCTAATTCTTTTATTTTGGAACCTAGAAAATCACAGCAGAGATGGCCGCGTTTCTGCAGAAGCTGCGGCAGAAGGTGAAAGTGGGAGTCGTGGGCGGTTCCGATTTTGAAAAGATTAAGGAGCAGCTTGGCGATGACGGTAAGGATGGCGGCTGATGCAATCCCTTGCACTGAACTGCTTACAAGGAAGTTGTGGAGGTTAAATGTAGGTTAAACCTTTTCATTCTCCTCCTTCCTTGCTCTAAACTTTTTTCTGTTGTGTTGCACTCAATCTATGAAAAGCTATTTACAGGCATTTAGAAACTGCAACCTGTGTTTGCGTTTTACAGATATCTCGGTGCCTTATTAAGGGATAGTTACTAACAGTGGAATCCTGACTTTGTGACAGTACCTTATGAACGTAGGGCATTTTAGGAGGAGGGCATTTTAACGTTGTCGTTTTAAAATGGAATTACGTACCCAGCGTATACGTGTGCAGGCTGCTCAGATGTCCCGCTCATCCCTGAAGGATCTGATTTTGTTAACTGTGGGGTTAGGATGCAGAGATGGACTCCTGCTTTAGTCCTTTGAGAGGCATTTCCTTCTCTGTACCGAAGACCGTCTTTAATGGTCTTTACTTAATTGATGCCACTGATAGCCTTCTGTAGTGCCCAAATAACTCGGAATTTGTTTGGCTTACAGGTGGTCTCCAGTAAGTCATATCATCTCGCATTGTAGTAAGATTCTCACAACTCTTGGACATCTACTGTAGAATAGTAACGTTGAGAAAACAAACCTAAAATAGAAGTATTCAATTTGCTCTCTAGCCAGGCTGTGTGCCAGGTTTTGTAATATTTGAGGTGTTCAGTCACTTCCTTACATTTAATGGAAAGAGACATATTTGCAGGAGAGGAAGAGCCTTTAAGCAAAAATACAGGTAACTGAAAGACTTCATGTGATTGGAGGTGTGTGTTAACCTTGGAGAGAAATGAGAGTGGTTTTGATCTTGTGCTCGATGTTATGCTGCTGAATCTTTCACGCTTTGTGATCTAATGTTTGCTGTATTTTAACCTCTTTAATGTGTAAGACAATTCTGCATTAAACATACAGGGGGAATTATACGTTACTGTCCTTTTGTTTGGTTGTAGTGGTTGAAAAATTTGACTACGTTTTTCCGGAAAACGGTCTTGTAGCATACAAAGATGGGAAATTCCTGAGCAAGCAGGTAAGTGTGAAATTTCCAGTAACGTGACAGAGAAATTTTCTAAACATAATTTTGCTTTGTTGCTACAGTGCAGTCCTCGTTATTCACCCTTCTAACTGAGGCCAAATTGCTGCTATTTTCTTGTGTTACTTCTATAACAGATCATTCATTTGGCGCTCTGATTCATGTAATGACAATCTGCACCTTAAACTTTGTTCTTTGGGGATTCCCAAAACCAAAAGCTATTGGAGTCTGGAGTGTCTGATCGAGTAGAACAGTGAAAATCCTGGAACAGCCTTTCCCTTAGCTTATCCATAGGAAATGTGGCCAAGCCGTCTGCTCCTGGAGGTCCTATGGAATATGGCATTTCATAGCTGATACCTGTTGGGCCTTAGGGTTCAGAAAGTTTCTTGTAGATCTCTTGTAGCTGCTTTGTAGTATTCATTCTGAGTGCACATTCTGATATGTTGCATAAGCTAGAAGGCAAATACTCTAAATTAATATAAATGTACATCTGATTCTAGATACCCTAATCACCTTCATCGGTTCAACCTAAGTAATGCTGATTAAAAATTTAAGAGATCCCGGCTGAAATTGCTGACTTGAGCAATGGTTTCTGGTTTACTGCAGTAACGATCTCCATTTCTTCACGCTTGGCTACAGTAGATGTTAACTGCAACTTTTTGTTTAGGTCTGCCGTCTTTGGCCCACACTGTATCCTTCCAAAGCAAGTACTGGTAGGGAGCATATTAAATAAGCATTTGGTGCTACGGTTTAAAAAAACCAAAGCAAACAAGAAGAAAAATGAGAGCCTTTAGTTGGTACCGTGTGTGCCTCAACTGAGAGTTAGTTATTGAAGGCATGTTTCTTTGTGGTATTAACCATGCCTGATTATCCAATGTCTGTGTTTTCCATGTGACCTGTTTTTAGAATCTCAAATTCTGGACCCTTGCTTGAATGGTATTTATTTTGTTAGAACATTCAGGGTCACCTGGGCGAGGACATACTTCAAGACCTAATCAACTACTGCCTGAGTTATATTGCGAAGATTAAACTGCCAAAGAAAAGGTATGCATACGCACATCTCAGTGTCACCATATTCTCCATGTTACAGTGTTGAGCATCGATATGTAAAGCAGGCTGCTCAGCAAAAAATGAATAATTTGTGTTTTAGGAACACTGAATACATAAAACAGAGCTCAATCCATGCATACTAAGACAAGCTCCCAACTGGAGCACAGGATTTGAAATACTGATTGAGCATTTCTATTTGAGAGAGAAGGAAGTTCAATTTGGAAGTGGGAGTATTTCCTTGACATGTTTGGAATTCAGCAGCAGAATGTTTTCCAGAGATTAGAAGCGTGCAGTAAGATCAGCTCTATGTGACGTGAGGGTGCAGCTGCTCAAGACATTAATACATACCATATGTGAGGCTAGCTAGAAACACTGCCAAGATTGCTCTAAATTCTGCCGCTTCACCCAAAGCTGACAATTCTCAGGCCTGCAGGGTCTGAGAATTGGGTTGACAGGATGCTCCAGTCATACTTTTAAAACCAAATCATACTTTCAAAGTCAAGTAAGGATGATGTTGAGGTGGACAGATTCAAATAAAAGGCCAAAAGACTCCTTGATGCCAGAGGTATCGGTCCCTACACATTGTTTTTTATGCATACAATGAGAGGCTGAAGGAGATACCCGATTCCCATTGTCTTCAGAATTAAACGAAAGTTCTTGTGATACTCAGTATTTTGAGCAGTTTTTCATCTATTTTCTGTATCATCAATCAATTCTTTTTCAGGGGCACTTTTATTGAGTTCCGAAACGGCATGTTAAATGTGTCCCCCATTGGAAGAAGCTGCAGCCAGGAAGAACGAGTTGAGTTCTATGAACTTGATAAAGTGAGTTACAACTCTTGAAAAATAGCCAGTTCTTCTGGAAGAGGCACTTATGGCCAGGTTATGATTTTTAAAAAGCTTTTAAACTTTGTGCAATTTTTTTTATTTTAATCCGTTCCATGTGGTTTAACTAACTTCTTAGTTCAGACTTCAGGAAACATACAATAGTTTTTTTGTTGCAATAGTTAAGAACGATTACTTGCAGAAGGGGTGGGTTTGGCTCATGTTTCTTTTAACCCTATATCCAGAGTACCGAACATCCTGAAAAATGCTGTTGTAGATAAAACCATACTTATCTGGGGTGCTCCTTAATATACCAGCCTATATCCATTCAAATTAATAAAACTCTTACTTTTCTTGTCAACTCTTTAAAGCTTTTCAAAGCAGAATTTAAAAGTTGAGGTCAAACTATTCACCATTTATTTTCCTTTGTACACAGCTAAATGTGCGAGGCTGAAATGAATCTGAGCATGATAGCAGAGTTCTGTTCCCTGCTACAGCATAACAACTGTTTCTGACCTGATACAAAACCTGAAATCTATTTCCTCAAAAGCAATCTTTGCCTGTGACTCAGTTAATGGATGTTGAAAGATATCTAAGCCCAAGGCATTCTGAAAATACCCTTTTTGGATTATATGGCATCAGAAGATTAGTACCAGTTTTGAGACTCTTCCTATGCCTCGGTCTCCCCATTTGTAAAACTGAATTTTACCGGGAGTTGAAGCATACTTCCTTAGTATTCTAAGACCATCAGATAGAAGAGCAAATATCACAGCATGTATGTGAGGTTTTGCTCTCATTTTTTACAAGTTGGTACAGATTAAAGCGGAAATACTCTCAGCATGCTTTCAGTAATAATAAAATATAGCTATATCACAGTCCTGGTATACTCAGAGCTTTAGACATTTTTGAAGTGTTTTTTTGAGTTATCTTTTTATTGATGAATTAACACAGCATGTAACTGATGTTTGGTTTTGGTTTGGTTTTTTTAAACAGAAGGAACATATAAGAGAGAAATTTGTAGCTGATTTACGAAGAGAATTTGCAGGAAAAGGCCTCACATTTTCTATAGGTATCACATTTAAAAGAATTTCATTTAAAACATCATTTAATTTAAATTTCACTTAAATCATATCCTCTTAGGATATGACATATCCTATCTCATTTGTGTGACAGTTATCTCTCTGGGGGTGGTTGCAGGCATTGCATGCAAGACTAAGCCTCTTTTTCCGCTTAGGCTTTCATTTGGTACATTTTAATTGAAATCCATCAACAAAGAGAACTTCGTTGCTTGTCATCAGTTCGTTGTCTTTTAATGTCAGTTGTGTAACTGATTCTGCTCATTTTGAAACATATTACATGCTTCTGAAGAGTCAGAGTTGTTTCTGCGAATCAATTTTCATCAGAAATACTACATCAGTACTGTTCCAGTAGCCCGTGGTTCTTCAGTTCTGTAGCTGCATTGTGTGGGAGGAAGGAGAGGAAAGAGAATCCAAAAGCAAGTGCAAGCTTAAAGAGAAAAGTGATAATAAGGGGGAATTAATTTTCCATGCATTTTTTCCTTTTTTCCCTCTCCGCCAATATATTACCAATATATTATTTTTCAGAATTTTAAAAAAGTATGGTTGCCATTAGAGCTGTGGTATTGAAACACTAAGGCAGAGACGAACTGCCAATACAGCTCTCCTAAAGCATGTTGTAAATACCTTTTTGACGCCCACTTTGACTGGGAATCATGCTTTTATGTATTGGTAAAGACCAAGGATTTGGAACTGGAACAGCTGTTGTCCTGTTAGGCTGTGTTAAAAAGGCTGATTTCCTCCTTTTTCTATTCTCAAAGCTTTAGAAAGTCTTTTGCATAAGACTTTATGGCTGTACATACACCATTAGCTGTATTCGTTCATGTAGTTTCTTTCTAGAAGTAAAAAGATTAAATGTAATTTTTTAAAAAAGGTTGGTTGTTTGAGAGCAGTCAGTGTTTGGGAAGACTTTCATATTTGTTTAATGGGCAAGTAATAATCTGTAAATCACAACTGTAATAACTGATACTCTATAAAACACTTTCTGTACTGGTAAGACTTAACTCCAGGGTCTCGTAACATTTCTGTGGCTTCTGTAAAGCTCCCTCTACCAAAAATCTTACCCAGTTTAGGTTTTCCTCACTTACTCTCCCCTCAGAAATGTGTTCTTATAATAAAACGAAGTTTGCTTGATTCACGTCTATCCTAGGAGGCCAGATAAGCTTCGATGTGTTCCCAGATGGCTGGGATAAGAGGTACTGCTTAGGAATCATTGCCGATGATGGATACAAGACTATTTATTTCTTTGGAGATAAGACTATGCCAGTGAGTATATTGTTTTGTATATACATTTCAGAGCTTCTAATTTAAACCACAAGCACTGTAGTTTCTAACCAGTTGCCTTATGCCTGACAAGAATTGAAGTCAGGATATAAATGTGAACACGAGTCCATGTTGAACTGGCTGTGCATTACTGGTCAGCGTAACGCTGGGAGATAGCCGTGAGCACGGGTTTTTCTTCTGTTTCCTGGAGTGAACGCAGTGTTCTTGACAGATTTGATACTGCAGTATGTTTTTACATTGAACTTCTGTAATTATGTTAAAAACTTAGATGACATGGCTATATAGAACTCATTATCCTGTTTGGTTATTGTAGATAGCTGCTTCTTGTTGGCTAGTGATTATCAAACATATTTCTTTTCCATTGAATTTAATACTGTTCCTTTGCTAACCACTCTGTCTGCACATTGAGGAACTGAAATGATACGTAATCCCTGTCCCTGGTCATTGGAGAGAGCTAAACAACTCTGCAGGGTGATTCAGAGGTTCTGAAAATGCTGAGCAGAGACCTGACTGGAGCGAGCGAGGGCAACGGCAAGCACAAGGACTTGGATGAAGTTAAGGCCGTCTGAACATGGCCAAGGGACAGTGTCAGGCTAAGCTTTGTAAGAAAAGACTTAGGTTTAGAAGAACTTACAGTTTCATAAGTTACAAAGAACTTTATAGTTTTATAAACTTGAAAAGGCCAAGTTTTATAAGAAAAAGACAAGCTTTAAATGAAAGGGGTTTCTTTCCCCCTTGACACCAGCTGCAAAAGTAATCACCTGTCCCTCTGGCATAGAGTTTATGGCCAGATTTTAAACCCTGTAATTGGCAGTGCAGCATTTTCAGAGTTTTGAAGTAGCAGGAGTTGCTGCTGGCTTACTGGCAAGCAGCGTGGCAAACAACATACAAAAATGAGGTACTGCTTCCCGGAGTGCACGAAGCTGCGGCTTTCAGGGATCTCTGCTCATGCAGGTGGCAGTGCCTTTGCTCCCTGAGCCAGCTGTGAAAGGATCTTTTCATTGCTCTCCTGTGATTAGAAACGAGTTACAAATGTCACATCAGACCAGTAGCTAGCAAGGCCGAAACACTACTGCAATAGCAAAGGATCAACAGTCTTAATGATTTAACTATAAAGAAAGAAAACAGAGTTGGAAGGAAGAGGATAAGGCAAATAAGTTACAAATACCATGTGCTGGTATAGTGTTCTGTAACAAGCTTCACACCGTAATATTAACAAGTAAACAATTTTAAAAAGTCAATACTGGCTTGCTATACCACACTAAAAACATGGCTAAACTCACACTGAGAGTTCTACTCTTCCATTACCAATGCTCACGTGCAGGTCAGGAAGCTCTCACACAAGTGTTTGTGGTGTTCAGCAGCAGTTTCAGCACAGGTGTGCTATAAACATATCATGCAAAATCTCAAAACGGTGGTTTGCAGTTTTTAAGCTTTCTGGAAGACATCTCAGACATGAATGTCCCTTCTTTCCATAATTTCCTTTATGTGTCCCTTTTCCACCCCAAGGCTGTGGCTATATGTTAAGTTAAATAAAATTAAATCCTCTTCTGCTTTTTTCCTCGTCTGTTTTCAGGGTGGGAATGACTATGAAATTTTCACAGACTCCAGAACAGAAGGCCACAGTGTCACATCCCCACAGGATACAAGAAGAATCTGTGAAGAGCTATTTTTTAAATAAAAGACTTTTAGAATTCACACTTACAAAACGGTTAAGACAGCTTAATAACTCAAAATATCTTCCTTCATTCTGTATTGTTTTTTGTAATTGGTCATGAATAGCAAGTGCTTTGCGGGTCAGTCATTACTGAAGGGAAATGTTTTAATTGAAGAGAACCTTGCTGACTGGTGGAATACAGCAGAGCTCATCTAGCACCATCCTTTCACTGCCTCCATTCACACAAGTACTTTGTTTTCTTTTCGGTTGGTTGTGGGGTTTGGGTTGGGGTTTTTTTGTTGTTTTTGCTGTTGTTTTTTAAGTCATCAATAAACTTCCTTAGCTAATTAATTACATGGGGGGGCAGGGGGGAAGGAAATAATCTGCCTATAGTTGATTTATGATCTCAAAAGGCTTTATCCCTAGTTTTTATTTTGAAACTGCTATTTAAAAGATGGAACGTTTTAGAGGTTTTTTTTTTTTAAATACTACCTTGTGGTATAAAGACATGAATTGTAAGACAGTTGGGATTTTGCTGTTTAAAACTGGAAGATAAGTAAAAGAGACAGGTTTTATTTCTTTCTGGGGGTGGGAAGGTAGAACTGAGCCAGAAGTCCCTGATCCCATGGTCAGAGGGAGCATCGACTCTACCACCACTGGAAGGGCTGTTCAGCTGGTGCTAAAGTTACCTCCTCGGTACAGTCGCGGTGCCAACGCACAGTACAGTTCATGGTACCTATGCTTTCTGCAGACTGTTTTTAAATCTAAAAAATAAAAAAATATATCAAACTTAATTAAAACAACTTGAGCATAGTAGCAAAATATATTTCTGTCACTTATTACATTTCTGATTTTCCTGGTAAGACATTAAGCGTAGATGAGATTTTCATACTAAGAAAAATGACTTAAACTATGTTTCTATTAAAATTCAAGTTGAAGCATGACAATCAGTGTAACTTAATATTACTTTTCTCATCGGGCATTAGAAAAGTAATCTTGTGTATTAGTTTAATTTAGTAAAGCAGAATAAAATCTTATTTTATCATGAAAAATTACTATTTCAATTTGTCATTTTGGCAAATAAAGTATGTAAAGCAGACCTGTTGTATGCTGCTTGTCTATACAAAGGAACAGTTGACTTGAATCTCCAATTCCAAGTTTATGTGATACTTACACAGTAAAAAAGGGGAGAATACAATCTTCGTGTACAAACCAAAATCCCCAAAAGGGCTTACAAAAGAAGGAGGGGGAGCTGCGATGCCCCCATGCATCAGAACTATCCAGTCTTCGAACACCCTTCTCCTGTGCCTACTCCACAGGGTAATTCAGCCTCCACCATTTTAATGGGTGCAGACTTTGGACCAGAACCATCTGTAGTGCAGAAGGCTCTTTAAAGACGGCCAGATTTTAATAGCTGCTGCTTCGTGCGTACACATATGCGATGTATCTGATTATTTGGTTACTTAATGCATGGTTGTTTCCTACCTTGGCAGAAAGTTACCTATGCAAAACACCCTGTGCAGGACCAAAACCAGGTTTGTTTTCAGCCTCAAATACAATCATCTGTGTGCACATACCTGCACATGTTCAAATCTGAAAAGTGAGCCTGCTAGTCAGCCTTGCGCAGCCGCTGCCAACAGCTAAGGCAACAGATGAGAAGCAGTCAGTGTGTCTCTGGGGGGAGAAGAAACAGAAAACAAAACAAAGCAACCCACAGTGCCGAGTGCCTTGTTCCCACCTTACTTCCTCTAGTGCGAGTTTAAACAAGCAGGGCAGGCACAACCCTTCCTGCCTTGGGCACCTCCCGCTGGGGTCCCAGCCCCTGAAGCCTGACTAAAGCTTTGCTCCAACATTTTGGAATACCGGCTGCTCTGTCTTGGGAGCCCCTTCTGAAATGTTCTGGTTGATGACTGTTTCAGATGAAATCACCAGGCTATGCTATCCCTCCCTGTTACCCCTACTATACGTTAATATAAATAATAGCCAATATTAAATATTATATAAGGAAAATAGATGTATTTACAGAAGTAGCAGTATGTATTATACACGAACCTATTAAGCAGCTAGAAAACTTGCTAAATTACCCCTTAATTGTTCTAGTAGTGACAGTCAGTTGATATTACAACGCTTTTTAAAAAAGTTTTAAATATCATCATACAGGTGTGTATATGCAGGCACCTGCATCCTCCTCTGTCTTTAATGCTAATCATCTTCAACACCACCTACACAGAAAGCAACGAAGACATATTAAAGCATTACAATGGTCGCATTTATTGTAAAGGAAGCAGTGTGTGATATTCCAACAAGCTGGATAGTGTTAAAACCAGAACTACTAAGACTCACGGTTAATAAAAGTCCCAAACAAAACCCCGCTACAGGCTGGTCGTTATCGTACACTACAGTGTAATACAGGTACAGCTGAGGTAAAACAAGCCGTCACAGCAGCTACTAACCTCCACACGTCTGTGCTCTCCCCAGGTCAGACCTCGGAACAGATCATCTGCTGTGAAAGTCTTAAGACATTTCATGACAGCAAGTTCCTACTGTTAAAACTGTAAATAGGCAACTGACGTTATACTCTTTCACACAACTAACAGAAGAGTATCATGCCATCTTTTTTATTTTTTTTTATTTGCAAAGTCAATAAAAATCCACTGTTAGGAACATAATAGAGAAAAATGCTTCATTTGAAAAAAAGATGTGCAAGCCAAGTAGGAACAGAACTAATTTAGTTGCACTACAACTACATGAAATCTCGCAGGCAGAGAAGAGTCAGGGCAAGGGTGACCATACCACATCCTACCAAGCACGTTTTCCAGGGAAACAGCTGCAGAATCTACTTCTCCGAGACAGCCAGGCCTATTAAGTAACTTGCACAGTGTTTTATACGCAGTCATCTGAACAGCATATAACTTGCTTTTCAGAAGTACAGTTATTCCGCCTGCCCAGTGAAATACCATGGCAGACATTCAACTATATGCAATCAAGAAGGTAATCTTCAGCTTTGTCTAAATTCAGACACAGTCAGAGGCTACGAAGTATCCACTACTCTACGGCATTCTACCACTTACCTTGAAGCAAATTTTTTAAATTTTGGTTTGGTTTTTTTGTGTGTCTTTTTTTTTTTTTTTAATACTGGCCTATAAAATCTGTTGCTAATCAACCATCAAGGCACCTAAGTAAATTCACAAACAACCCGGGCTTTAAAACCACAATATTCCACACACATGCAGACATGCCGTTTGCAAACGGTGCACCTGAAGGGCACCCAGCCATGGCCATCAGAGCGTAACCACCAGATGGAGATTTTCCACCTGCGGCAGCTGTTCTGTTTGCGAGCTTCCTTCCATGAGGAAAACAAATCGCAGCAATGAACACCTCTCTCCCCCTCTCAAGCCAAGGCATTCAGGCACTGTTACCAGCAATAAGTACTCCAGCCCTTACAGAAGAGCAGCACAGGGAACACAGTGCTCACGCACCTCCGGGGCCTCGGAGTCGTGCCTCTGCTACGGCCGCCTGCCCTGGAAGAGCTCTCCTGCAAACCTCTCCCCGCTTCCCCTGAGCATTTACTGGAATCAGTTCACAAGATAAAAGAAAAACCAACCCTCCCCCCTCCACCAAGCACACAAACTAGGTCTCTCTAAAATATGTTTTCTGTAAACACATTACGATAGATTTTTTTTATTAGCATCTGAATTGCCTTTTTTTTTTTTTTTTGAGGCCGGCTATAAAAATGGTAATTTTGGCCTACTTCTGCTTTATTGACAATGCAGTATTTCCTCCCACACAATACGTAGAATATTCTTAGGACAGGTCCCCTGCAGCCAGTTGTTGAGCAGTGACCACGCAGGCAGCGGCCGCGTTCTGTCCGGGACACCTCAGGAGCTGATGACGTGCCCCGACCAGGTCTCGTGCTTGGTTCCAGGAGCTAGATGGGTAATCACCACCTCCACCGCCTGAAGCTTCTCGTTCTTCGGTGGGATGGTGCACATCTTGTAGGTGACCTCGTCGCCTGCCACGGGAACATACTCGCCTTCAATACTGTGGAGGGGAAGCTTCAGTTAATCATGAATCACATAAACACTCTTACTCTTTTGCAGCCTGTTTAAATTTTTATCATAATGATTATCTTAGGTGCTCAAGATACTTCAGGTTTTTTTATAGAGCCCATCATCCACTAAAGCTTGAGGTTTATTTTGGTTGTCTTGCAGCAAAGTCCTATGAAAACACTATAAACACCACCAACCCCCCTAAAAAAAACAACCAACAACAAACACAAAAAACCCACACTCTAATATGCCTTAAAAAATAATGAGCTGAGCGTGGCCGGGACAACATTGCTATGAACCATGCAACAACCTCTTACTCGCTGGCAGCACTAGAGGGCAGGGCTGACACTGTTTGGCACTTCATTTGGGGTTTGGTTTTTTAAACTATAGGAAGCTGATCTTTTTTTTTTTTTCTCCTCTCATGCTTCTGAAACTTCCCCCCCTCTTTTTCCTTTTTATAAGAAGGGTTGTACCACCTCAGTCATTGATTTTACCTTTAGGTTACTCCACCATAACATAGTTCATCTGAGGTATGGGGGGAAAAAAAAAAAAAGAGCCTAAGTAAGACACACTGTGGCATACTTCAAAATTGCTTGCTGTGAAAAAAGAGAGTTCTGTGACCCTGAGATGTTACACCTCAGAAACTCTCCTCCAGCATCCAGCGCGGAGGAAGATTTCCAAGAGTCACGCACCCCTACCTGGCCTCTACCAGGGATGATGTGGGGTGCTGGAGGACTCGCACTGTGCATCTGTTACTGCATGCGAGTCCTGGCCTGGAAACAGTGGGAATGGCAAAAGGGCTGTCACCTTCTGTCCACAACTACGTACCAATGAAACAGAGAACTGCACAGCGTAACAGCCTTCCTCGCTTCTACCGCTGCGTTCGAGATGAGAGCTTTTTAATAAAAATCCCAGCATGCGCCAATGAAGACAGGCAGAGATGCCTTCCAACCTGCATCGCCATGATTCTCTGACAGCAGAAAGGATGCTACTTTGCCATTCTTTAAATATACCTACACGATCCCATGCTCAGGTTCCCC
This sequence comes from Calonectris borealis, assembly GCF_964195595.1. Taxonomy (NCBI): domain Eukaryota; kingdom Metazoa; phylum Chordata; class Aves; order Procellariiformes; family Procellariidae; genus Calonectris; species Calonectris borealis. The sequence goes on from NC_134327.1 coordinate 4,450,422, forward strand.
TCCTCTGACAACCTAGGCTCTAGATTTCTTGTTGTTTGAGGGTTTTTTCAGTGTTTCTCAGCAGCATTTGTATTTGTGAACAGATAAACGCCGCTGAGTTTGTTATTTGCCTTCACTGAGAGCATACTGGGAGCATACTCGCACCACCCAGGAATTTCACCCCACAAATGTTTCTGTTATTGCAGGGACCTAAGATTTTAGCAGTGCCCTTCGTATCCACTCTCATCTTGTGACCCATTATTGTTATGGCTTTTCTATCGCAGGAAAGACTGGCAGGACTGATAGGAGGTCAATATGCTGTCACTTACTGCCAGTTGTAACTTCACATCAGATTTCGCCTCTCCTCCCAATTCTGCAAAACTGCTTCAGCTTCGTCTCCTGCACTGCCTCTCCCCTGCCCTTCCCCTTTAAGGGCTGCCTCAGCTTCTGCTCCCCTCTGACTTGTGCATGGCGACTGCTGCTCAGGGAGCTGGGGCACCGGGCTGTGGCTGAGCAGAAGCAGCCTGTACTCAGGGATGAGACGGGGTAAGCAGGCATGTTCAGGGGAAGCTAAAACTAACCCATAAATTATAACTTCTCCCATGGGAAATTCAGCACAAGTCATTGGTTGCTCACTGATTGTATCAACATGATATTGAAAATGCTCCTGTATCTAAATATGGATCTAAAACCTGCTATGAGGAGTCAAAGGCATTCCCAAGGCCTGTGGCTCAAAACACATGTCCTTCAGACTTTATTTCCCTGGGCTAAACCCCTACTCCAGAGCTGCCTGTGACTGCGGGAATCAGACCCAAGAGGGCATGTCCTAAGCTGAACTCTCCAGAGCAGTGCCTGGGAAAATGGCAGTATACTGAAGGCAGAAACAATATTTACAGAAAAGTCAAGAGAAAGCCTCCTTCATCAGACCTGACAGCCCTTTCCTCCCCACGCAGGCTGATCCGACTGACCTTCATTTACTTCCAAAGTCTCGCGGCCAACCTGTCAGCCCAGCCCCGTATCACCCTGGACACGTTCAAGCTCCCACATCTAGACCCTTGTTGTGGCTGTCCTCTTCAGTTACTGCCTTCATTTATACCCCACCTCCCCCATTTCTAACAGGTTTAAGACTTCTTCAGGTGTGAAGGGGTTGCATACCCAACACTTAATGTCCTTTCAGGAGCAGAGTTTAGTTTACCTGTTCTACCACCAAATTTGCCACCACATTCTCTGCAGCTTACCCTGTTTTTGAAGCAGAGGATTTCAAGCAAGGACGAGAAGATGCTACTTGTACTGTCTCAGAGCCTGACAAGTGGACACGAAGTCCCAAGAAGAGACACAAGAGAGGGTCAAACCACAAATGAAAATAGAAATGCCATGTAAAAAAATGACATCATCTTTCCCACTTGAATCTCTTGAATGATCCCTTGTTGCCAAAAAAATTGTTGCTATTGAGCTAAAACCACATTGCCACGAGCAGTAACTCACAACACATCCCATGCAGGATGTCAGTCCCACCTGAGGAAGGTGGCATCTCTCAGTGGAAGGCAATACAGCACAGACATTTTACCCGTACAGAGGAACACGGGACTAGCAAAACACAGTGAGCAGAAACATTTCCCAGCTCAGATGTAATGAACATAGACAATACGAGCCGAAGCGGAAAGTCTACACTGGCTCAAGTACAGCTGAGCCACTGGAACAAGTCGTAATGAAACACGTTTCTTCATGTGGCCTCGAGCACCGGGACCAGCTGCAGACAGTGTTTCAGGGAGCGCAGGCAGAGCGGTTACGTGGGGCTGCAACTAAAGCAGCATCTCCTCCTGACAGTACGGCCGCCCACTCCACAGCCCCAGGCATTGCCTTTGATTCCTGCACAGAGGATGAACACGCACAGCGAGCGGGGAGCTCAGAGTCACCACTTCGCAGGCATCAAATGAAACGGATGCCCTGCCCAGGAAGGGATCTCATGTTTGGCTGAAAGGTTTTTTTAACAAACAGGAACCTTACATGTTCTTTAAAAGCTCCTGTAAAACAGGATGAGATGCAGTTAGTGAAATAAACATTTGAAATCTGCAAAAGATACCAGTAGGTATGGTTAATGTAGGAGGAAAGTGGATTCACACCATCTCCTGAAGCACTGTATTAAAATCATTAGTGCCAAAACACAAAGGCAGTGTTTTAAGCTCCTGAAAAACAGAGATACATTAGTTATCACTTGAATCTTCAAATTCAAGTGAGGAAGAAGTACAGCTTGAGTGTTAAAAAAGATGGGGGTTTTGCTGGCGTGAGTTTGGTTTAAAATTGAAATATGAATATATACCAGGATGGGTTCTGACACCCTTTGGGGTGTACTGGTAACCAAAGTGGTCCTGTTTTTTCAAGAAACTAAGAACAAGTGCATCAGTACACACAGAGAAACAGTATGCCTAACGTACGTCGGGCTGCAGTCAGGGAGAGGAGAAGCAAAGGGGCTGACCAGACTGGGGGAGACGCTCTCAGCTGTGACTGAGAGCCACTGCATCCCTCAGCACTTGTTAGCACTTTCGAGTACTGTCCAAAACCAAAACAAACAAAACCATTTGCTGACCCAAATTTCTTACGCTTGAATCATGAGGTTAATTACTGCTGTTCCTTCTTCTAAACAGATCACATTAGCCCCAAAATCTGCACAGCCCTAAGCATTACCCAGAAAAATATACTTTTCTCCACTAGAAAGCACTTCTTACAGGACCGAATGCTATGCTGACAGCACCAGATCCTTTCTTGGTTTCTTTCCTTATCCAAACTGACACTACAAGAGACTGAAGCTTGTGATAAAACCTCATTCAACCCCAGCATGGCTTCTTCTCGCCCCCTAGTTTGTCTCATTTCTTTCCTTGCTTGTTGAGGTGACCTCACCTCAAGGCCAGGCCTGTCCTTTGCACAGCTGTCTAGAAAGGTTGTGGCCACACAAACAGCTCAAATTTCATTTTCTGCTTCTGGCCTTTAAACTTGTCTCCCACAGATCAGATACTCTTTTCTTTCCTGCAGCTTTCTGATTACCAGTTACTCTTGGTGCCTACCGAATATGAGATTATTAACTCGTTGCCCCCAGTGCACGTGAAAAGCGAGAGAACAAAGGTCTTCGTTTGCAGCCTGAGCAAACCTGTTTGTGAACAGTGTTCCCAGCACAGCATTTGCCCACCAAATGCTGCTTCTGGGACAGATGCAGACTTACTCCAGCATTGTTATCTCTACGTGATGTTTAGAAGCAGGAACAAACAACATCCAGATTGTGCAGTGCTTCTGGTGGTGTCAAGAAAGAACAATACGATGGCACTTGAAAGGTGATGAGATGGTATGGCACGGGAGGCATAGCCCTACACAAAGCTGCGGGAAGATCCTCCATCAGGAAGTAATTGCCTTAAGCGCTGGGAGGGAAATTAACTGGAAAAGATCAGAGAACGTAAACAGAGATCTTGGAACAGATTCAGTCTACAACAGCCACTCTATACTGTCTAAGTTACCTGGGTAAATTGGTAGAGGAAGTTAAACATGGACTTTTTTGATGTTATATATTGATTGAATATTTTTAGATCTGTATTTTTTACTTTTACCCTAACTATATATTAAATGTTGATCTAGAGGAAGGTGGAGATTTTCACTGCTATTTAAGAGATTGGTATGCATGTTCTATTCAAAATAATGGATATCTATGTATCCAGGAACTTTAAGACACTTCAACAAATTAAGCTAAAAATAGGAAATGCTTTCCTGCTGTTAGTGGCAGAGTGAGACACAATAGAGTGAGCTTTAGATTATCCAGCAACGCCCATTTCCCAACACTGGTACGGTGGAGCATTTTATCCTGCACTATTTTTAGAGAACTGGGAGGGTATTAGGAAATTACCTAAATAAGGAATGTTCTAGTTCTTCCTTCTCACAGCTGCTATTCATATTCCAGGGCTCTAGTTAAACCTCTTGGGACAAAGACTAAGTCACATGGAAACATTTTTGAACAAGAGTTTTCAGTGAATTCAGAGCCTCGCTGGTCAACCAGCCTGCCATGGATCACACCACGTAGCTGCGTCCCGTGGATCAATGGGCTGTATTATCTTGTGGGCTTCTTAAGGCTCATGGAACACCTCAACACACCTCCCAGGAAACCCGTATTTTTATTAAACAGCAGGACATGGCAGAACAATGAACTACTATGAGTTACTAATCCCGAGTGCCCTCCCATGCGGTCCTGGGGTAAGCCGACAGCTCCAGCATTCATCAGCAAAGCCAGCAATGACCTTATCTAGCCGGCTGGCAGGCAACGCAGAAGCAGGGCTGCCTCTCACCCACCAGCCACACTCGTAACTGGGACCGGCAAGTGTGAAAGAGGTCCAAACACTGAAGAATCCCAGCTGTTAATATCCTAGGTCTCTGCTACAGGATTGCCCTGGTCTCTGTGCCATAGCAGAGAGATCTTCCCAGGAGCTGCCTTGTCCAGGAGAGAAGCTCCACTTCCCTGCCAGTACAGCGGATGCATCATCCTCTTGCCCAGTTCTCCACTGAGATCTCTAGTCGCGGTTTTTGAATCCACGTTCAGGGATAGTTATGGCTCTGTATCTACTTTCAGCAGCTAGTTCAACAGCAGGCAGCACACCACGCACCATGAGGAAGAAACTGGTGATCGCAAGAGGCAGGGCTTTCCAAGGATGCCCACGTGGACTCAGTCACAGGGACCAAAGATGCCTGTTCCTGCAAGCATCCAGCTTGGATCCTGTCACAATAATACCTACCGTCTGCATCTGGAAACCAAAGCCCAGGGCAGTTATGTTCTGTGCTCACTAACCACAAAGAACCTCCATCCTCTGGTGGCCACAGTTGTCTTCAATGCCCACTGCCTGGCTTGCAGGTAGAGTATAAGTCTTCGCTTTGACCTATTACAGTTTGTATCATTTAGGTGGAGATTCTGGGAAGGTTTTGCTACAATCACGACCACAGCAAGCTGGCTCTCCTGCATGCCCCTGTGCAAGAAGTGAGTTTTCTGAATCAGCTGGGGGTGTGTGGGGAACCCTTAGGAAAAGACTAGCCATGTTCTACTCATTTCTAAATCCCTCTTCAAGTAAGATCCAGTATTCTGCTGCCTCTCCTCCCTGCCCCAGGTAATCTACTTATTTCAGACGCTTCAACAGATGCAGCAAGGCACCAGAAAGGGAGCACGTCAGGAAGGAAGTGTGCAGCCCAAAGCAGGTATGTCATCAAGTGCTTTAAGTATTTCGAAGGAAATCAGAAAGCTCAGATTTGCCTTCCCGGCAGCCCCAGAGCAGTCGGTGGCAGCCAACAGAAACTGTTTTGCTGCTAGTTCACAGAAAAGCAGAGAGGCCGGAAAGGTTCATTCACTCAGCTCAGATCCAGCTCTCAGCTTGTTTACAATTATCAGTTAATTTCCAAGCCATATTGTTACACTCCACCAGAAGAACAGCATCACAGAAGAGCCAGAAGAAGAGATGTGGCATTAATGCTTTGCATTAAACATAGTGATCTGGCAGAAAATCAGAGGAAAGAAAGGAGTGTAAAGATGATCTCTCCACGGACATGAAAAGCTCAAAGCCAGCTCCCCAACGCAGCAGAATAGCAGCAAGGACACAGCTGGGTTCCTCCCTGCAGGAAGATGCGGCTGATAGCACATCTCCAGCATAGCCAGAAACTGAGCTGCAACAGCAGGATGGGACGTATCCCCACCTGGGAGCCCACTGAGAGACCACTCCTCGTCTGTTCAGTACTCCTGAGCAACAGGCACTATAGGCATGATCTCCTGAGATCGCACTGCACGCACAAGCAAAGCACAGCAAACTCAGGATCTCTCCAGGGACTCAAGGGTGCTGTGTGTCGACGTCCCAGGGGAAGTATAGCATCAATTCTCCAAAGCCGTCATCAAGTATGGGGTCAGGAATCCAGCCTGAAAGACAGCTTGAAGGCCTTCTGCAATGCAGCATCTTCCCCTTCAGAGCCAAGTACTAGCAAACTGCAGAAAACCCACAAGCACTGCAAGTGTTTTTTCTGTTCCGTTAAATCAGCTGCTTTTGCAAAATAAAATCTTTAAAAAAACCAAGAGTGCGGTCATTCGTTCGTCACTGCTCTCAGGTGAACTACCTCCTTGCCTTGCCCTTGCAGCTACACAGGCTTCAGGCCAAATCCCAATCAAATGCAAAAGCCCGGAGAGTAAACGAGTATCCATCACGTGCCCGCTCCCAAACACACTGGGAAAGCAGAAGAGTGGGACTCTTACGCAGCGCTCTAAAGCACACGATTCGACCTGCCGCTGCAGGCACCCACACCCCACCTCCCCCCAGGACCCCCTTTGGAAGGCGAGCTGATAGGAACCTGCCTGTACAGGCAGCCGCACCTCAACAGCCAGCACCGCAGGATTCCCGTCTGCGCCCCGGAAACACGCCACGTCTGCAGGAGTGGCACGAGAGCGAAACTGAAGCCACCAGAGCTGTTATACTTCAGTAACAACCAAACCAGCTCCTTTTGTGAGAGCTGACTTACTCCCGCTGTGAAACAACAGCAGAGGAGGTAAGATGTCGAGGAGGATGCAGTTCTCAGCACCGATGCTACAACAGCACCATCAATTTGGTGACCGTGGATCATCATAAAGGCTGGTGGAAATGAAAGCATTAACAGAACACGTCGCTATTAAAAATGTAATTAAGGGCTTTTTTAAAAATTTCACTCCAGGCAAATGAATTTGCCTTTGCTTCCAGCTGTCCAGAGACATTATCTGGAATTACCACCTCAGCACCTCCTCCATCCCCATGCTTGCCAGCTAGGGTTTTACACTCACTACTCGCAAGCACATTTTGTCTTTTGTTCCGGAGAAGGGCGAAGTATTAAACGGAGAAAAACAAAATCTCACCACATTCAACGAGCCATAACATTTTCCTAGTGCAACTGTTTATACCAACTTGAGAAGCGTTTCCAACAAACGCAAGGAAGCGGGACTCGCTGTGCGTGCAGCGCAGAAGGCGGCAGTGAGCCTGTGGCTGGCACCTTTGGCTGGCTGGCAGGCAGGCACGGCCGCTCAGGTCGGCGTGCATGAGCTGGCTCTATCTGTCCATCTCAAGCATCATCGGTGTTGCAGTTGTGGAACAGGGCTTCAGCCGCAGATGCTTTACCCGCAGACGGGCCCAAGAAGGTGCCGTGAGTGCTGCCAGGAAGCTGCCACCACCTGCGGTGACCGTCACCAGAGCTGCCACCATGCCTCTACCTGCCACACGAGGAAGCTCAAAAGGAAACGCTACCACCTACCAGTGTCAGCATTTCCAGAGAACTCCAGGCTGCCCTGGTTAATTGTACAGTTTTGCACATTTGTACCTAATCAGTTAAAAAGGAGAACTGGCTCCAAGTGTTATCAAAACCCAAATCACATCTTCTCTGCAGTCTTCAGAGCCACTTGTTAAAACAGACAAAGCCACACAGACAAAAAACACCTTTAAAACCTGCATTTCAAGCTGGCATTTCTTATACTGTAGATCTACCCACACCTGACAAGTCCAACTTCACAGTAACGCAGCTTTGCTGCAAGTTCCACTCATAAAACATGTCCACATGCCCACATTCACCTTAAACTCTCACACAGATACTGAAATTTAAAATTTTGCAGATGCCAAGTGAAGAAGCTTTTGAATGCCACATATAGTTGACCTTATTTTTAGGCTAACGCTCACATGGAAATGGAAATGCCATGCTAAGTGTTATTATCTTACAAAAATAAATGGAAAGCTATGGGAAACAGACATCCCATTTCACGGAAGACATTTTCATTGAAGTGTAACCTTACAGCTCCCCAAAGCTTAGGGAAGAAAAAAAAAATAATTCCTCAAATTAAATTTTTATGTTTAAAATCATATTAATCTGCAAGATAGGCAGCTGGTCCCAGTGCTCAAAACCTTCACTAATCATCACAGCTTAGTGATAAACACAGAGGAACACTCTATCTTGCAGAATCCAAACTGGCATACAATTTTATCCACATTCCTGAAATCCTAGCTTTCAGGCAGAACTGATTCAGGAGAAACAATCCTCTTTCATTTCACAAGTAGATGCCTATACCGCACTGAGGCAGTGAACAGATTGATGTCTCTCTCACATGCAGCTCTAGCTGAGTAAAATAGGTAGAAAAGAATCGCATGATAAACACAAGCAGCATCTCAAAACTCACGCTACACAAACCAGAGTCATTGGAGTCCCCTGAGCCACAGTGATGGTTACAGAATGCTGCTGCGATAAGCAACTCCCATTAATAAAGAGCAATGTTTCTAATTCACTGTGAAATAAACAGAAATGAAAGGCATTATTAATTCATCTCGCCAGTGCTGCGTTGCATCAGAATTAAGACAGTGATACCATCACCCTCTAGCACTAAAAGCTGTTTCCAACCATTCAAATACACTCAGAGTAATTAAAGAACACAATGTGCTGAAACCTTCAGTACTTCAATAATAGCACTTTTTACTAACAGGTCGAGGCAGAAACATCAGCTACTTTTGAATTTAAGGTCTGAGACAGTACCTACATAAGAAACATTTAAAACAGCGGCCCAGTCCTGGTTCAATAGACAAAAAATCCCGTTGGCTTCAAAGGAACAGAATTGACCCTAGAAAAGCTGCACAAAGCACATCCTTCAGTTCTACAAAATTCACGTGAACTAACCTTGCTAAAACGTGTCTGAAGGAGCAAGGAAAACAGTCTTTGAACACATAAATGATGGGCTTAAAGAGCAAAGGCATCATTTATCTGCTGTGGAGATGGAAGGAGGAGTGAAGGGCCATATCGAAAGCAAGGGAGATGTCAGTTAAATATCAGAAACAATTAAGAGCCAGGTCTGTTAATTACCGGAGGAGATCACCCAGGGAGGCAGTGGATCCCCAGCACTCGGATTGTTGAGTGCGTTGGGTAAAGCATCTGCCAGAAAGGCACGGGCGCCTTCCGGCAGCAGACAGGAGAGGAGGTCCCCTCCAGCTCCTCACCTACAGTAACCTTCAGAGAGCTGCCGCACTGGGGAAGGACGGCAGCGTTCTGCAGCATGGCACACGCAGACAGCTCCCCACCCGCATGAGCATTAGGTGGAAATGAAGTAACCAAAAATGAAGAGAAGCAGCCTGGCCCAGCAGGTAGGGCACTAAGTGGAGACCTGGGAAGCCGGAGCTCAGGCTGAAGGCTGTACCCGAGCGGGCCAGAGCCCCTCACCCCCTGCCCACACAGCAGCTCTCCCCCCCCCATCCTTTATCTGCTCCAGCCTTCCCGTGCAGGGCGGCCCGAGGGCACGGCTGGGCGAGGGCGAGAGCACGCAGAGAAGTGGACATGTGTCAGCAAAATAAACATGCTGAAAATACATCAAGAAGCGTGGTTGCCCATGAGCTTTCACAACCTTGGTGTCTCGTTCAATAGTGTTTTTAGGACAGATCGAGTGGGTGGAAGAAAGGGGAGGGTGGCACGCCACATTCAGGGCACAATTACTCAAATACAGCTTATTGATGGCTCGCAGTCAAAGCATTTTGAAAGCATACGGGGTCGATACGCCAACTAGCACAGCCCACGAGAGGGGACTCCTGTGAGAGGGGGCCTCTCGCACAGGCCACCAAAATCACAGCAGACAAAAAGTGTTTTTCATAATGTCATGAAGGATTTCAGTATAGGAGACATACGGGAGTCTTGAATAGCCAAGCAGAAAAACATCACTGAAGTTTCTAAGAGTTATAGCTGATTGGAGGGAGATTGAGGGTAGGAGCAGTTAGTGTACCCAGAATCAAGAACTGGGGTTTGGACCCAGAGAGAAAGATGTGTTGGGCTGTAGGATAGGAATTGGGGAACACCTGAAAGATCAGTTCACGTTTTGTGTAGACAAACAAAGGGCAGCCCCAATCAAGGGGGTTTTAAAAGGGTTAATTTCACATAACTGAAGAAAATTTTCCCGAACTAATTGGAAGAGAAAATGTAGAGGAAAAAAGACAGTTCTTTAAAAAGAATTCATTAGAGGGCTGAGAATTCAGTTTGTGTGAGAGGGCTGTTTTAACTAACACCTTGCTGATCAGTAACTGTATAGGTCAGACTAGATGTTCACAGTAAAATTTTTAAACTGTGATATAAAAAATGTTATTTTTAAGTTATTCAGAAAATAAGGAGAAATCGTGCATTTGTATTAGACGAAAGAAAAAGAAGGTATTAAATAACATTTCCTTGGGTTGAACATGTAAGTCAGACCACTCAGCCCATTTGCACCCACGAGTCCTAAAAATCCTTGGCTTGCCAACACCCATCATGCAGTAACGTTTCAGAAAACTGGAAGAAGGCCAACGTGCTCCTTCTCCAAGGACACGTGCTACACACACAAGCAGGAAAGATAGCCGGGGCAATGTGAGCAACTTTGGTAAGGCTTTTGTTGACTTATCACTGGATAACCACTCCAACGAACAAATAAGGATTATACAGCTTCAGCACTGTAACAATATGTAGACTAAAAACTGGTGATAGATCTAAAAGAGGTTATTGGAGAATAAACACTGAGTAATCTTAATACACCCCCTCGGAGACCAGTTTCAGCCCCCATGCTGGTCCACACTCAATCTAGAAACAAATATAAAATTGTCTATTTAACCTTGCAGACTAGCCAAGCAATAAATAAGACAGTGCATGACGGAGCGCGACCTGGACCCCTTGGCAGGGCCTATTCAAGTAGGAGGTGCTGTGGTGCAACCAAGTACGAAGCCATACATCTCGGAACAAGGAACGCAAACGCTGCTGTCGGGGATGCCAGACTGTATCTGGGACCGCACCAAACTCTGACGCCGCAAAGGATGCTGAGGTCAGAGCAGATAAGCAACTCGGCAAAAGACCAGGGACAAGAGGGCTAATGTGATTATGGGATGTGCAGAAAGAGAAACAGAGCAGGAGTCTGGAGGAGATTTTATCTCCATACACTGAAAGTATGCATACAGTGTATTGTTTTAAAATCATATTTAAATTCTACAGCACGCTTAGAAAAGAGACTGGAAAGACTCTTTCAGGCTGGAGAAAAAATTCTCAGTGAGGGACTTGAAAAGCTTAATCTGTTTAGTTTATCAAAAGGTAGATTCAGAGGTGATGGTTCTCAGTGTGTTCAAGGCAAAAAAGTGGAGGTACTAATGAACCCTTTAACAGAGAAAGCTTTAGCTATAACTGCTCAAAACTGAAGCTAGATAAATTCAAGGAAGTAATAAAGTATAACTTTTCTTAAAGTAAAGGTAATTAACCTGTAGTTTAATAATGGTACAAGCAGTGCAAAATAAAAGTAGTGAATTTTCAGTGTTATAAATCTTTAAAACTGGATACCGCACAGATGATTTGCTTCAGGTAAACACCAAGTTTCTGGGTCTGGGTGAAACTGCACAGCTTATTCTAAGAGATTTGACAGGATCATCTTCTAGTTTTTAACTCAACAGATTTATAGTAATACAGGAAAAGAACAGCATCATCTATCACTGCCAGTAACATCTGCGTAACTCCTCTTTGCTGAGGTAAGGCTGACAGATTATAAACTATTCTTGTACCCGAAACGTCATTCATTAAGGCAAACCAAAGCTCCAGCCTTCCTCGGCCACCCAGACGACTTACTCAGAGATGTGTACGAAGATGTCGGGCCCTCCATCTGCAGGGGTAATGAAGCCATGGCCTTTGGAGCGACAGAAGCATTTACAGACGCCTTTGTAGATGGGACCCTCCGACGCTCTCACAGTTCTGCAAAAGGAAGCAGAGAGAGAGCGGTTCACTGCGGGGCGCGGGTGCGACAGCTTCCAGGAGTGTCAGCCAGAGCACTCTAAGCAAAGGGCACGATGGTCCGAATACTCACGCCCAGGGAATACACTCCTCTGCAGCGGCTCTTAATAGCCAGTTTCATACACTGCACACGTTTTGCCTGTAGCCTTTTTAAGGGAGAATGTTGTTTGCTAGCGTTATAGTCCATCAGTTGCCATCTTGAATCCATCTGCTTTATCACCCTGCCAAATTTTCTTTTGGACACTATACTAAATGTAAGCATCTTATACCTTTCATGAGCTCGGGAGTACCAATGTGCACCCAGGTGTTGTATGCGCTTTCACAAAAACAGTAAGTGTGTGCACGTAGTATCGAGAGAATGCAGTGCATAAAGACATGTATAAATGTGTACACACGTATGGATACACATATACACACACCCCTTCTGCATGCATGTCTATCATTACCCTGCCAGACTAGGATCCAGTGAGGTCAGTATTTCACCTCCAAATGACTCCAGCAGGCTACGAAGCCTAACTGGTGTGCATAACACCAAGACTCAGGACTGATCTCCTCCTCCGCTGTCATGGGACCTGTATTTTAAAACAAGACAGATTTGAAGACAAACCTTTAGGATGACTTACTACCACCAAGAAAAGACCTGCGTGAACTATGACCCATCCTGAAAGCTGCCTGATTAAATCCTTTTCCCTGTCAAATATCCTGAGTTTAATCTCCAGGGACCCAAACTCACTCAAATACTTTAATTAATGAAGCCAACTGTTTTAGACATCTTAATGAGGTTTACACAGAGGCATTACTAGATCAGGACCTTCTCACGCCGTGACTATCCAGTAGGTTGCTTCCGCGTTAGAAGAGGATTTCGGTGCGATTCTTCCAACTCAGTAAGTGATTGTGTTGCCATTTGGTTACATGCATCATGGCAATTTTGACATCACTTTCCCAAATGTTTAAAGTTTACTGAAGTCTAAATAAAATCACTAAAAAAATGTGGTAACAGCTCTGCTCCTTAAGTCAAACTAACACTAAAGAAATAGTTGAAAGTGTTAAAGAAAAAAGAAATCTCATTAAATCACTTCATTTCCAGCTCTATAAAGCTGTCGACATACCTGATCCCACAAGTGCTTGTTACACAGAAAAGCACTCACTGCCCTAAATAAGCCATTAAAGTTCAACTGCATTTTTCAAGGAGATAAAGCACTGTGGGGGATAAGGCCCCACACTTGCCACGAACCAAAATTAAATAATCCCAGTGAATAATAAGCCACTGCCTGTCACATTTGTCTTTTCCATACAACTGTGGGGCCAGAGCTCACCTAGAGCTCCTCTTGTTTAAAGAGGACACTAAAAAAAAAAATAAAATTTAAAGCTACTTTGATTTTCAGGGCAAACAAATACAGCAAGATTCCTACACTAATTAATGATTAAAGAACTGTGGAAGCCAAATAAATTCTTTAGTCTTGTAAGAACCAGACTAGGATTAACAGCTGAGAAGAATTACAAAGAGTTCATTATTAACACAGCACTGAGGCGAGCTAGCTTGGAACTGCTTTTCAAGGGCAATCCCAATTACCAAGTCAATTATGTTCCTTTTAGCAATCTACTTCCATTACAAAGTTTAGGGCATTTGAAGGCTTTGGGAACTGACAACATATAAATTTTTCTTCTGCTGCTGCTGTTCTTTTTCGCCTCATTTTGAATACAGAAGTAATAATACGAAGCATCACTGAGGCTGATGCTACTTAAATCCGCATGGATAACTCTTGAAGAAAAGAGCTGGGTAACACTGCAAGAAGCAAAAAGGAAAAAGCACGCAAACTAGATTAAGCAGCACAAAATAGGCTAGCTGCGGGTTTGAGACCTTACTTCCAGTGTTTCACTTGGCGTTGCCAGACCTCCCTTACACAGAAGTAATTGCAAGACTGTGGCAGAAGTGCAATGGATTGACCGCAGCTTCCCGTTACACCCTCAGACCCTGATTCAAAGGCCACTGAGACTAACAAAGAAGCCCACATTGCCTTCTGCAGGGCAGCACCTCACTGGGAGACCCACCACAGGCAATGGGAACTTTTTTTGCAACGGCCAAACCTTGCAATACCATCCTCTGCTGCTGCGCTGCAGAGGAGTCCCCTTCGGGCGGGGGGCTCCCAGGAGCCTGCACGGCACCACGGGGCCACAGGAAAGCTCAGGGAAAGCCAGCTCTGCTGTAGGATCACTACCTCAAATAACTACAAATAGCAACAACCCTCACCTCATTTTATGGAAAACCTCACATAACCTTAGAGAATCAAAGAGATCAGGGTTCATACCTTGAAAACCAACGTATTCTTTTACAGGTCTATTTGAGCAACCTTAAGATGGAGATATGAAAGCTGAATCGGAAAAGGAAACAAGCCCTCTGAAAAGTGACAGGGTCATGGACCATCCCTAAAATGTAACCGGGCTGATGAGCACAGGTGTCAGGAGTGAAAGAACTAAAACCTCCAGTGAGATCTGGTCCAGTGCTTCAGGGGCAGTGAGAAGAGAGGTTGTGCCAGAGGAGGAGGTGGAGCTGATGAAGAAACATGAACAGGAACTGGTCAGGAGACACAACCCAGCATTCTGAAGTGAAGCAAAGCTTCAGACAAGAAACTGTTTTGAAAAATCTCAGTGCATTTTCCCCTTCCTGTAAAACTCTGGTCTTAAAGAGCGGAAAAGACTTTGAACATCCTTTATGCAAACAGAGCATTAAAAACCTACAGGCAATTTGGACTAAAAGTCTAGTGGCCTCAGAGTTTATGGGAGAAGAGATGGCAGTAAAATACCAAAGCATCTTCCAGATACAACCGTCCCTCCCCACTCCCTTCGCCTCGGCAGGGTCCGGTCATTCTGCCCAAAGGTTGTGTCTATGAAATGCAGGTTTCCCAGTACTCACGCTGAAAACGTCCTGGTCCGTCGGGTGGGCAGCGGGCTGGGGATGAGGTACCCTCTCATGGGCGATGGGGAGCGATCTCTCGCCCTGCGGTTTTCAGGCAGATGGAGAGAACTGGGTGAGGGTGGACAGGTGGGGGACTGCTGCGAGGTGGATGAAGTGGGCTCAGAAGACATTCCTGATGCCTGAGAAAAACCTAGAGAGAGGAAGAGATCTGAGTTAGCCCAAAACAGGAATTGTCATAAAAGTCACAAATTCTTCAGCTGATGATTTTGTAAGAATACGACTCACTTCCTGCAGACGTACACACGGACACAGTTGCACCAAGCGCTCCTGCTCTGCGTCAATGAGTTCATTTTATTTATTTTTAAATCTCACAGCTTTTGTAAGCTCTACGATGAAGCTCCACTGAAAACAGATTACTCCACAACTAACACGTATCTGCTTACTCCTGCCTCACTCACAGGCGATGGCTCCTGAAGCAGAGCTCAGCCCCAACACTAGGTATCAGTGTGCCCATGTGGCTCCCAGGCAGATGGGTTTGACCACTGACAACACAGAGGAGCCTCCTGCATCTGCACACTAACACACGTTACAAGAAAAAAACACTAGAAGAAATGCTGAAATAAAGGCTGCACCTCTGCTGCTGGAGGTTAGTTTTGCTGTGCAATCACCAATGCTAACTTCGTTGCTGTTGCTCAGCTATTAGCACAGCCCTGTCAGAGCTCGTAACACCTTCAGCTTGACTGCAAGAAGAAAATCATACGAGTGCTCCTTAATTCACTTCAGACAGAGTCAGACAGTTAATTTTCTCTGCCAAGGACAGGAACACAGACAAAGCCGGGAGGCAGTGGCTGACTGCGAGGAGGTGACCCCTCCAGCCTGCAGAGATCTGGCAGTCCCCTTTGGTAGGTCTGAGTCTGTCACAATCTTCCAGCAACTAGGAAGCCAATAGTCCACACTTGCATTCAGACCCCCAGCAGCCCACGTCAGATTTGCTCTTATTCACATCCTACAGGAGAGGAGGGACAAGGTCCCTTTCTCAGCACACCAACAGCAATACGCATCTCGCCACACAACAACCAAAACTCACAGAATCCATGGAAAGAGAAGGACTGATAAGAAACAGCAGCACTTCTACATACACGAATGCATGGCTTACAGGTGCAGCAGTGACAGAAAGAAGAGAACTGCTCTGGTATTACTGTGCAAGTCCCCATCCGCACTGGAAAGGGAATAAGCTGTACGAAAACAACCAATAACCGACCACACTCTTACTTAAGAAAATCTCAAAATATCTGGATATCTGGATGAGTTAGCAAAAAGTGTAGCGATCTGGGTCAAGAAAATATCATGAAGGCAAGAAAAGCTGCCTTTAAGACCAATAGTTTCATTGAACTGAAATCTCTCACATCCATTACGCACCCTCCTTTTGACACCTACACTCCCTAGCCCATGAATTATGGAGTGGATCCTTCATATGACATTTGACAGATGCAGCCTTCTTGTCAATGACAAATTCTCATTATTTCTTCCCGAAACTAAGGACTAAAATTAAAAAGGCCTCTTAAGAATGAAGTCACCAGGGAACAAAGGCTTTTGTGTTTAATTGCTCAGGGTGCTGAGAAGGTAGAAGTGGATAGTCATGCTCCCTCGTGTACCAGCTTGAGCTTTCCACGCTGTTCTCGAGAGCAACAACTCAGCTGAAAACAAAACCACAGCTTTACGGATGGCGTTTCAAATACGGATGGCGTTTGCCACCCACGAGCTAATGCCCTGCCCAGCGTCACGGCACAGCGTTCAGCTGAGACCGAGATGACAACACCAAAGGATCGGGATTTTCCAAACTTCCTCTCCCTCCAAAGACACCTGCCGTGCTGGCTGGTACTGAGGAAGACTCCCAGATTTCGAAAGACCTCGCCTTTGGGGGTGCCTTGCTTTCCACGAATGCATGTTTGACATAGCAGGACTATAATAAGTCACAGGACAAATAAGAGGAAACAATTAAAACCTCACTCTGATAAGTCAGCACACATGGTCTGGCCTTTGCACAAGTGAAAATGCAGCTTTCAGAATCGCACGCTTTCTCTCCTAATCTAAATATAAAACAGCTTGTCAGGTGACAAGCAAAATGCAGAGCTATTCATCCATCCACAGCAATACAGTAGAGCCAACCACAAAGTACTGCCTGTCCCCTTCCTCAAACAAGGGTAGAGAGGCAGGAGAATTTTCCCTCCTTTCTTTAAAACACAGATGAACCACAAAAGTATTTACAAACGAAGAAGGCTAAATGGAGTTAGAAGTGTGCTAACATACGTTATTGTTCCCATTTATGTTATTTTTGTGCCCTCTGCTCTGTAAACATAAAATAAAACAGTGATGTAGGACATTCAGTGCCATTTCACTGTACAAATACCCTTTTTGTTCTCTGCCCACGGCCAAAGTAGATGAATGGCCTCAACTCTCATAATTTCTATTACACAAGTCCTAAATCGTGATCCGAGCTTGGTGAGAGCTGATACACAAATGCACGCAGCTGGAGGCAGCCAGGAGCAGCTACGCTCGACTTCACACCCGCTGCAGCGAGCGAGTACAGCTCAGAAGAGGAGGGGATGCAAACGAGCAACCATGGGAAGCCTGTGGCTACGCTACAGCTCAGCAACATTCTATATGGGCACGTATGCTGCACCACTGCATGTGCAAGTGCACTAGCACATCCATTTGATTCTTGAGCTTCTCCGACAACCGTAAAAACCAGACGCAATGAAAAGGACTGGACACTGAATTACCAAGTTTTACCGTGTGCACTGCATACAGTGGGATGACAGCAGCTCCTGCCTCCTGCGAACCTCCGCTCAGCTTGCTCGGTGCAGAAGGTCACTTCAGCTGAACCTTTTCGAAGACAAAGGTGGAGTTTAGCTATTTCAGTTTGTTCTGGTGTGGCCACTGTCTTGACGTTGTTCGTACAGGGATTAACTCATTTCCACTGGCAGTGCTCTTGAAGGAGCAGAAGCGCTATCCCCACTCGCAGCGCAGCTGGAGGCACTCGGAGGCTGGGCAGTGCTTACGCAGGAAGCCTACAGCAAACACCCAAACCGAAACCCCACGCCCCCAGCCCTCCCAGCCTTCCCCTTCACCCAAGTTTTGCCTTCCAAATGCAGTTACTGGTAGCCGTCAAAGATGCTTTCCAGATGTCACCCTGGGTTCTGAACCGACCCTCTGCAAATGAAGAGTCACCCCTGGGACTCAGACAGCTGCCTACCGGCCCTTCCTCAGCAGCCGCAAATACCTTCCTCTCTTCCTGACCAGCTGAACAAACCTACCTTCTTACGTCTCTCACCAGCCCCCCACCTCCCACCCTGTTTCCATCAGTCCTCCTCTGTCTCTCCAGCCCAGCCACCACTCTCCACTTCCCCATGGGGAGGAGGACGCCACAGGCAGCCCAGACAGCGCCGACGGAGCATCCCGCCTGCTGCGCCTTGGGGAGGCAGCCAGCGCTTCAGAGCAGCAAATCACAGCTACAGAAAGCCCAGCTAGGGCAGAGGTGAGGGACAATGCAGACAGTATCCCTCCTCTGCTTGCGCCAGCAAAACATTTGCCTTCGGGTATTTACATGACGCAAGGCGGTGATATTTCAGGCTCTTTAGGAAACTCCAACCACGTGCCACCTTGCCCTTAAATCTGCCCATATTTCAACATGCATCATTTATCATTTCACCAATATGATTTTTTAGTTTCTTTTTTAGACTGTAGGTATGCACCGAACTAAAATGTAAATAAAATAAATCACAGAAGCATCATGGAAACAATAGACAAATTTAACATTTCAAAGAAAAAATACTATTTTTTTTCAGAACAATTGGCCAATGTGTATACAAAGAGACCCCAAAATGTAACCGGTGACCTCCAAAGCACAGAGTGCAATACATGCTGGAGAAATTTCTGAAATTCTCCACAAAATACTACCAAAAAATCTATTGAAGTAATTAAGGTTGGAAGTATGTAAGTGCCACCATCATTTCTCTCGCTCTCTCTCTCTCTATATACATTTTTTTCTATTCTTCTTTAAGTCTACTCCATACCTCTGAAAATACCCTAAAAATAGGAGGTTTGGGGAAGTTATCCATTCTGACCAGCACAAGCTACCACGGAAATCTAGTCTCACTTTTAATTAAAGGAAATGCCTGGAAAAAAGTCCAAACGGATAGGGCAGGGTGACAGACTCGAGGAAATCTCTCCGTCTGTGAACGTTTTTTTTTTTCACACAACAGACATCGCCACACCTCCAGCAGGCACAGAGCTCACCCCCAGCAAGCATGGCTCTGCGGGCTTCTGCGCTCCAGCAGAGGGAAAAAGCTCCTTCTAGCCTCCCTCGCCTGGAAACCACACTGTCTGCAGGAGCTGCTTTCAGAAGGTACCGCGGTGGTCTATGAACAGGACAGCACTGGCCACACATGCCTGGAAAACCAGGCCTTTCCTCAAAGAGAGAGCGAGGTTTCCGTACCCCAAGAGCAGCCGCCTTCAGCTGGGTTTTGCTGGAAGTTAGCTCTTTCATTTCAACCTCTGAAAGGAATGTGGACATCTGAAAATTTGTTTGTTTTCTGGGCTTTCCTTGGATCTAGAAACAACATCAAGAACTCTTTTTAAGTGACTCACTTTTAATGTCCTGGTTTCCAAATTCATTCTACACAGCTGTATTTCTTTCCTTCTCTAAGGAAGCCGTGCGGATAAACCTCTTCCGCTGACAGCTACAAGCTCTTCTCAGCAAGAGAAAAAACACGGCTCGATGGCACACGGTGAGCGCTACAGAGAGTGATTCTGCTCCAAAGTGCCCTTTCCCGACAGTAGGTCCCTTGCTCTCACCCAGTGAAAGAGTGATGGCACCGGGACCCTCTGCTCCCCGCATTACCTTGCCCTGATGAAGGAGAGGAACTGGGGGTGCTTGGCTCCCAAGGGTGCCCCCAGTTCTTCTAAAGCAGCTCCCAGCTCCCCCGCACCTCTCCGAGGCACCTGAGCACCCACTCACCCTCAGCACCAGGCCACAGCACTGCTCCCACCTGCAGTTTCTGTCCAAAGCACCTTCTGGCACTCGGACCCCAGCGTACGCAAGGATCCCAGCGCCACAGAGCATCACAGCACTCCTCCCGCGTCACAAGTCATGCACTTGCAAAACACACACAATTACAAAACAGCTGGTTCAAAAAGCTTCCCCTTCCAGCTTTGTTTGCATGACTAACTTTCCACAATTAATACTGGTATTTCAATTAACGCTGAAACTCAGAGGAGTTGCGACATGCATGTGACGTGTCAACACAAAGGATTACGGTATAAACATTACGCTCTTAGAGGCTGCAGAGGAGTGCCCGCATGCTGTAGTGATTTGGCAGTCAATGGAGACCAGGACATTGCCCAACCGTCCCCATGTCCAGTAAAAGCCTAATTATAAGGTAAGCAAAATACAACAAGGAAAATTCCTATTGCTTGTCTGTGCATACACGTTAATTTGGATTAAAACAGGATTGAGTTTAAGCAGCAACAGCTATTTCCAGGCAGTCCAGCAGTGAACACCTTTTCCCCAAACACTGTGGCTGCCCTTCTGCTCCTCCAGCGAGCAGTTTGCTGCGCCTAAAAGCAACGCTGCCCGCGCAGCACAAACTCACCCCGCACAGCAGAGACCACAGAAAGGGGTGGGAGGGGAACTAAGTCATCGGCAGCCTATAACATATATTGATAAAGGTGAGGAATTCTTACAGTCCAGTATTTTCCACTGTTCATGTAAGCTGCCAGATGCACTTAAAAAATGCATTTAGATTAAGGAACGGAGTGGATAGTAAGACTAGGTACATGTTTCAACTGGTTTATGGTTATACTGAAGGATATATGGTGATACCCTGTGGCTTATCCTATCAAAAATACAGAGGAATCAAGATCCTCTCTCACTAGAAATCCAGTATTTGCCGTGATTGATGCTGCATAAACTTCTCGCTCCCAACTACCCAGAACAGAGAGAGCCAGGGTCCTTCGCTTGTAAGCAAACCCAGGAGGCCGTAACCAGCTGCAGTGTGTCGGCTGCCGCAGGCGGTAGCGCTCGCTAGGATTCGCCTAAAGGGAGAGCGTGCACAGTAACAAGGAGGACCGTATTTCATCCCACATCTTGTCAAAAGGTATTTCAGTGGGAGCAGAACACAACAGCACCCAGCAGTAAGGCAACTTCCTCGGGACAACGCTGGGCAGCAGTCGCCGCGCTGGGAAGGGCACAGAGCTGCCCTGAGACCAGCCACCTCCCCTCGCCCTCCCACAGCACAAGTCCAAGACTTCAGCCTGCTTACAAAATCCCACTTATCTAACTCTTTTTGTTTAAATAGCAGATTAAAAGAGATGGAAAACTCTCCCCAGCTCATGGCAAGCCTGGACAAGCCATGACAGGGCCCAGGCAAGCATCCTCCTCTGGGAGCTCTTCCCAAGCAAGGATGAAGATGGTGGTTGAAGATGATGGGGATAATTAGTGCATGCTAATCAGGCACAAGTGTTGCCCAGTGACTTAAGTTCCTGCACACATATATTATTGGCTAATGTCATCAAGTATTTAAATGACTGTCACCTGTAATGCTGTTCACTTTGCTTTGGTTATCGCTAGTACAAACCAAAAAGTCCACAACAAGGCAGGGACAGCAGGAAGAGGGGGGATTCTCATGAGCACCCGCCATGCCCACGCTATCATGGCTGCAGGGACAAGGCCATGAGAACAATATGAGAAGGGCATGGAAACAGCAAGAGAAAAGCGCTGTGGCAGCGGCTCTGGGAAACCCTGCCTTATCAGCAGGGGGAAAAGTCTGCGGCGCTGCAAAGAGCGGGCCCACAGCATGGCCAAGGCTGAGGCTGGAACAGGCTGAGCTGTGCTCTGCACCGGAGCTGCTGTCCGCACGGCGTTAGCCTGTCCTCTGCACTGAAACCCACTCCCATGCGGTCAGCGCGGACATCTCCAGCATCAAGCCACGTCGTGGAGATGTAACCTTACCTGAAATGTTAGCCCACGGCAAGTCTGAAGATTGTGCGTACAGCTTCATTTCCTGGCTCACGCCAGTCTGCAGGTTACAGAGCACCACACCTGAAGTAAGTCCAGGAGACAGACCTGCACATCAGCCCTTGCAGTGCCTGCACCTGAGCAGGACACAGCAGCCTCTCACCACCCAAATAGGGTGGGACCAGGTGGGAGCCACCACAGTGGGGACGAGCTGTTACACCAGTCCACGTGCTGCTGGGGCAGCTAACGGCCCAGACCCCAGCCAGTCCAAGGCTCGGCTGCCAGCAGATCGTGAATCATCACTCCTGCACTAGCAAGATCACGATGCTGAGCCAGCACAAGCCTGAGGGGTGATGCATCTTGCCTTGCTTTCAGTCTGCCAGCTGCTTTCTACATGAACTGCTAGTCTACAAACCCGGTTGTTTCTGTAGCAGCACAGTGACACTGTGTTGTAAAAATCACTGCCGGCAACACCCGCGCTGCCAGAGCCAGGAGCAGAAGCAGGTACATCAACCCCCAAAGCCTGCTCCAAGCACTCTCTCCCTGGAGCCAAGTACACAACATGCCACCTCCAGTAGCAAAGGTTGGTTTCCCCAGATATAGGTTAGTCTTCACATGTCCCATACGGGCTGTAATAAAGGGACAGAGAAGTGTGAAGGGAGACGACAAAAGGACTTTTGCAGTGAAATGGGGGAACATCAGGATGACTGTACTCAGTCTGATGCGGGTAGCCAGGTGTGGCTGCCTAGGTCAGAGTTAAGTATAAGGTGAGTACACAGTGGTGCTTACCCTCAACATCTTTACAGCATCCTGGACGTACAGTTAAAATAAATGCCAAACTAAAGGTTGCATAGTGGTATTTAATAACCTCCTATGAGTTTTTTCAGGCTCTTCCTGAGCTCATATAATCTTTTGGCACCCACAGTATCCTGTGGCAAGGAGTCCCACAGCTTAACTGTCATGAAAAAAAAAAATCTCCTTTTAGTGGACAGTGAGGAGTAGCCCTTTTTACAGAGAAATTAAGAAAGGACAGTGAGATCAAAAGACAGACCATAGCGAATTAGGTAAGAAAAGGAAAGGGAAGGGCATAATATGCAAGGGACTGAATGGGAAAGAAGCATTAGCTCAGAGGAGCACATAGGGAAGGGTGCAGGCTTATTTGTAAATCAAACCTTAAATTTTCCACCAGAAGTGACATAAATGGGATAGAGAGCAAGAGGAGCTACAAGCTGCTTCTGGTGTTTACCCACCCCACCCCCCTTTTAAATTTGTACGTACAAAAGAAAAACCTTATGCCTTTTTAAAACACATCTTAGCACTTATAAATCACTCCCCTGATTTGTCACTTGAATGGCTGCCATTACTCTTTATTAGACGATAAACCCTACTAGTATTGAATATTTCTAAATATTTAGCTTGTCAACAAGTTAGCTGGTTTTGGCCAGGAACCAGATATTATCTATTCAATGTTTTATGGTTTCCAGAACCATTGGTACAGAACCATTGTACTGATCACTCCAGACTCCTGCTCCCTTCATCACGCCTCCGTTAGCCATGGCTGGGAACTCTGTTCTTGGATAGCAGAGGCAACGTTTAATACATCTCATCCTATTCTTGCTAAACAGACTCAATCACAGTAAGCTTACATATTTCCCAGATGAAGTACAATATATGGCTGAACAGGGAACAAGGTGTCCCTTCCAGCGCCTGCTCTCGAGCTCCGCAACTCAGCTCTTCCTTCAGTGCTTTCGCAAGTCTGAAGCTCCCCCTCTGCCATTACTGCCGTGCTGTGAATTTATTCCAGGATTTATTTGATTTTGGCAGAAAATATTTATACCAAAACATGAGAAATATCTCACATATCTTGTGTCTAAGCGTCTCAGGGATCATCTACAAGGCAAATGGGCTTATACAGTGTCATACTATTATAAAGAATAGTTATACATATGTAAATCCCTAGGCACTTTTGAGAAGTTCTCCCTTTTTCAGCCTCCTCTCACATCACAAAACTTCAGTCACGATTATGGGTGAGTTTGTTCATGCGCAACTTTGAGCCTTTTAAGGCTACTGAAATCCCCTGAAATATTTATGTGGCTCAAGTGTTACTCGGAACAATTAGTTCACTGTATTTCCTCCCTAATCAACATTTTCAATAGGGAAAAGCAGTTCACATTACCAAGATCTATAACCATGGAAATTTATGAGGCATACAAGTATTGGCAAAGGAAAAAATAATCCTCTGAGGATATTTCATCTGCCAGCATTGCAGCAAAAGGCAGATGGCAGGGAGCAGAGTCAGAAACCGCTCACAAATAACTTGGATCACCACACCAGTACTGTGAGGCTCCCACAGACCCCAGACTCCTTTTTGCCAGGCCTGGCTCTATTTTCTGGCTGTCCCAATGCAAAGGCCATCTCCCAGTCTCACTGCCTGACACCTCCCATGCATATTTTAAAGCATCTTAGTCTAATAACCTGAGTATATTTCAATTAGATATCTCGGAAATCAATTAAACAATTAATCAACTTGTGATTGAGATGTCATTAGGAACCTGCATCAATATCAATTAATGACCAACAGATAGACAATTTACTGAAAGACTTTAGGAAACAGAAAATCTTCTGTATCTGACACAAGAGCGATTTCTGTTGAGCAACAAAGAAATGCTCTTGATTTCCATTAAAGCCTCCTCCTGTCCTATCCTGTCCCACAGTTTCCTACCTGCATCCTACTTCCCAGGCTCCAGCGGCACAACTGCTCCCTACACAAGGGGCTGCACCCACAATAGGTTCTCCTACCACACAAAGTTTTAAAACTACATTCCACCTGCATTAAAGGTTAGCAACTGGCTTCATCACTCCAGCAAAGACGGCTTGATGAAACGCATATTCAGCCTATGCTAATTGACTGAGCACTCAGGGGTGTAGAAACGCACATTCCATTAAAATCAAACAAAAGGAAACATTTTTACACACGCACACACTTAAGACAGGAGACGGGATGACAGACCTAAATTTTAGTGGAGAAAGTTCATATATATATGCTTATAGACCACTGGCCCATTTAACAATTGCATTTCTGTTTTTCTCCTCCCCTCCACCATATTTCTCAACCCAATTCACAGCGTATCTCACCATGCTGTACTCAAGCTTGTGCTTGTGACCCTGAGACCCCCCTCAGTGTCCTCATCTCCTCAGCTCTAAAGCGGAGGTAACAACCTCCTTCGCAGCAGCATGGTGAGGACCAGCCGTGTCCGCACCTTTGGATTCAAAACCCTGACCGAGCCGCAGAGGTCCATCAGGCTGACGACAGCCAGCCTTGGTTCCCTGCTCAAATCCAGAGTCAGTCTCTCTCCAGGCTGGATCATACCGCTGGAGGGGAACTGAAAACAGACTTCTTGCAAACCAGCTGAATAGAGGGGGGTGATGCTCCCTCGCCTTCCTCTGCCAGCGGGCAACTGTGCTGCGCCTCCTCAGCCTGCGTCTCGACTGTGCAAGGCTCCGTTACTGCTGAGCCCTGCCCAGCACCTGCCCCTCCTGCGGCCGTCGTCTCTGCCCCGCAGCAGCAAGCGGAATGCAGCACACCCACTGCCAAGGTGCCTGTCCCAAGACCAAAAATCCTCCCCGCGAGAAGTTCCATTCCGCTTTTGGTGAAAAGGAGACTGAGGCAGTGGATCTTCATGCTCTGCATTCCTGAGCGCCGCTCACAAGCAAAAGTCATACTCATGCTCCAACGGCAGGGCAAGTGCTTCATCAACACTGTAAAATTAATGCTCACTTCTTGACTCTCAAGCTGAAATTTGTGTCTTAATGTAACTAAAATCTATAGGATAAGCACTACGTAAATATATACATTGCACAGATCTGTTTTTTCTTACATAACCAAACTACTCGCAAAACAGAAAATGTTGCATTTTACCTTACGTCTCGTTAGACCTCTCCTCAGCTCAGCCTTGGCTGAGCACAACTATCCCCACTGCGAGCTGCTGCTTTAGGTAGATCTGTGTGGTCTGCTGCACTGACAAACAGGTAGTCCCTATATGGTGTAATCGAATCTGTGATTGCGTGAGTAGTAATGCAGCCAAAGCACACACCCACAGCTCACAGCCTCCAGAACTGCTTCAGGGACAGCAGCCACTTCAATAAACACCCCGAACCCTTTGGAAAGTACACGTTATACAAATCTTCCATCACATCCCCTTGGCCTGTTTTCCAGTTTGGAAAACATCACTGGAAATACACCTTAGAATTCTAGGAAAAAAATTCTTTTTAGTCTCAAGAATGGCTTACAATACCAATACTCCAGCAAGTCTACTGTAGGCAGTGCATCGTTCTTAGCCGACTAATGTGAAAATGGACCTACAGGGAGTTTGATTGCTTTCCCCGATTACCATGTGTGCACAAACTTGTCTTTCTTGCTCAGCACATCCACTCTCTGCGTTCAGAGCCAGTAAAATGGCAAAAGGAGTCGTATTGTGTTTTACTGCCTGCAAAACCGCAGCGCCAGCACAGGCACGTGTGTGAGGCTTGATTTCGTGCCTACTTACACATCAACAAAACTATTTACCACGCTGTGATTTTGAGAGCCGTGGCTCCAGTGATGTGCTGGAAGTGTACGGAACAGGGCAGAGCTGTCCAGAATCACAGATGCTGTCACTATTATTTATGTCTACTGTGTTAATGCTCAAAAGCCAACACAGACCAAAGCAAGGGAACAGGCAACATAAGCTCTTCAGGGAAGGTGAAAATCAACTGTTATAGTTGGAAAAAAGCAGACGAATCTTGAGGTATGTATGTTCTTCAGGTATAAAACTAAAAATCAATAGAGAAGCACATGTTTAACAGAAAATCGTACTAAGCATTGTATTAGAGCAGCCACTACCCCAAAGAGCTGTATCTACTTCAACTGCAAACACAGAGCAGGACACACAAGCAGAGCAAACACTGCACACAGCGATGGCAGTAGTGCCTTTACGAAAGATTATTTTGATTCAATTTACCTGTTTGGTCATGTGCTAATAGTTACATGACCTTAAGAAGTTAACATTTTCCAGACTTGCTCGCTAGGAGCTGATAGCAGCCTCCCACGTGCACGTAGCCGCGCACCAGCAGCACAACTAGACCAGACCTACTAGCTAGTGCCAGGGCTCCTGCACCAAGCCTGGTGGAAGGAGCCAAGAAACTGGCCAAACCTAGAAAACCACACGTACTGAGGACAGGGTGCAGCAAGCAGGGGGGCACTGGCAGCCAGCTGGCGGTCTTGACAGGGACGGATGAAACCCAAAAGCAAGTTGGGCTTCTGCCTGCCACCCACACCCAGAGCGCAGGGCGAGCAGCCCAGCTGGGAACAAGCCCCGCGCACACACCACGGGACACGTCAAGGGTGGAGATGCTTCTTCAACGCAGCCTCTCACACGGGGCTCTCTGGGAAGTGTTTTCATACATCCAAGATACGCATCCAACACCCTACCCTGCGAGCTGGGACCCACAGCCTCTCCGGCCAGAAGCAGGCAGGAATCACACTTGCAGCCAGGAGGAAGGGGCTGCTGGGGTGATCCTTCCTACAGCAGCCCCAGCACACAGCACTGGGGTGCAGTCCTTCCCACCAGGGTTTAACACAACGCACAATGTACAGGAGTGACACGAAGCTGAAACAGACCCACAACCAAGAGAGATTCGAGATCAGCGAGAAAACGAAGGCAGGGAAATGTGTAACAGTGCCTTCGTTATTTTTATGTAGACCAATGTTTTGCATGAAACCTGGTCTTACACATGCAAGAAACCTCAGGTAAGCTCGCACATCCGCCTGCCTTAGGAGCAAGCCGTAAGTCCAGAACAAGTCATGTCATGGCACTGGGAAACCAGGTACAGGCACGTCTGGTGGGTTCACCCTGGTCTTGGTGGCCAGGAGATCCCAGGCTGCACAGCTCCACATTGGTGGGGTACCAGAGGGAGAGTGCATCCCGGGATCTGTGCCAGGGAAGAGGCAGTACTGCAGCCCAGCCACACTAAAATGTTTAAGAACAAATTCAATTGGGATCCCAGACCTCAATTATACCAGTCTAGCAAGTGTCCAGCAAAAACACTTTTCTCCCCACAGGGCTGTGATAAATGCCAAGACAGCTCCGCACTACCTTTGTTTCTCATTTTATTCCTCTGGAAGGATTTTCAGGAGAGGTTTGTCTACATGAAAAGCCTGAGGGATGGAAGGGTGGGAAAGGTCAGCATGTGAAAAACTGACAGCGCAGGCAGCAGTATGATGACACTGCGACCCTGGGATGCTGCCGGCAGCTCTGGCAGATTCAGCCTGGCCTGGCTCCAGCAGCGAGTTTCTTTCCTGAAGTCCCTGCTACTGTGGGTAAAAGACACTGCAGTGTATTTCTTGTCCCCAGGGAGAGACACCTTTCTTGCCTAAACCTGGTACTGGGGAAAAGTAAAAATAAAATTTTAAAACACAATATATCAGAAGACAGTAGAGCTGTACAGATACATATAAGGATAGATTTTTCTCCTCTAGAAATCTGTGTTCTAAACATTGATGAGAATAATTTTTAGGACTCTGCCAGAGTTTCTGGGATAGGGAAAAACAGCCTTTCTGCATGGAAACAAAGTGCATGTTTATTCAGAAACTGAGTCCTGTGTAAGATCACTTTTCAGACACACTTTCTGTAACACCATAAAGCAGAAAGTGAATACAAATATTCACTCTATTTACTCTCTCCCCTACCAGCAAAATGAAAACCCACCATGTGAAATACTTTGAAATATTTTAAGAAATCCTCCTACCAGTCTCCATCACAAAAAGGCTCTATGAAAAGGCTATCACCATGTTTCATAATCCCCATTGCTAGATTTTCTCCAAGTGTTGGAGGAAATAGAGTCACATTCTACACAGCCGAGTAAATTCTGCCTTTCCTGGCTGCTGTCGACAGAGCTCCTGGTCTGGACATGCCACTGCACAGACAGGCACTGCCTTGCTGAGCTGGGTGAAAAAATCCAAATCATTTATTTACACCTCAGTAACAGGTGTAAACTTTGTAAACAGGAAATTCTTTTACATTGCTTTTTGGCAGTTTCATTTACCCTTTTAAGTAATTGTCAAGAAGTTGCAATCATGACCATGGTTTACTTTAATCAAGTAACTGACATCATAACTGAAAACAAGCAAATGCCTTTGACCAGCCTTCTGAAATCATATCACGCAGAGAAAGCCACCAAACAATAATCACTGAGAAGGCAGGAGCTCATAGTCCATATCGCTAGAGTGCCTTGGTCAACCTGACTGGCTGCGCAATGTAAACAAACCAAATGTTAAACAAGTACTAACATAAAAAGAAAATTCCTCCCCAACTAAACAGGCAAGATTAAATGCTGATTTCTTGGACACAGACTACTTTTTGTCTGCACAGTCTCTTAAATAGCAAGTGGCAAAGAATTTGAAAGCTTGGGAAAAGCAGCGCTCCTGGAAAAGTTTTAAGATGCAGAGTTGTGCCTGAAGGAAAGCAGCGCGACTCCCCATGGCAGAGCTGCCGTGACAGAATACACCATCCCTCCCATCCTGCCCAAAACCTGCGCTGGGAGGGCAAGGTGAATGTCAGATGCTGGGTTGGCCACAAACCTCCCTACTCCTTATCCCAAACAGTCAACTGCATAAACAGTCTTTTGGAAGCAGCGGTTCACACTCGGATTCTCAGAAGTTTTTGTTTGTTTGTTTGTTTTGTTTTTTGGGTTTGTTTTTTTTTACTGTTAGTCATCAAAAAGCTGCAATTGCAGCAGGCAGCTGTGTCTCCACACCAACTGGCAGTCTGTCCTCCACCACGGGACACATACACCACTGCTGATGTGACATGCAGCACGCTACACGCGGCTGAGCAAGACAGAGACCCATTGCTACAGGCTCCTGCAGCGCAGCGCGGGAGCGCTCATCACGCTGGCCACGCTCCGCTGGTGTCTCATGGCTGCAGCACCATCAACGCTCGACCCAGCTTGGCTTCCCACCCCAGCTTCGCAGCTCATAAGCTCCTACTCAAAGTAGCACCAACACGGGATCAGCCTTAGCTCTTAATGCTCTGCTACTTCCGAAGTCATACGCTGCTCATGAGGCATGGCAAAGGACCAGCATGGTTTAATATTCAAGAGAAACTACCAGGTCAAGGTTCTCCGTTTTCCTTCGTCCCACACAAAGCGGTCTGTGATCAGATCAGGCACAGAGCCATCGGGGTAAGGAACACGGCCATGCAACGTGGCACCCACAGGCTTACTTGCTTTTTCCAGAAAACTGAAATAGAGCCCTTCCCTGCAGCGCTGCTCTCGGTGGAAAACCACCCAGGGATTTCTGCAGGTTATTTTGTTCTCTCTGTGCCTTTATCCCTCCACTACCTGATCACCTTTCAAAGGGAGGCTGCAGCTCAACCCCAAGTTTACCTTCCCAGGCCCCGTTGCTAGGCGAAACGTGTGGTCACAGGGCACCAAAGAGAATTATTACCCGACCAGCCCAGCGAGAACCCAAAGGCCAAATTCACATTTGCTGTCCTTGAAACACCCTAGTATTTAAACATCTGTCGAGACCTTCACCCTGTCTCCAGCTCCTCCTTCGAGAAATGCAGAATTCAAGGCGCGTGCTAGATTAGCCTGTGAAGCCTAACACTCACACCATGGATAAAGGGTCAAAAATTTAACGTTCATTTCTTTTAGACAACTATTCAGTTTCCAAATTGCATTAATAATGCAGCAACCTCTTAATGCAAGTGTCATTACCCCCAAGATACTCAATCATTATTTAAAAAGAATTTCTTAGGTTACCTCATTATTTATACATATTTTAAATTGACCCAATGAAAAAAGCAGGTGTGCAACAGCCTCAAATGAACGGCAAATAACCAGCAAACCTCTGAAATCAGTCAGTAAGACTATAGCATCGGAAGAACCACTCAAAAGAAACCTGATTTAATGGTTAAAAGCGGGAGCGGGTTTTCCAGGCTGTTGAAGCCCTGTCCATTAGCGCAAGGTCAGGCTCCCAGGGCAGAACCCACGCCCCATTTACCCGTAAGCCCTACGGCCAAGCCTGAGAAGATACGACTTGACTTGCACGGTATTTTACAGCTTCCCTGGGGGAGATCAAACAACAGAAGCACCACTTTAATGTACTCGCCCCAAAAATGACAGAAACGGAAGCTAAGTGTCTGTCTGCCCCACGCAGAGACAAAGAAAGCGTCAGTTCGGTTCGTCTCCCAGATGCACCTCAGAGCTGCCACCAAGGCGGGGATGGGGCTCTGAGGTGCCACCTCACGACAGAGTGGTTCCCACCTCTGCATCTTCTGTTCCTTAATGTCTTTTTTTTGTAGTAACTAGCTGAGGGGAAAAAAGCAAAGTCTTCCTCCAAAGTGATCTTGCTCGTGCCTGTTTACAAAAGCTAAGAGGCAGCTGTTTACTCACAGAAAGGGGAAACTGTGCAAGAAGCAATGCTGCAACAGGGCGAGTTCAACGCCGTGTATGCAGCACTGTCTTTGTTAGCTGCACCGACACCATTCATTGCCTCGTTCAGCGCTCCTCCAGAAAACGTGGGTTATATCACACAAGCTATATCCACACACATGTCATGAAAAAGGAGAACAGGCTCAAAGAAAGGCTGAAACAGCCGCCTAGCTAGCAGAGGTCGGCTCAGAGGAACCAAATTACAGAACTGAAAGAGCAGCGAGCAGCACAAGGCTACGGCTGCTTCACCCGGGCTCCGAATTACCCGCTGCAGCCCCCAGAGACCATCCGGACAGGCAGCGGTGAACGGAAATGAGCAGAGATCAGTGCGGGAGGCAGAGGAAATGAAGATTACTGATCTGTCCGCGGGCTGCCTCGGACATGAGGAAAAGACAATATTAGGCTGAGATAGAAGGAGGCAAAACAACTGTCTCTACCCTGCCCGGAGAGAAAAGAGAAAGCGGTTAGTCAGATGAATGCTTTCTATTTTTCATTTTATCTGAACTGTGCTGGGGAGAGATGCATCGTGCAAACCCAAATCACCACTCTGCATCGCTCGTTTCTCTACGCAGTGTTTCAGCTGTTTCTTTTTGTTTGGTTCTCTGTATCAACCTGTTGCAAAAAGCAGAATTTGCGTTTTGTTTTTTTAAAACTGTTATGCAGAAAAAACCCCAAACATACCGTTTCATTCCTTTTTTCCTCCTTAAAGACTGCCGCCCCTCTGCTGTGCAGAGTGCTCTTCCCAGCCCCGCTGCCCGCTGGCCCCCAGGAGAAGGCAGCTCCCAGCCCCAGGGGAGGGATGTGATCCCCGCGCACCGACTCGCTCCCCTCCCCTGCTCCAAGGCGGATGTTGATGGGTTTTGCACTTTTCAAACTCAATGCCTCTCCTTAGTCTCTGTCAGAAACCTTGAGGGGCAGATTAACCATCAACTTTTGCCACCAACATCCAGAATATTTCTCAACATAGACCTGAATAGTTACAATCTCATTAAATTTTGCTAATGATGATAATCAACAGTCTTCTCCCAAGTTTCAAGCAGTTACTATCAATCCCTGTTGAGTCTACTCCATAGGCAGTGATCCAAAAATGATTGCTGATAGAAACTTCAGACAAAAATAGATGAAAAGGTGAAATCAGTAACAGCTGTCACCCTGAAGCCACCCTAGCCACAACCAGCAGGCCCCACCTGCTTCTGCACCCCACAGCCCACTCACGGTGACATGGAAGCAGGGGAAGGATTTCTTTACTTCTGCCACTGCCAAGAACAACCTTGGCCATTGCCTGCTGGCCCCATCACCTAGAAATAACCCCCCACACCACATTTCATCCAAAGAACCACATTTCATGTAGTGTAATACCAACACGGCCTGGCCGTCTGCTGTAAAGGAGCTTCACTAGCAGTAGATACACTCATATTCATGGTGTGTTTAATTCTTCCAGTGTATATGAAGACTGGATTCACCAAAAGTACACCACTACCCAAAAAGCAACAGTCATAAGAGGAGACAGAAGCGGCATTACCTGACCTTATCTGGCTACTTTCGAATTACTTGCATGCAAATATTTCCGTACCTACATGCATGCAAGTAAAGGAAGGATGATGCTGGTCAAAATATTTACAACCAAGGGCAAACCACAGGGACAGAAGCTCAGTGTAGTTGTAGCCAGAAGCAGGCGCACAGGACACAGGGGGACAGAGAGGCAGCACAACCACGCGGTTGGTCGTGTCACACATGGGTGTCACGACGCACACAGGGCTGTGAGATGAGCTCCAGCCTCCGCTCTGCCCCTGCAAAGGGCCACTCACAAGAAACATGTTTTCTCTCCTTTTACGCCCCCATGTAGCATGTGAAGATATACCCATTGCCAGAGAACAGTCACATCTTTCTTATGTTTTCTTTGAAGCACACAATTTTTTTCTGTAAACACACGAACTCTTCATATAAGCATACTTTAAAAAAAAAAAAAAATCCTTACTACATGTTAGTTAAGCCTCTATAGATTTAACAAGATACTAAGTTGCATTGTGAAAATGCAAGCCCTCTGCAGCTACCTTCACGGGACTTGCTATCTTGCATTATTAATAATCAAGGGAAGGAAACAAAGTATGTTTGCCAAACATAATATAATAATCAGAAGATGAAGGTTAAGAACAGCAGTCAAAAAAACCCCTTCGCAACCTCACAAAAAATATCGATCAGGATGATCATGTCAAAGCAGCCTAAAAGTTTTCTCAGACACTCCAAGAAATCAAATCCGGCACCACAGAAGGTTTTGCAAACATTTCTCAGAAGTAGCCCTACAGTTCCAGCAAAAACAGTGTCAGAAAAGAACTTCAAATCCCCTCCCTAAAAGCCAAATTCAGAGGCATAGATCCAAAAATTAAGCTCAGAGGCTTCTCTACAGGGGCAAGAAGTGACACGCATACACATGCAACATGCAAAGAGAAAACGAAAGAAGGGTTGTTTTCCCCAGTTTTAATGAATAAAGGTGCTGACTGTAAGAGCCAACCGTTCATGCCACAGCAACAGACTCTCTAGCAAGACTGCAAGAAGTTCTGAAGTATCTCTCTAAGCAACCAGAGCTGTTAGACCTTTTTCTTCGTAGTGAGAGAAAGCTCTTATTTAGCATGCTTTGCCTTTGTCGTGATTTATCAAATAAGCAATTCTGAGTGTAACAATGACACCTCGCCAGTTCCTAAGTGGGGGGGGAGGGGGGGGAAGCAAGCAAACTAGCTCTAATATCTTGAGTGAAGTAAATCCACTGAGACGGAGGAAGCGAGAGCAGAGCACGACGCACCTCCCAGCAGGCACGCCCGACCCGGTTTCCCTCCCCTGCGCGGTGCTTCAGCCCCGAGGAGGGCTGCCCGAGCCGGCCACGCCGCACTCCCGGCACCGAGCGAAAGGACCTTCCCGGCCTGGCCCCGGCTCCGCTCTCGACTCGGGAAAAAACACGAACAGCACCGAAAGCGGCCCGGCCCGGCCCGACCCAACCCGTCCCGTCCCGACCCCCCCCGCTGGCAGGCGGCCCCGGCCGAGCCCCGCTCACCTCGGGCAGGCAGGGCTCGGCGGCGCGGCGCCCGCGGCGGGCCGGGCTGGCGGGCGGCGCTCCCGCTGCCACCGCGCGCCCCGCGCTATAAGGCGGGTGGGCCGGACCGCCCGCCCCGCCCCGCCCCGCCCCGCGCCTTCCCGGGCGGCCCCGCCCCGCCCCGCCCCGCCCCGCGCCGGGGAGCGCGCCCCGCGGCCCGGGGAGCGGGGGCTGCTCGGGGACGCTGTCTCGGGAAACAAAGCCGCAAGCTGGCGTCTTCAGATGCGTTTTACTAACCTGAGAGCTTTGCTTTCTTATGTTTAATTTAATTTAATTTTATTGCCCCTCCGCATGCAGTTCCCAGGGCGGAGGGCTCACACACAGTGCCCCTCACCGCACACCCGGGCTCTTCGCCTGCTAACAGCCACGGAGACCACCACGCTGGGCTCCGAGCTCGGCTGTCAAAAAATGGAATTACAACAGTGAAGTGAAAATGGTGTTAAAGATGGGATGGTGTGGCCAGAGAGCTCGGTAAGACCAGCTGAAGTTACAGAAGAATGACCCTTGTAAATTTTCCCGAATTTTGCAATGAGGAAGGATGAGGAACTGAGCTGTGGTGCAAGCTGACGAGAAAGCCCACGCCTGTGCTCCGTAGTAGCATCATTTGCATGTGTTTGGCGTCTCCTGCATGAACCAGAGCTGCCACAACAGGGCCTGAAGCGGAAGCTGCAGCAGGACAACCCATGAGACAGTACAGGACACACTCTCAGTTAATTGTCACGGACTTTACCAGGAACACAAGAATCACTGAAAGATGTTAGGGCAGAGAGAGCTGTCTTCACCCAGTATCCGGCCACCGGAGTTTTAGCAATGCTTTCATTTGTGCACAATTTTCCTAGCTGATAATAAACCACAGTATTTTAGAACACTGTTTTAAAAAGAGAGCCAGTTCTTTTCCAGTTATAGGTACCAGACAAAGCATGTCCTCGTATCATTACAAAGGTAAGATTTTTAGCCAACCTTTAGCCACTCTTTTAGCCAACCATAATCACATAAGGAACAGCAGTGTGCAACTTCTGGTAAAACTGCCACAAACAGATTTTAGCAGGGCTTTTTTTCACGAGGAAAAATAAACAGAAGTCCTATAACATACAGTGTTTGATCTGAGATGAGGGATCTAGAAAAGGTTGCACAATATGAAGTAACCACCTTCCTACGTCAACCACATGGTCGTCTTCCAAAGCGTCTCACCTCTCTGTCCACTCCTGTTCCACACAAGATCTTACCCCTTTGTAAGACACATAGTAATGGGACTGATGACTTCTCTTGCTTAAAGCACTAATTTTATTCCTGGAAATGTTTTCTCTTTTGCTTTGTGTGGCAAAACTGACTGATTTTTTCGAGGTGGAGGAGGATGAAGGGAAAGCACTACATAAGTTCAGACCAATCTCCCCAGTCACACGATCTGGGATTACAGCTGTGCTTTCCTCAAAAGTTCAGCACTCATGAGTCATCCCTCTTCCTCTCCCCTCTCTCCCTCCCCTTCCCAAACAGAAATGCACGGCCTATGGGAAATACGTGACAACGTATGTCCACAGTCATGAGGTTGGCTTTCAATACTAGATCGTGGGTTTGGAGGACCCTCCATGTGAGCATGTGTGTGTGTCCCCAGCTATCACAGTTAGGAAATGTGATTTTGCCTGCTGCTTTTTTCACCAGCTGCTGGAGACAAGGGAGGTTCCAGCTTCCCCCTAAACTCCAGGTTGTCTCCCTCCCCTTCCCCTTTCCCTCAGTACAATTACTAACGACCAGTTAATCACCTTCAGCACACGTGCCTACCTTGCTCTCTCTGTCCCTGGCGTGGAGTGGCTGGCCATAGGGCGGCATCAGCTCCTTCCTGGGATGCAGGCAGGGCTGGGAACCCTCCCCAAGGCCACTGCTGTTGGGTTGGACCAGCAAGGGGCACCTCACGGTCAGAAGGAGCGCAGGAGGTGGTCCAGAGCCGCAGGGCTCTCCTGCCTCTCTCCTTTCCCGCTGGCTGGTCCCCTGCTTACTCAGACACAGCTCTGGGCTGTTGCAGGGACTGAGCACTCAGCAGTCCTGACAGGGAAAAACCAGAAGGATTTCTTGATAGCATAGCATCATTATACCACTTCTCATTCATTTAAAGTATTCAAAGTGCAATTACTTACACAATTTGAGTCAAGGAAATGAGTGTGTAGGGGGGAAATGTATCAGCTAATGTGATTCATTAGTAAAGGTGGGTGATATACGTCCCTGCGCAGCAGCAAGGATGAGGTGGCTTGAACAGCTCTTAAATAATTAGATGGGTGCTGGTGCTCAACATAGAGGTGGACAGCATTCACCCTATTAGAAAGGCATGAATTAGTCTAGCACAGCTCCACACATCGCAAAGGCAATCCTGATTTCCAATTCCTGCTTCTGGACTGATTTTTGGAACTACTTAATCTAAAAGATATGGTTGGCACAAGCACAAAGAGCGTAGGCTTGACATGAATGAACTGTGCCTGGAAATTAGAAGCAGGCTCTTAACGATTAGAGCAATCAGATTGTAGCAGAGAATAATAGGAGGAAAAATACCCTTAATTCCTTGAATATGTGGCATATTAAGTATGCTTCAGTCCAGAGAGCTCCATTGCACTTTATGTTGCCATGTCCAGTCACAATGCCGACAGGAAATTGAGCAATGCAACACCAATGTGCCACAGCGAAAGCATGTGATCCACCTTTCACTTAAAGCTATTTACTATACAACAGGATACAGTCATTCTATTTTATAAGATCAATTTTTTCATGCCAGGTATCTGACAAGTTATTGTGTGCTCTCACTATCTTAATCATCTGTAATTTTGAATCATGCTTCAGATGACTTCTGTTCAGTTTGCAAAGCGTAGGAATTGAGGACATCTTTGCTGTTCTCAGATAAATCATAGCAGCAAGACCAGAGGAAAAAATGGTTGTAAAGAAACAAATCTCCCTCTGTGGTTAGGGTTTAGAATTCAGTTAATGCTAATTGCAGACGCAAATAACCTTGCAAATACTTTAGAGATTTGAAATAATGAAAACAAAGTCCCAAATCGCCATATAGTAATCAATAACACAGTGTAGTAAAAGTAGCACTAATACAACCTTCCTGACAAGAACTTAGTCAAACATCTTTCCACCTCAGGGGAAGAGGTGGAAAGAGGCCCCCAAACTTAGTTATCAAATCCAGAGCACTCTTAACATCAGGGTGAGAAACAAGTTCCAAACTCTCACAGTCAAACTTGGAGCACTATGTCATGGACAAGCTCCAGGTTGTAATCACCTCCCATTTTGTACTCCTGGAAGGTGCACCAAAACCCTACCGAACAGGTATGGCTTAACTCTTAATTTGGCCAGTTGGCTATTTCACTTGGCTGGTGAAATAGTGAGAGCTGGCATGAGCTGGCCTTTAGCAAGCTTATCTTACGTTCATTCTTCCTTTTCTTATACTAAAACAGTTCCAGGCTCTTCATCCCACGATTTGCATGAGGGTGAAATTTAGTTGTCTTTATTAGGAAGCAAGGGACTTCATACCAGTGCAGGAGTCATCAGTGAACAGTTTGGTAGGAGGCATAATCCATCTAGTCACTGCAGATCATTTTTTCTCTTGGCTAGCATGTCTTCAGGTTCCGCTCCTTCTAAAGAAAGATCAAGTTTATCATGAGCAGAGGAATCTTTTTTTTAACGCATGAAATCAGACAGAAGCTACACAGCTACCAAATATTTTAGGGTCAGTCAGGTTGTCTGTCTGTTGGTCCTGAGGCAGTCACCTAATATTCAGCTCTCAAACCTGTTCTTTCAGATCGCTTGTCTTCACAGTCAAAAGGATACAGTTTTTTACTTCAGAAAAATAATGTATATGGATTGTGCTGAAGTAGAAACACAGAAAAGCTGAGCTTTTCAGCAAGGTAAGCTCCAGGGAAATTGTGGTGGTTTAAGACCAATATGTCTTGTCTTCCCTGTGTTTTTACTTTACATGCAATAGGCATCCTTAAAGTAACACAAACCCCATTCTAGTAGCAAAACAAGGCCTCAAAGACGAACTGTTTACTCTGCCATTTGCTTCTTATTTTCTAAATACTGACTACCTGTCAGAAATAAAATATTCTCCCCTGCTCCTTCTTCAGTTAGCATCTTCTATCCCTTACTCCTGTTGTTTATATTTACTCTCGATCATTATCACAAGTTGCCTCACTGGCCACTCTGCTTGCCCAGCTGCTCTGTGGAGACTCACATCTTCAAGCCGCCTCAGCCTCTGCCCTCCCTGAAAGCTTCACCTATATTTCCAGTTGATGCCCTAGCAGACTCAGCATTTCATTCACGACCAGGCCTGTTTGCTATGGACTTGCCATAAGAAGTCAAGAAGCCAGCTTGATTTCCATTCTCTACAGGGATCCACACGTGAGCTTGTGCCAAGTTTTGCATTATGCATGCTGGAAGGTCAGGCCAGGAACTGATAGGCAAAGAGCATTAACATTTGAAGACAAGATGCAGCGTCCCAGCTGAAGTTTCCTTCCTAAGGTACAGCGCTTTAAGGAGAAATTAATCTACAAGAGCGATGCAGGGCACAAAGCAATCACTACGCACTGGACAGTGGTTATCCTTCTGAGTATACAAACTACAGCATGTCACTAGAGACACTAACGTACTACGCCTCACTAGTATACAGCATTGAAGTAGGAAACTACTTCTTGGAATATAAAATATAAAAGCTCAACAAACATATTGCTATGGCCTTTATACAGATTTCCAATTTTAAACTGGAACAGAGGTCAAACTGACTCATATTTTACTAGTTCTGACAGATGTCATGATCAAAAGATGACTGCTAGTTAACCAGTCAGACCACTAAGCCAGTAGCCTATATATCACGTTGTGTTATCTGTAGTTATTTAAATACATTTGTTTTACCACACACTGGATGATAATATTCATAATTCACAATGATGAATAATGATGATAATGATCACATAATTCATAATGATGACATGCTGATAGTTAATTATAGCCAAAAAAAAACCCAAAATGGAAGCTATACTCTGTCCAAATGAACACATAGCAAAATCTTTATCGGGAAAACAAGCCTACAAAACAATCCTATCACACAAGTGGGTTGGGTTGTTTTCATGACCTGCCTCGATAGATGGCAACTGCCTGGAGGAAAACCACAAACACCACGTGTATAGATAGCAGCATCACTTGAATGTATGACAGCTGCAGCTGCTAGGAACTGAAATACAAAGGCTGGCAATTTTCATCAACAGCTTATGGTAAGATGTTTCTTATTCCCTCACTATCTGGCCATCTTCAGAATATGCACCATTGTCTTCTTTTCCCAGCTCGTCTATTCTATATAGATCCCAAACTGCACACAGAGGTCATGTCTGTGCTTAAACTTTACATCCTGCAAAGAGCTCTGTTCATTATCAGTTGATTCTTTGTGATAGCTTAATTAAACTGATATAAATATCTTTACATCCCTAGCGCCGAGATTACTATTTCTTTTGAAAAAGACTGGCTCTTACTAGCAGTATGACTTGACTGGGCAGATAGATTCTTCCAAAATGCTTGTAAATGCAACAGCAAGAAAAAACTGTCAACAACTGGAATTTTGTTCCTGAAAAAACAAGATTAGATAAAAATTCCCATGGTGCTAGAACTATCAAGTGAAAGAAAACAGAGATGGCAAAGAATAAGATGGAGAAAGATCAGTACAAGACTCCAATGTCCTAGCATCTAGAGGATTCTCTGTACTTCTGTATCCAGAAGTTTATAGCAGAAACTGCATTCACAGTCCATGTAACAAGATACTATTTCCTGTGTTTGTGATCAATGTGATATATGGGTTAGAATATTTGTGTTTGTTTCATTTTGGGCACTGATCCCATCAGCATTTTCACTCCCACACCAGGAAGAGAAACGCATTTTCCCAGCTGCATTTCTTAATGTATGATTATTTGTTCCAATCTACAAGACATGACTAAAGGCACACTCCTTGTTTGCATCTCTGTCCTCCTTTTCTCTGAAAATCCACTGGATACAAAATTTCATGTACACATTACCTCAAGTCTTCTGAAAACTAACAATGGCAAGTTAGATCTGGCAAAACAAGTGTGTTTTCACAGGCTAGCAAGCCTGCCACTCTTGAAAGCCTGCCAGATTTAAATATTTAACGATCAGACATGGCATTCATCCTCCTAATCAATTCTTTTTTTAGATACAAGTCTGAAAAGTCTCAGAAAGTGCAATCAGGCAGTGCTGGAGACCTGCAGAGGCTTCTCACACCAAACAGTAAATAGCTACACTTGCGAGGAAATGAGTAGGGGAGGCAGAATTATCTGCCCTGTTCCATTAGAGGCACATTGAACCCATAAAAGGGGTAGATTGCCTTGAAATAAACTGCCTTTTATAAAGCCTTTTCTTTAGATCCTTCATGTCAGTGGCATTTTTTACTTAGAATTAAATGAAATAGAAACTTTTACAAAGTTGAAATAGGCAAAATTCTTTCTTGGAAGGCAGTGGACAGGTATAAGTTCCACACATGCAGAAGAACATCTAAGAGATGTCTGCTTACAGACCTGGCACGTGCGAACCATGCAGTGGGTGCATGCAGAAGTAGGCATGGGTTTTGGGTTTGGTCAGGGAGTAGGTTACACCATTTGTTTTAGAACCAACATGGAGGATGAATGGGCTGATGTAATATACGAAATGTAAGTGACAGAAAGTCAGAAGTGCATCTTAAGTCACCCTTTGAAAAGAACTTAGGTACTTTCAGGCAAAGGCTCCTCCTCCTCTGATTGGGATTCCTAACCTTCCCTCCCTTCAGAAGCCAAATATTTGTCCCATTCCTTTTTGCAGAACAATAGCCAGAGGAGAGTTGGTGCTTTTCCCCTTATTTGGTAGCTGAAGGGACAGGACAGTCAAGCTGAATGTGAGAACCTCTAACTAAGGCGATTCCCAGGGGAGACAAGACTGTTCTTCAGTGTCTCTCTCAACTGGTCTCTGTTGGCCCAAATAGGCTGTACAAGTCATCTGAACAGGGTCTTGAGTACTGGACTCTCCTCATCCAGAAGATTCCCTTCACCAATAGATGATACTGTAATTCCTTCAGAACTAGATTAATAAAAATTGAATTATTCTTAGCAAAAGGAACTGCATCAACAGAGCTCCAAGACCAAAGACCACATAGATCCACAAGAGATATACATGCCAGATGTAGGCTCAAATCCATTCAGACAGAAGAATGGACTAAACCCCACTTCTCCCACATCTTTGGTGAAGTGTTGAGTTTTATGATGTCTTTTATTGCAGAGAATAGTTCCTAGGAAATTATTTTGCTCTAACTGAAGCCAATAATAAGATTTCTATTGTCTTCCAATGTGATCCGAGCAAGTCAGAGAAAAAATTTGTGAAGATGGCAATGTTAACAGATAATAGTGCTCTCTACCCTTGCATTTCTCTGATGGGCCCCCTGGATATAAGTTTAACGGTGATAGTTCATTAGCACAGCTTTCCTTTGGGCCCAGAGTTTTATACTCTGCATTTGACACTTAGATCATGATGCAAATACTCACGTCTAAACAACAGAAGGGATTTATTATGTGATGACTCAAAGGGCATCAAAAATTGGTTTGAAAGAGATTCAGCGAGAATGCTGGTTTGCAGAAAGAGGGGAATGATGTATAGAAGGATAAAAACCTCTCCTTACAGAGCAACAGGATTGATCTGACTTATTATACCCACCCAATAAACAGTGGTGCTGTTGTTTTTTTCACTGCAGCTTGTCCTTATGAAAGAAGCTTCTTCATCCTTTCCACAATGCTTACAGGTTTTTATGGCACTTCATATCTCTCTACTGCACAACAGAATAGAGACTAGGAAAAAAAATGTAGCTGTGCTTTATTTCAAAGTGCTGTACAATAAAGACTATTGTACAGTCGTTGGGTGAAGTCCAGGATAGTGACAACTGATGTCATCTTCCTGCAAGGAGATAAATAGGATGAGCTGATAAAGGTGAACATGCTTAAATATGTTTGTACAGTTGCCAGAGAGGGCTTTTATAGATCAGATGCCTGATAAGAAAGTAGATATTAGCTTATTGGGGTGGAAAAAGCATGGGGACATTAGCAGTCATGTTCTTCTATAACTGCATACTTCTCCCTTTAAACTGCTGCTGCATCCACCTTGCAGGAACCCTTCCGATCATCGTATAAAGGGGGTCCCAATGCAACAAACCATTTGAGCTTGTAAGTCAATATTTAGTTGAACGCATGGGAGCACTGCACTGCAGAGGTACTGCACTGAGTGGGTACACATGTACTCACTTTCTGTATTTTATATCAGCAGAAACATTCACATAAGGTACAGGAAAATGTAAAGAATCCTTGATGCAAAGAATTCAATGTACTTTCTGCAAGTCTGTGTACAAGATAAGACCAAATGCTGACAAAGAACTTGACAGTTTGAAAACTGAA
Source organism: Calonectris borealis (assembly GCF_964195595.1). Classification (NCBI taxonomy): domain Eukaryota; kingdom Metazoa; phylum Chordata; class Aves; order Procellariiformes; family Procellariidae; genus Calonectris; species Calonectris borealis. Next base: position 4,493,147 of record NC_134327.1, read on the forward strand.
TAAAAAGCATTCATCTGATTTTTATCTTCATCAGGAGATCAAATATTGGAAAAACTAACTAAAAAATGTTGGGGGTGGGGGTGCCAAGGACAAGTCAAAATCTCCTGTACAAATTTGAAGGAGAAAGGGAGTAAATGTTGCATTAAGTAAACAAGCAAATGAGATGTAAAATTTTCAGGCAGTGCCATCTCCGTTAGATGAATGTGTGTTGAGACTGCCCCATAGCCATTACTGGGGGAAGGATCCAGAACAACTGTGAGGGTGCTATAGCTCGTCCAGGAAACTAATCAGTTACTTGAATTGGTGCCTGCCAAGGTCAGTACTTACTAAGTTTCACTGTGTTAGCGTGACCTTGTTTCTGCAGAAGCTATTATAGCGCCAATGAGCTACTAGAATATTTTGCAGCAGAGTGGGCTGGTTACAGTTACTCTCGGCCCTGATTAGCCAGAAAGGCCCTTGTGATGATGTTAAACATACCACATTTCCCAACAATGACCGTGATCTCATCATCAAGAGGAAATACTTACCAACCCTTTTGTTTTGAACAGATAAAGCAAACAGGAAATACTCAGCTACCTTGCTCCCAGTCTTTTGCCATCCATTTCATTACTTCCTGCCTATGTCTATTTTGGGAGAGAACTCTTTAAGAAAATTGCTTCTTTAAAAGTTCAGGTTTCGCTTACGCAGGCAGATTGAGCCTTCAGTATCTCACTGGCTTCTCCCTCCTCCTACCCTCATGGTGGGGGAAAGGGCAGGAGCAAAAGGAGGATTAAAACAGGACTGTTCACAACATCTGTTTTTAGTTATCGCCTTTCCTTCCTTTTAACTAAGGGCTACTTTTCATAGCACAGAGAAATGGTTCACGAATATTCTCTCTGCAGTGACAGTCTGGGATCCTTTGACAGTGGGAACTGGGCATGCAGGAGCAGGCATCACAGTATTTTTTTTACTCTTTAAACTGACAATTCCAGGTGTCTGATTCCATTAGTTATTCAAGGAGAGTTAACCCCTGGCTCTGCGTTTTTGAAAAAAAATCAAAGAATTTCACACAGTCCAACAATTTTCCTGTGGTTTTCACAAAATTTGGAGGTATTAATGCAACATTAAAAAAAAAAAAAAAGAGGAATTCCTGTTTGTATGATAAATGTAAGGATAGAAGGATTTTGTATTTGTATCACAGCATATGAAACAGGAAAAGAAAAGAATGGGAGCATAAGAAAGATCTTTGCACAGAAATGGTGGCCTAAAAATGGTTGTGATTTCTGCTTACGATGAGCTTCAGGGAGCTATAAACTGTGGTGCAGAAATGTCACATCTTTGTTGTTTTCTTAGGGAATATTGCATTTTTTTTTTTACGCCAACATCATGGCAGCTCACAAGGAAAAGGCCAAGATAAGGGTGCTCTGATCAGGGAATTTTCTATACTTACTCTCCTTCAACCAGTCATATTTCCTCAGGGGGAAAAAAAAATCAGCGGGAAAGTATAAGAAATTCCCAGATACATTGTTTGAATTAAATTATATTTTTAAAAGGAAATCAGTCGAACACTTCCTAGTAGTTCATCAGGTCAGTTTCCACCTCATCCCTCTCTCTCTCTCATTTTACAGCCACAGAGCTGTCTTCAGGTGTTTAATTTCTTTCCATTAATCTCTAAATATCTGTTGACACTGAAAAAGATTTCACAGGAAGTCTATAGATAGCCACTCCTGTACGATAATGTTCAAGAACAATAATGCCATAGGCATACATACTCAGTTTTATATGTATTAATGACAAAGACAGCTTTGAGAGATGTTTTACATCCTTAAGCCTCTTGAAAACAGAGAAAACACGTATGAAGCAGAAACACCAGTTCTGATTTTTTCAGAATGACGTTGTATTCAGTTCAATTATAGATTAAGATGATCCCAGGACTTACTCCAGTTTCAGCTGAAGTAAACAGGAGTGTTCTCAGCAGGGGAATCAACATCACACATAACAAGCACCAAAATAAGAAGAGGGCTCCTGTTCTTCTCTAAGGTTTCTCTGTGTATCAGAGGCGTATCCAGGTGACTACGGTAATGCAGTACTTCTCTTTGCCTCTTTTTAAAATTTTCTCCTGTTAAGGACAGTAGCCTTATGTTTTTCCATTAATTTTCCACCTGCAGCCTCAAATTCCAGACTGACAGACTAGAATTTGCTGTATGAAGGATGCTTTTATTAATCATATAAATCTTTGTATGTGGTGCAATACTTAGCCCAGATACATAAATGTTTCAGTGGGCATGAGAGAAATAAAATCTTAAGGCTGACACAGAAAGAAGTGCTCACTGAAAGCATTACAGTGAGCAGTGAGGTGATTCCCCACTCTGATGTTAAATCTGCTGCAATTCCACCAATGGTATCATTCAACAGCCTCTGGCAATACCACCTCAGTAATAGGTTTAGACAGCTTAGTTTAATTATTAGTTTGTGAATGTCTTAAATTCTGCGTCATGGCACCGATGCTTTATGCCAGATACAATGTTCCATTTGGTGCAATCCGTATTTTTCAATTCAGTTCATGTTTTGTTTTGGGCTGATTCAAATTGAAATTGCTTTCCATTTTTCACTTTGGCCATGCAACTGAAAAAACAGTTCTTCAGCCTTACCGCTCTGTTGCCAGGTACCAAATTGTTCAGTGATGCCTTACAGGGTCAGTTATTCTTTTGAAGAAATTGGCCAGTCTCAGATCTCACTCTTGTTTGAAGTTATTCACAATCTATTCATGTCAAAAATAAAAAAAAATAATCAGATATTAATTACATTTTCAAGTTCACAATTATTTACTCAGGTGCTTTTGTAACAAAGGAAAATGTGCTGACAAAACTGACTTGCAAATAAAGACATTTAAACTTGGCAGTATAACATAAGATATTAAACTTAAAGAACAGCAAAACCTGTACTTTAAAACTAGGAATCAACAGAAATATTGCATGGTCATAGGTTGCAGCATTCACTCTCCTAATTTTCCTTAATTTGGTAAAGATATTCAGTCTGTATGCCAGACCATCATGTGGGAGAACTCGGAAGGAAGATCCTTCAGCTTCAATAGCAGAAGGGTTTGAATCGGCCAGCTCACAGCTCATTATCTGAGGAACAGCCATGCTGAACATACAAGACGACTCCCTCTCCTCATGTCCCAGGCCACAGACTGATGCAGTTTTTCCGTCTTCTCAAACTGCACACATTTCTCTGCTTTTTAAGTACTGCGCTGTCTCTCGAGCAGATCTGGGGGCAGCCAGTTGTCTGGCACAGAGAGTAAAAGAATCAGTGTGTTTTCCGTGGAGCAAAAGGAGAGTGAGAGTGAGCACAGGAGTAATACCCCTTTGACAAGGCAGCTTCACAGCTTTGATCTTTCCCCTCTCTCCTTGTCTCTTTCTAATTAACTACATGGCTACTCTTCCCACAGAGCCTGAAAAATGCTCTTGTGCTAGAGCAACCTTGGTATTATTTTTGGGCTTCTCATGTTGCTATGTAAGTCTAGTCTATAACAGTGTTCTTCAGTCTGTGGCCTGCAGAGATACTATAGACTACTTCTTAATTTGGGGTATTGGAATATGGAGTATTTGGGATACTATGGACTATTTCTTAAGGTAACACAGAAAATTAAGATATTGTCAGTTAGTGCAAATTCACTATCCCAGGGCCAAGAGCTCAGCGATCTCCCAGTCGCAAGAACTGGGAAGCTGCCAGGCCGGGATGTCTCCATTTCTGCCGATGCTGTGCCCTGTTGTCAGGCCTTTTCAGTCAGCATCACCGTAACAGGTAAACATTTACTCTGCAACTATCACACACCATGTTCCTGCCTTCTAAAAGATTTAAAAGCTCACTAGCAGACAGTGAATTTTGTTTAAACAACATGCCTATCTTGTGGTTCCATTCTTGACTGAGAAACTGCTTATATTGGTTTTCGCTCAAGGGCTCCACTTACAGTAAACACAATTAAGGCTAAACACATAATGCACTGTATATCATCATTAGAAACTGCCTTTTGCTTTTAGCTTTGTCTTTGGGTGTAGCCTGTTCTAGACACAAGCCATTCCTCAGTGATTAGGATGCTGCACCTCTGCAGCTTAAAATCCTTTTTAAGTTTAAGCAGTGGACAGGATTAGATGCTGCAGACTCTAAATCACAGTACAATAACATTACTCAAAAAATACTCCAAAAGATTTTCAATCCTGTTCCAAATTCAAGCGGGAAAGGCTGTACTACTTCTAGCTGGCACACCAAGCTGGCTCAGAAGGGGGACAAGGTGGTGGTACAGGGTTCCCAGAAATGTAGAAACCCATCTTTGCATTTTCCTTCTGCATGAGCCTTGTTTTTATGGCCATGGTGAGTGACTTTGTCAGGAGTACATGTAAAAGGCCTAAGTCAACATTTCCTGGCTTTGTCCTGAAAGTGACTTTTGCTCTCAGAGAATGCCAGCAGGACAGGGTACTGATAAACTATCCTTCCAGATTAACTGGGAAGGATATAGTTTTTCACACTCGTGTGTGTGTTTGAGTATGTGCTGGGTTAGTTTCACTACTTCCTCTGCAAAAGGCGTGTTGCAGAGACAGACATATGCTACGAACACGCCTCCTTCCAACAGATCTCGTTACAGTCTCTGCTTATGAGAGAACGAGAGGGAGGATCCAAATCCGAACTCTCCAACTCTGGATCGCGCGGGTGTCTCCTCCCTCACAGAACTATTGAAATACCCAGAAGTACCTTCCCAAGCCGTAAAAAGGGAGATCTGACAGTAGGTTGTTTGGATCTGTAAAGCTACTCTTCATTTCCTCAGTCTCTCTTTCTCTCCTCCTGCCCTCCACACTCCGCTTTACCCTAGCAAAGCCCCGCGCTGTGCCCCAGTGCAAGAACACTGCTTCAGGGCAGAGCAGCGAGCTGACCGGATCAGGCAGAATGTGGCTGATGAGCCCATGCAAAAGCACTGATGAGGTAACATCTGGGTCCTTCTCTGCTGTCAGTCGTGTAATTTGGTTTTTGTCAATTCTGCTGATTAATGCTGTTACAACAATCCAGAGACAGGCTGCAAGGGCAGATGGGAAAGTGTCACAGCTGACAGATGGGAAAAAAAAAAAAAGAAAAACAAAGTAGTATTTCTGAGCTTCTCAACGCATTGGCCTGTCTGCTACAGGAAACCATTAGCTATTTTACCATAAGCCATTGAGAGCAGCACTCAAACAACAGCAGGGCAAGAGAAATACTTTTATTTGCTCTGCAGAAAAAGCTATGTATTTCACAACAATGCCACTGGCTGATCTATTAATCATTCATTTGACAGTTTCCTGAGAAATAAAATTAATTGGATGCCAGGGAAAAATGGGTCAGGGAAAAAGACTAAGTTCAGCAACAAAAGGTTTTATTATCTTTTAATTTCTTGCATAAATGTCTTTATGTCTAATTGATAGAGGCACCAGGAAACAGATGCGTTATAATGTATTGCTCTGACCAGTATTTTTGCAAGAGTTAATGAGAGACAGAGCAGTACAAAGCATTTCCAGAGGTACATAATCTAACTTACTCTTGTTTAATTATTATTTTTTGAGAGGAAACACTCCCCCTCCACGCAGGGCTGCTTGAGAGAAGCACGCTGTGTTCAAATTAACCTGCTCTCTGATCTGTCATTTGCATGAATTCCTTATGCTCTGAAAGTGAAACCACTTGGTTAGGAGCACCAGTGTGTCGTCTGATCCTTCACTGGGCGTCTTGTCTGTCAGAAGTATCGGAGAAGCAAATAGAACAACTCATGTACGGCAGTGAAATCCTCCTAAAAACAGTGCCTAGTAAAAGACAGGAAAGATCTGGGAATGAATGAGGCTGACTCTGCTCTGGTAATAATGATGTGCTTGGTGCCACAGTGTCACAGTAATAGCACTGAGACTGAGTGCTCGTGATTTCAGTCCTCGAAGGAAGGACTGCTCATGTCAGTAGCATGTTGTCTTTGATCAAAGGCAAACAAATGACAAACCTCTTTTACCAGGGACAGATTTTGCCACTTCTCTCTGCTCACAATCCTTATTTGCCCACACATGCAAGGCAGGCAGCAGAGACATTCTTGATTAAATTTCTGCATAGGAAACACTGCTCTCTGGAATGATCTTTAAGTAAAAATATATTGAAGTGATGATTTAGTACCTACTTCCCAGTTAAAAGAGGAGGCAGGTGTATGTATACTGGGACCATCACATAAGCAAGTCCTTTTTGCCTGAAGAGGGATCAGAAGAGGACTGAACACAGGTGTTGGGAGTGGGACTGGGCTGCTCAGCGGTGACTCAAAGCCAAGGAGCCCTTCTCAGGACTCTGCTTCAACTCAAATCGCTCCTAACTGAGTAACAGCTTCAACCTCCAGCATAGCACAACTTGCTGCAGCTGACTCATGTCAGAGTTTCATGCTGAAGCAGTTCCCCGATTCTTCTTTTTTCAGCCTAACATAACTCAAAAATACTTAAAAAGGGCATTACAGAGCTTCAGAGACTTCAAAACTAAGCTAAACTGCATAACTGGAATACTCAGCTTGTGTTCGAGATACCTTACGCTGGCCCAAAGATAATCTTCATCTCTCTGATACTGCCTCCTAACAACACTCATGCAAACCAATTAGTTTTGGTTGTGCTCTGCTGGCGTTATCTCCATCTGCTGGGGTCAACATCTGAAGGACCTTCCAGGAAAAAGCCACGGAGTTTAGAGCACAATGACTCTTTCTTTGGCTTATTTTTTGCCTTCTCTTTTTCTTTCTATACAAATGCACACATTCACACAGACAGCCAGGACAATTCCCAGTTCCTGCACTTATTGGACTAACTAGCCTGGTCAATTTTTAAGGGTGTATAATTTATCATCTTTGGGTGGTGGTTTTCAATTATTTTACCAAACAAAGGGATGTCTAATGGCTCTCTTAGAAAGGCAGAACAGTTTACTGTCCAAGTGAATGACATGGTAGCCCAGCCAGCTAGGTACCAACGATGGTACACTGTGCACAGGCAGCATACTTGTCTCTTCATGCCAAAAAAGAAAGTGGATCAGTCTTGTTTTCACTTGACCATAGTGATCACAACTAGCAACCTCTCCAGGGTATGTGCCTGCTTTTTCATGTCACAGTGCCTGCAGAATAAGGACGGCATTAAAAAGGGTAGAATTTCAGCAGTTAAATAGGATTGAAACCTGAAATAGCAGAAAATTTCTTTAAACTACTCCACCAAGCACAAATGACTCGTAAATTCAGAAGGGACATACACCAACGTAAGGATAGTGTTTTCACAGCCTGACAGGAGAGCGTTAAGCAAGTTCTACAGCACAGTAAGTACCTTAACAACCATCCTACTTACAGCTGATTTCAAGATAATTCCCTCTTTGATCTCCTGTACTACTTTTGTACACCTTTAACTCTCTGCAAGTCCCTCTTGGCCTAGTTCCAGATACAGACTGATGAACATTTGAACACTGCTGGACAACAGTTTCAGGGAATTGTTTCAGGCAGAGGACTCTAACTTCCTCTACAGTGACCTATCGTGTTCTTTTGTTTCCATCAAGAAAAGCACTGCATATAAAGTAGATGGGGTCATTTTTATTGGGAAGGACTTGATACCTCAGCTGCTGCTCAAGACTCAACAATAGGGTCATTCAGATGTGAGAGAGCTCTGGGATCAAGCCCAAAAATAACTTTAAAGGTACCTAAATTATAAGGAACAGGATTATGGAGGACTGTAGGTTCTGGCCCCAATTTCAGCTACAGAAAATAAAACCCTCATCCTGTCCCTACACAGATCTTTGAATGGCCTATTTTGAACTCAGCGATGGAAAGGATTCATAGCTTTTAAATGGTAGTCTTCATGTAACACATAGCGAGACAAGATACTGGATTAAAGACTATTTGTGAGTGACCATTAATAGGCAATACTGTTACTTCTTATATTTTTGATGGAATGGATGGTAAAAGATCTAAATAGATGGCTTTTGTGGGTTTTCTGAAGTTTTGTTTGTTTTTGTAATTCTGTAATTTTGTTAATTATTCTGTAAAATCACTTAGAAGCAGATATTTCAGGACAGCAAGTATAAATACATTTAAACCTGAGGCTTCTAAAAGTGAGAAAGAGACCTGACAGATCTCTGTTCGTTTTGTCAGTGACTGAATCAGAGATCTGGACCAATGCAGACTGCAGGTGGCAGCATCCAGTAACCCAGCGCAGGGTGAGTTCACCCAGATGAAAGTCAGTACAGGGTTTTGCTGGGTTTGAATCCATGTCCTATAGTGCAAGTGCTTTGGTATCTGTACAATTTCAGTCTGACTTTTCCATTTTATTACAATATTGATTCTACTAATTAATGTATCATTAATCTGTGTTTCAGTTTTTGACCTTTATGACTGCTTTCTACTCATTATTGTCAGATTCTCATATAACTGTAGTTGCATACTTCACGGGTAACTTGCATAAGTTACTCTTTGACCATCGCCATCTTCATCAACGCACCAGCCACACAGAAAAGCTGTTTCATCCTTCCTGCCAAGGTACAGGGGGTACAGGGAATGCTGTTCTCCCTAAGTGGAACCTCTTTTCTGGCAGATTTTTGTTAAGTGCTCAATCTTAAGCTCAATCAAGGGAAAGGGCTAAAAAAAGATGCGATCATCTACTGTAAAAAGGGAATATATGTTCTCTTATACAATGTCATTCTCTACTTACCGAGCAGTTGAAGTAATCTTCCAAGAAAGTCTCAGCATAGGAATTTCAAGAATGCTTAGCATTTCCACGAGTTAACTGATTGGGATTTGTATCTTTGATTATGTTAGTAGTTCAGCCATAAACCAACCACGACTAATAGCAGATGTGCTGAGCTCTCTCCATCTTTTCTCTCTCAGATATGATGCTCTAACATATTGCTTCTTTCAAGTGAAGAAATTGAAGGAAGATCCAGGAGTTCAAGATTTTCAAGATTTAAAGTTATATTCTTCTCTTGGAAAGAAAAAAAAAAAGAATCAGTTTCAGATCATTTTGTTCGCTTCCAGAAGCTGAAACCATTGTATCATAGAATATCTCGAGTTGGAAGGGACCCTTAAGGATCATCGAATCCAACTCCCTGCTCCTCACAGCACTATCTGCATTTGTCAGTGCTGCGCCCCACACTGGGACTAAGGTTAATTACTGTCCCAGTTAATTAGAATCATAGAATCATAGAATCATACAGGTTGGAAAAGACCTCTAAGATCATCGTGTCCAACCGTCAACCCAACACCACCATGCCCACTAAAGCATGTCCCTAAGGGCCTCATCTACAAGTCTTTTAAATACCTCCAGGGATGGTGACTCCACCACTTCCCTGGGCAGCCTGTTCCAAGGCCTGACCACTCTTTCAGTAAAGAAATTTTTCCTAATGTTCAATCTAAACCTCCCCTTAGGGGACTCAAGAGCCTCTGGGAAACTCCTCCAGGCAGGCACTGGACTCTGCAGCACCTCCCTTACCCTCAGACTCCTCCTGGCTGCAGGGACCTGAAGCCCCTCTTCATGAGAGGTAGCAGGCAATGGGATTCTGCGTATCTGTGCCTTTCATGTCCTTTTCCCTTGTGGTACCAGATAGGTGTGCATTGACCTTTTTGTGTATGGCAGGGTCCCCTGGGGGGAAGCAACCTCTGAAATATTTTGATTGCACTCGCAACTAGTCTTTGCAAAGCCTGTGCAAAGTCAGCACAGTCTTTGCAATGGAACAGATATTTTTGGCCTATTTAAACTATGTTCAATCTCCTTTCCACATGGTCCACTTTTATAATTAAAACAAAGTAGAGTTCTAGGGACAACTCAAATACTGAGATACTACTTCTCCTGACTGCACCGAACTTAGTAATTAGACAATAATTCAGTCATCTGACCACATACTCTTTCTTACACCAGAAACACCTCTGGCTTGCAAGCCAGCTCTAGCGATTAGCTCTTTCCAGCATCTCAGCCCTTACCATTGAAGTTAATTACTTGGCTGTGGATAACGAACTTGACAAAATGACCCTGAGGGCTAATGGTCCAGTCCTCTTCCTTCTGAGATCAGTATGATGAGGTGGTTTTGTCATACACATCACGTAGATGGAAATCTTGTTGTTTCCCGTTGTCTAGAAAAGTCAGAAAGCCCACTAATTCAAGCAGAAAATTTTACAACTCTCGGATATGACAAACACAGCCCAACTGTATAATCACTGGTGTCAGCACCACGGTCATGCCAGCAGAATGGGCTTTGTCCTCTCTGCATGAAATTTCTCAATTCTGTATTTCTTCCAGTCTGTGAGTCCACTCCTTCACGGTTCTGGCTCTAGCAGTTGTTAAGGTGTGATAATAACCAGTAGATGCAATTTCATTCTTGTAGCAGGATTCCTCTGTTGTAGTGTTTCATGCCGTGGTCCATTACTCCAAAGCACGAAGAGCTCAGTAGCAATCTCGCAGCTCCCAGCTGACCTGGAGCTTTGCCTGCCTCGTCCAAGCCAAACTGTGTGGTGCCAGGTTGGAAGCACAAATATTACCAGGGATATATTAGCATGCAAGTAGAATTTGTTGTGAATGTGAGGACTTGACTCCTCAGCTAACAGGGCAGAGTCTTTCCTTGAAAACCATTAACAGCCAAGCTGGTCAAAGAGAGCAAAAATTAACAACATACTTTAAATAACTTCTCCATCAATTTTGAAACACTCTCACTGACTTTTTCCATGTACTGTTTCAAAAATATGATTTTCAAATACCAAGTTAGGATTGTGGATATTTTTCAACATCCAAAATAAAAAAGAAAATAATGAAACATTTTTCATAAAGGTATTCCTTGCAAACCAAGGCAAATGTTCATTAATTTTCCTATGATTCAATGATTAACTTTGAATTAGACTGTTAAGCTTTTTCTGCCTCACATCATCAATGAGTAAGACTGCATGAATGCTACAACGATCTTTCTGACACCAGGCTCAGAGCTTTTAGAACTGTTACATTAAAAGGAAAAAAAAAAAAAAAGAAAGGAAAATCATGACTTTTGTGCTACTAACAAAACTAAATAATGGTCCCCACTGTGGCTAGGCACACAATCCAGCTATAGCAGGCTGGGGTTTCAGATCAGATTAGTTGCAGAGCGTACAGTGATTTTTCAGATTCCTGCATGGCATGTGGCTTGTTCTCTTTTCTACATCTTATTTTAATAGGAAAATTACGAGAAAAAGCTTATGTATAATTTTTCATATTGGAGATATTTTTCATTTGGAAACCATTGCGTATAAGTGGTTTCTGCTTTGTTTTGAGCTATGTGCCACGTGTCACTCAAATATTTACTTTGCACATTAAAGCAACTCATCTCTAGATCTTATCTGAAAAGAATGATGTTTCATATTTGAGTCACTCTTATCCTTCTTGTGTAATCAGTGTTCTAAGAAGTATGTTGCATTCAGATACCAAACAGGACAGGCAAGTTCCCAGTCAATAGGATGTATGCTCAGCAACAGTGAACTGGCATTTTAATTGGGAGAGGAATTTTATTTCTAAAAAAAAATTTTTTTTTATATATGGCACTATATTTATGGTAGACAATAGCAGGGATATTCACAGACATTGCGATTTCTTGAATTACAAAACACTTCCAGCTCCAGATACCACTGACTGCAAACAAATACCTGCTGGTGTAAACAGGAGGGGAATTGTGCGCACAAGGTCTCTGGTTTTTATAACTGGAAAGATGGTTCAGATTTTTCTCCAAGCTTTATTAGGAAAGGACCTTTATTCATTCAGGACCTTTATTCAGTAGCAGAGAAGCTATATCAAAATATGGGTTATCTTTAATAAGATCTCAATTCAACTTTATTTTTGTCATGCTTTAACAAAGGTTTCAGTCAACTGGGCTAGACCCTGAACACAAAAACAGCAAGAAAGAGACAATCGTGCTTCAAAGAACGTACAAACTATTTAAAAGGGAGCAAAGGGAGGAACACATCTCGCAATTTCATCCACCTGCAAGTTAAGAGGACAGCGTGAGCCAATTGTCTGAGGCCCCCCTAAAGTCGACGGAGAGATACAGAAAACTGCACTGTGCTCCGTTCCACCCTCGTACGTGGCGTGAACAAGGCCTGGCCAAGGAGCAGAGCTGCCCTGCCCTAGCAGGGGCTCGCTGCGCTGCTGTGTGCATCCTCGGGATGCTCTTAGTCCTGGGTCAGGCTCAAAACCTCCCAGAGCTTTCACTGGGGCAGCTTTCCCATGCCACTGCCTTATATATGGGGCTGTGTAGGGCTCGATATCCAGAAGTGCTCTGGCTCCACCAGCAGATATGCAGGAATCCCCAGGTGAGGTTTTACAGCCTGTATCATACACAACGATCCTTCTGATCTTAATTCCATGGTTACAACATCCACAGTCAGAACTAGGGCAATCAACTACACACAATAAAAAAAAATCTTGAATCCAGTTGTCCCATCATATGAGATGATAGGAGAGAAGCCCCTAAATAATTGTCAATGTAGCTCCTACATGCAACAAGAGGCTATCTTTTGTGACGATAGGAAAAGCAATCAGCTCTGATAGACTCATTTATAATGATTATTACACCCTTGTTTGTCTCTGATAGCATAGAAGATATTCAGGGGATTTATATAATTATTCAAGGGAACTGATACAATCTTTCTCTTTGCTAAGTATCACACTGTTCCTCTTAGAGCAAACAGCGTAATTAAGATTGCAAAAGAAAGCCAGTGATACACATGTAAACAGAAGTTTAAAATCACTCACTTCCCCCACAGGCTGAAGAATCACGGTGAGGTTGGTGGGTGACCACAGCAGGCAGGGAAGCGTGTATGGCAGAGACAAGAGGACCTCTGCATCCTCTCATCTCACCTATAATAAAGGCTGAAGATGTGAGAACATGTGCATGCCCTGCGCCACGTGGAACAGGCGCAACAGATCTGGCTCAAGTGAATGCCTGCCTCATGTACGCCCGTAAACAGCCCTAAGAGCTTAAACAGCTTCAGGTTCTTTCATGAGCATCAATTGGCAGTATGTTAAGCATATTAAAGCTGTTCTAAATATTTAAGCACTTAAGCCACACTACACCACAGAAATAATTTCTTGTGCATGAGCACTTTTGGATGCACTCATGGTTTCATCACTTTTTTTCCTCTACCCTTCAAGGAAAAAAAAGATGCCCCTCCCCAAAGAAATGGGCCCTTTCTCCCCCAGATTCATTTTCTGCTTAATGGTAGTATCTCTGATTGCAACGTTACAGTCACTGAAAAGCAAGGAGTGAAAGATTTCAGGGCTAATGATTACCATCTTCACAACAAAACCAAGAAGAATACACATAATTACTAAATCAACATTTTTATATGTCAATATAGAAGAGGGGAACCATGGCTGAGTCTAAACTCTGTGCCCTCCAGAACACCCCATATATGTTCAGAGAAAAAATACTTCATAAAAAATATATAGTCTCACAATATCCTGCCACAAAGAAATATTAATTATTTGATATGCAACCACGGCCATCCTAAAATCTATCTTTAACCTACCGTATCAAATGTTTCCATGAACAAAAGAAAATCCAGCCTGTGCCAAGTACCCACCTGGTTCCCCTCGGAGCTGGGCAGGAGCAGGAAGGGGAGGGAGGCAGGCAGCAGCTGCGCAGACAGCCCCTGCAGCACACATCTTGGCAGCCATTCCTCTTCCCCAGTCTCGCACGCGATGGACACTTAACTTGAAAACAGAGAGAAACATGAACTTTTTGGTATCCGTGGCTTTTTTCCCCCCGTACACACATAAATGCTCACAAACCTATTGCTGAGATTGCAGGGGACCATCTCACAAGTATCGTTTCCAGATATTTAGCTACCATATATATAAATAAATAATGGAAATACAAAGGGACTATCCTTGATGCCGTTTTGTTCTACAGGTGTTGCTGTTCTGTCACTTCTCTCTTGTCATTCTTCAATACAGAGTGTTTTCACTAGACCCTAAAACACCTCGTCAAGGAATGGTATGTTGCAGCATGAACATGCAACGACTAAACCTGATCCAGCCTCTGTCTATACTGACAGGTAAGTTCTACTGTGGAACCCCTAAAAAGCTAAGAGCACATTATGTGCAGGACATTTACCAGCACAGATAAGAATACCCAGAGGTGTATTCTGACATATATTCTCTACGTTCTGTAATGTTCTGTGGTTTCCTTCGAGTTCCAGATTCATTCACAGTACGTCAGAGTCTCAGAAGGCTCACTACCCTTTCCATTTTCATTCGTTCTATTATTCTGTTCATCAACATTACTTCATTCTTGATTTTCACCAGGGCAAAGCGTATCATGAATGAACACAGATAAGATGTTTCCAAGAAAAACTTAAAAACATCTCTAATGTGCTAACAGAGGGTCAGATTTTTATGGATGGATTTGTTGTTGAAGAATTTGAGGCAATTGTTGACTGAAAAAACTTAGGCTGATGTTTGTATCTCACAGGAACCATGAGTTGTTAATGACTGCATCTGCAAGGAACAGAATGAGCAGACACACACAGAGCGAGAGTTTGTGGTGGGTGCATTAACCTTTGCTAAAAGCCAAACTCCCACCCAGCCACTCGCTCACTGTGGGATGGGGAGAGAAAATAGGAGTAACAGGAATGAGAAAGCTCACGGGTCAAGATAAAGACAGGAGGATCACTTACCAATTACTATTACGGGCAAAACAGACTCAACATGGGAAAAATTAACTTAATTTATTGCCAATTAAAATAAACAATTTCAGGTAGTGGGAAACAAAAAGACAAACATTAAAACAACACCTTTCCTCCCTGCTTTCCCAGGCTTTGCTTCACTCCTGACTTGTCTACACACCCCGAGCAGCGCAGGAGGAGGAGGGGGCTACGGTCAGTACACAGCGGTTCCTCTCTGCCGCTCCTTCCTCCTCACAATTTTCCCCTTCTCCACCGTGGTCTCCCCCAATACAGTCTCATTCCTTTTACTTATCCTAAATTTCAGCCTCTTCAACACCCCCTTACTACCTGTTGTATTTATACATTATAGCTATACCTCTTGACTTTTAACCTTATCTATGTCTTCACATTAAATCTAAATATCCTCTGTCCCCTACCATATTTAGCCACACACATGGGAGTGATCTTCTTTCTCCCTCATCAGAAGTGACCAGTGAACCCTGAGAAGTAAAACCTTTCCTAAGAAATGTTGTCAATATAATATATCTCCCCAACGCATTTCAGTTTAAATAAAGCAGCATTTTAACATCTCTGTTAAAATTGTGTAGTAATATCACGATGGGTCTCTTATCCCCTTTACACAGAGAGGACGTGAATAACTTGCCCAATATCACACAGGAAATCTGTGAAAGAGCAAAGACTTGAAATGAAAAAAAAATAGGATCAGCCACCGTTACTGTCTGCCATCCTTTCATATTTTTAGTTTAGCCTAGAGATGTGGCTCTTGTCAGGGGAGTCTGCAACTATTTTAAGGGTGGTAGAACGTAAATGATAGTATGTATGTAGTGTACAAAGTGCTGAACCTTAATTCTTGCCAGTGAGGCAAATTTGAGCATGTGCTCTGTACCTGGTCCTTCAAGTCCGGATGAGAGAGGCAGGTGATGTGCTTTCACCATTAACACCATCCATTAAAAACAAATCATCTATTAACAACAAAAATCTCAGCTTCCAAGACTTTCCAAGTTATGGTGACAAAAGGAGCATGAAAACTTGGAGTGCTCGACTGTTCACTCTCCTCTTTCTTTACCCATTCGCAGTTTCTCAGCCATACCTTAGTCCAAAAACTATTTTGCTAATTGCTGTGCAGTCCTGACCACTCAAGGTCAGGGCCTTCCTGCACTGCTGCAGCTATTTCTTGGGTAAGACTTTATTTGCGCAGGAGCTGAGCAAACAGCATGTTTTGGACCGGCAATGCGAGCCCCCCAGGCAAACCCAATGCATGATGCTCTCTCCTTGTCGGGAGCACTGCGGGTGGGCTCCTGTTGTCGAGAACAGTCTTTGCACAAAACGGTTTTGCAGCGGGTTTGGATGAAGTGAGAACGATCCTTACTAAGAAGTTCACGTGGCCACCGTTATACTCAGAGATGCCAAATCTGTGGTATCTGGGGGAGGTGTTTTAGTTTTTGTCTTTGTTTCTCACCATCCAAATATATTTTAATTGGCAATAAATTCAACTAGTTTTCCCCAAGTTAAGTCTATTTTGCCTGTGATGGTAATTGGTAAGTGATCTCCCTGACTTTATCTCGACCAAAGAATACTTCCATCTTATTTTCACCCTGTGTCCTGTTGAGGAGGAGAGTAAGAGCGTCTGGGTGGGCGACTGGCAGCTGGCCAAGGTCAACCCACCAGAGACAAAGCATCTATTTAACAAAAAGTCCAGTTCAGCCACAAACCTAGTTACCAAGAAGATCCCAGCTATGATGTCAATGGTTACCATCCTGCATAGATATCTTTGCTGATCTAAGCACAAACATTTAATTGGTCAGAAAGTTAAAGTGATCATTGACTTCAATAATAAAATATCAGAGCCCCGTATACAACTGTACCTATGGCTTTTCATCATTCTCTGTGATGGTTTGTATAGAAGCACAGTGGGTTAGGAGATACACTTTTCTCTCCGTTATCCTCAAGTTATTCTTGTGCTGCTTCTAATTGTCTTCATCTAGCTTTCAGGTTAGCACAAAGTAAAATTTCTGGGATATTAGAAAACTATCCGTGAAAAAACCCTGGTGCAAGCCTGTCACACAACATTCCTTTTGCTGCAGAGCAGGTGTGAGCAGTAGGCTGGGACTGTGGGCGAACTGGGGTAATTATACACTGTCTACCAACCTGACTCGCTTGCATCTTCAACTGGATACGCTACTGAGGATGACGGCAGGTCATGTCACTGGTCATGTGTGCTGCTTTCTTTCCTAGACACAGCTGCATTGCAAAGACATGGATGAAGTGATCAACTTTTGAAGCATTTTTGCTCCCCAGATTTGCCAGAGCTACCTAAAGGTAAGAGCTTTCAAATTACTTGGGATCAATACTATGTTACTCCTTAGGAAATAAGGAAAGGGAGGTGGCAAGGACTAAAACAGTGAGCTCCAGGAGTGTCACAGCTGTGGCTCTCGGTTGTAAATGTTAACTCTTTATGATTAAATTGTCAAGCTTTCAAAATCTGCAAGCTCTCTCTCATGTTCCTAAAATCTGGAGGCAAAGATTTTTCTCAGGATATTTTAACTTTCTCCTAGAACAGATCAGAGATGGAAAATAGGAAAACTAGCTTTCTGATAAGGTGAAGATGAGAACAGTAGTAAGAATGGAAAGTCAAACTAATGCACCATAGGAAAGGGCTTAGCTCACACATAAAAGCAGGGCACACACCTGCTTTCTTCAAATGAATGTTTATTCATAATAACTTTTTAAGAGTTGCTAAACCAGGTCCAGATGCTACATGACACGTTACTTAAGCTGTTCTATCAGTTTTCAATTGAAGGACAAGTTATGGACATTATTTTTACATGGGTATAAATGAAATGCTGGCTACCTACGATTCAGTGCTGTTGGTAAGGGAATGTTAATCCATAAAAGAATTAAATGAAAAGATGGCAAACATCAAATTTTAAGGTAATGATGAAGTACTGGAAACAATTGTGCAAGGCTGCCCTCAATTCTGAGAGCTAGAAGGGAACATGAAAGACAAAATTGTGTCAATAAAGGACAGAGGCTGAATCTAAACTTGGCATTTCCTATCTTCTGTTGTTTGCTCAAGTTTTAAGACAAGGCATAACCACGTCACTGCAGAATGGCCGCAGTGTCTCCCCAATACAATGTTTCCGTATACAACAGAGCTGAACAAAACCAAGACTAATTAATTTGCTCATCGTCACTGTTGCAGAACAGGAACTGACCCCATCTTCCCCCTCCCCCCCCAGTCCAGGTTAATGCACAAACCACTGGCCAATACTTGCTTTTAGTGGTCAGTACTCTATTTTTGGAATGGTAATTAGGGAGGAACAAGTTCCAATGCAATCCCAGGGCCCAGCTGTGCTCATCCTTCAGAATAAGGGCCCTTTAAATGTGAGTGAAGTTGGTCATCTGAAGGAAGCAAGGGATTATACATCAAACAGTAAATTAAGGAACAACATTTAAGAGATGTATCTGGTTTGCATCAAAGGTTAATGTGGAAATCAGTGATGGAGCTTATTCAGTATTTTAATTAATAACCTTGACAGAAATATAGGAGCAGCTAATAAAATGTATGAATGAAGAAACAAATTATGGAAACAGAAAATCTATTACACAGAATGAGAAAATCTAGAGAACTGCTGTGACAGAATTCGTATGTATTATAACGCTACAAAGCAGTGCATTTAGAAAATTGTATCAGGAATTTCAGCTACAAGCTGGGAGTTCATTAGTACAAAATGACATTGGAGAAGAAAGACTTACTGCTGGTTAATGACAGCATAAATACAAACCATCAGCACTATTTGGCTGTGGAAAAGGAAAAAGTGCTACTGGATTGTTCTAAAGACAGCATTTCCATTAAATATAAGATGACATTCATACCATTATACAGGCTGAGGACAGAGCTCATTGGCCACTCATGGCCAAGAAGGATGAATTCACTGTGCAGAAATGAGAAGGACTCAGCAAGCTTGCTTGGCCCTGTGAAGGAAAGGCTGCAAAGAGACAGGAATGTTCTCTGGCCTGTCTCGAGGAGGGAAGGTTTTTCTATAAAAGCATGATGCTGGCACAATAACAAACAGGGATAAACTACCATGAATAATTTTAGACTAGAAGGTTTGTGAAAGTTTACAGTATTTTGAACTGCTTCAGAAGTGAGAGCAACAGGAGCGGTAAATGTACTAAATTATAGACCGGAGCTCCCTTCATGAAGGAATAACCTAACATAAACGTCTGACCCGGGACAGGACTGGAAAATCCAGGGAGTCCCTGCCTATCCAGCAGCCTCGTGAGTCCATGTAGGCAGGGCCAGGCTGCCGATCTGCATGCACAAGTGCTGCAGCTGCCTCCGCAAGCCCAGTAACCGGGCGACCAGCCCTCCGGGCGCACATCACCGCAAACGAACACGGGGTTGCACTTTTAAAAACAAAACAAAAACAAACCCCAAGACCTTCCAAATCAGTTTGCATCTGTGTCACCGTTTACAAAACCATGAAAGAGAAAAGGTTCTCTCCAAAATGGAAAAAGCAAAGAGCTCTTTCTTTCTCAGCAGAGCTCAGTTCACCAACATTTCAATCTCCAGTGTATGCTTCCTCCTGATTTTGTGAACAATGGTTATGCTCATTTTACTCTAAACTTCCATGTAAGCCACGGGGACGTGGATTACACATAAATACCTCCCTTTCCACACAAGAGAAGGGGAAGCAGTACCTACACAGTGACTTTCTGGGTTCTGCCCAGCTCCCTAGCTCAATGACAAAAACATCCTGATGACTTCAACAGATGAACAACCAACTTCTTCCACTGACCACTTCAAGCAGCAACCTTACATATTGGCTAGTGAGCCAATGCAGTCAACAGATAAGCCAATGGAACCAGGTGAAGAGTTTGCGACAAGAAATATGGTTCATATCCAGTTGAATCCCCCATAGCTACATCCTCTCCATTTGAGAAAAGAAGCCGGTAGCCTGATACAAGCTTAAAAGCCAGAATAACTGTAGGATTAAAAATGAAATTCAGGAGTAAGAATGGGGAATTGGCAGAGCATCCTTCATCTCATTGAAAAGGTTGTCTACTTCAGACATTCTGAATACTTTTTAATGTCCAACTTTTAATTTGCTGCCGGCAGTCATCTCTTTTAGCTTCTATTTTAAGAGTAAGAATAAACAAATACCCGAATGCTGCCCCCAACTCTTTGTTTATCTGTATTAGAGCTGGAACTATTCCTTCCTGAACATCTGAAAAGCCTCAGCACATTGTGAATGTTACCATAAATGACCAACTCAGGGCTAAAGGGAAAAGATCTCTCCACTGAGGAATTCAGTGTTTCATTGCTAGCCGAAAACTAGAATTAACTGCTTCAATAAAGTAAAACAGAGGCACTCAATATTGTTCAAGCCACAGATGCAATTGCATGCCAGCAATGGCATTTTATAGTCACTCTTTAAAATAGCAGAAATTGAAATTGTCTCAAACGCAGCTGGGAGGGCTAAATTCCCAAGAAAACATTAAACTAGTGATGACAGGAGAACAAGAACACGTTACAGCAAACTGAAAGCCTTTGGACTAGTATCCTACAAGCCAACAGATCGCTGGTGAAAACTGCTATACCTCCACATGTCCAGGAAATCTGAAGATCGCTTACTATAATGTTTTAACATTAATCTTCCAAAAAACAAAACTTTTGAATGTATTATCCTATCTTCTTCAAATACCTGGATCACTTAATGTTTCTTCCCAAATTCCATGCTCCCTTTTTTCCATCTCTGAACCCACTCTCGCTGAAGTCAATGGCAAATCCCACACTGACATCAGCCGGAGCCAAGATGGCGATTAAACACTTTTCTTATAAAGTCACTGCTTCCTGCCCTGCCTAAGATTCTGGAGGCTATCCTGGTACGTGATGTGATAGCCAAATATGATAACCTCCTGCCAGATGACATGATACTGATCCAGCCTTTATTGCCAGCTGTAGTACAGACAGGGCACAGAGACAGCCCTTTGCAACTTTAGTCCCTGTCACACATATCCAAGTTGTCCCTACATTTTCCCCTCCGCTCCCAGAAGTGCTAGGTATTTTGTGCTGTTACATCCATGTCTGGGTCTTGGGAGCACCTCCACTGCTTCAACTGGAATAGAGATGCCAAGCACTTCTGAAAACTTTTCAGAAACTTCATTTGGAGTCTGCAGTATGAGACCAACAATTAACCTTCTTGCTAAAAAAAGCCTCAGTTAAGTAAAAAAAAAAGATTAGTAAATCTTGATAAGCTTTCACAGAAGTACCACATCATTTTTTAACTAGGTCAATCTACTTCTGAGGAAGAAGTACAACAGAACAGAATACCGAGGTAAGGGAAATGTTACCTGGACTCTGATACACACGCACCTGCCAAATCCCACCTGCCTCCTCTCCTTTTCAGAATATAATTTCTGAATCTGAATGGAGAAGAATTAGTACTGCAGTGAACTTCAATTTTCAAATTAAATACTTCAATACTTTCAAAGTAAATACTTCATTGGCACAGGCTCATAAGACTAAAACAAAGATGCATCAGCACTCAAGTAATGAGATTTTTGAAATGACTGGCAGGTAGCTCCCAGTTTGTGTTCTGCTGAGCTATACCGAGGTCAAAACAGACAGGAATCCTGTGGGACTCTCCAGGCTCATGAATGCTTCCATTTCAAATACCACAAGGTCACCTTTGAAGAAGTGTTTGTGGGAAAAGCATATTTCCAATGAACTTGAAATCAAACTGGAAAAAATATTTCTGAAAGGTGAAAAATGATTTGCACAGACGGGACTGTCCTCTGCCCACCACTGCAAACATGCAGCACCCAAAAAACCTTTCTGAAAAATACCACAGAGAGGGAAGGAAAGTCATCGTTCTCTTTGCAACTATTTAAACCACACATGGGAGGCCAAATGACAACTCTGTCAGGACGCCTGAGAAGATTGTCCTCCGTGTGTCTCGGTTTCCCCTTTACAAAGCACAAGTGACAGTGCCTGTGCCTCTTTGCAGGCACACGTTGAACTATTCTCTTCTGTGGGATTATTTAGCTGTCAGGGACATTCGGGAGAGAACGTGCAGAGGTGTGGGTGAGAGCCAGAGAGCAGGGCCCTGCTGTGGAGTTCCGCAGTTCAGCAGCTTTGCTTGGCTGCATGACGATTGCTCTTCACACCAGAACAGAAGTGCCTGGAGCAAATCCAGAGGAATATGATGGAAACTGCCGTTGCCCGTTCTCCCCTAGGAGGAATATGATGGAAACTGCTGTTGCCCGTTCTCCCCTAGGATATGTCCTTCCTGGAACATAAAGGCTTTGTCCTTTCCACCTTCCTTTCCCTGAATTGGCTCTTTGTGTATATGCCTCAGGGTGTGATTTGCTTTTTTTTTTTTTTTAAAAAAAACCACTAATTTCCATAGGACTTAAAGTGAGCTTTATTTTCCAGCGCAAACCGATTATACCCATATGTAGAAGAGACCGAGACTTCAGAGGAGAGAAGGCACAGACTTGTTTCGGTGTCCCTGGGACCATATGTTTCTGCCTGCAAATCAAGCGGTTCGCAGTTGCTTGAGTCAATCCTGAGCGCTCCAGATAAACCAAGCCCTCACTTCAGGAGCACACAAGGGTCTGCTCTGCCCTCGCAGAGAGCTCCGTTTGCTCAGTGCGACTGCAGA
Organism: Calonectris borealis; assembly: GCF_964195595.1. Classification (NCBI taxonomy): domain Eukaryota; kingdom Metazoa; phylum Chordata; class Aves; order Procellariiformes; family Procellariidae; genus Calonectris; species Calonectris borealis. Next base: position 4,515,506 of record NC_134327.1, read on the forward strand.
GAAGACAACTTACATCACCTCCCTAGCTATTAAGTGTGGGCCTCCTAGATGTTACTGGTTTCTGGAGGGGAGTTTATATGACATTTTCCTAGTCTTCAGGAACTGCTGCCTGATATTCCTCCTTACGACTTTTTCCTACAGGGCTCCTAACACTGTCTGTTCTCTCCCGTACTCTCCTCTCCAGCAGATTATCGTGTCTGAGAGAGGAGAGGAAAGTCTCCAGCTCTAATCTATGGCAATAACACTTACAGGTTTGGGGGTCACAGTCCCAAAGAACTCTTAGGCATCACAGGCATGGTTGCAACCAAGAACTGAGAGTAACCACTTATAGGCCAAATGAAAGGGTCTATTGAGTTGCATAAAACGCCCTAGAGAATGCTTTTCCTGGACCTCCGGACTTGCAGCACTCAGGCCCAGAGGGTATCTAACTCCCTGGTACTTTCTCCCAGGTAGACTGAAGCAGCTCCTGCAGAAGCTGAGGCCCAGGTGCCCACCCAGTTGGCCCAGCTCATCTGCTCTGGGGCAGGTCCTCCATCACAAGACACAGAGGTACTGGCAGCACCATTAGAAGCGCATAACAAGACACTGAAAGTGAGCAAATTCAGGGCACCAACTTTATCAACAGCCTACGGCCCACAGCTTCTGTGCTTGACGGCTCTAATAGATCAAACACAAACCTGGCATCCAGTGGGACCCCCACGCTATTCCTGGTTCTGCTGCTGATTCACTTCTGCATCTCTTGTCCTATACATTTAACTGGTGATATTATACTAATACCTCACTGGGTGGAGCAAGGATTAGTCAGAGTTCGCTTGCATTCAGCTGTTAAACTTGCAATGCTCTCACTATGTTAACCATTATTATTCCCTCCTACTCTGTGCCTCATGACAGGCCTTTTGCCTGGGCCTACAGTCACTGGATGAAATTCAAAAGCCCTTTCCTCTTTTTCCTGTTTCACAGTGAGTGAGATGAATTCAGCAGAAATGTCACCCGAACCGACACCACCCAGTATTTAGCGTATGGTGTTTAAGTATCGAGATAGCAATAAGCCAAAAACTTGAAGAGACTCCCTATAATTTTGCCCACTGATCCTTGTCCCAGGGAAACAGCCCTTGGTCAACACCAGCTAATGCAATATTGTCTATCATCACACTCGTGAACCCACAGTTACCACTGACACACTGTCTGTCTTCTCTGCAGATCATTACTCTCCCTTGGCTCTCATAGCTTCATCTTACCCAAGTTCTCTTGATTCTCAGCTTTCCTTTTTTCTTCTCAGTGGGATCCTCATAAAGCTTCAACAATGGCCTATTAATACCTCTGACATTCCCAATCACCCGTTTTAGCTTCTTTATAACAAGTATACTGAGATGCACCTTTCCCCATCCCACCTTCTCCAATCCATACATTACCAATTTTCTCCAGCATCTTTGGCCTTAACATGGCCAATGCTGTATTTCTGATTTTTTCTCCACACCATCCTACCTATTCTCTTTATTATTCATTCTGCCACCACTTTCCATATCACCTTCCATTCATCCCGATCCGTGAAAATTACATCACTTCTTCCCTAGTGATATTTTCAAATTCCTCCTTTTCTTCCTCCCTAAAAGGACTGATGCTTTACCTCAGCAGTACTAATCCCCCCTCTTTTGGCCTCCCCCATACACACTGCCCTCCAACACACCTTGAAAACAGCCTGGTGAGGCCATCTTGCCTTGTTCAGCAATTTCTATCCTACTCCAGTTTGACCTCACATATTCGGGCAGCTTGTGCTGACTTGCCGAATGTTACATTTCCCAGTCTCTATTTGTGTATCCAAGTGTCTCTTAACAACATAACCCCTCACTTTTGCATGACTAGCAAGTAGGCGAGATGGGCACAGTCCTGATCCGAACAGGGAAGGCGTCTGCACAGCGACATAGGACATTTAGCTGCAAGGAGCTATGTGGAGTTACCTGAGCAGCCAGTAAACCTGCGCCAGACTCATTTAGCAGCTCCTCACAAACATCTTCGCTCCTTTTCCCCCAAAACTGCCCTTCCTTGCTGACCTGCACGAAAGGCTGTAACTTTCTCTGCAAAGGACTCCTACGGTTAACGTTAGTAGGAAATCAACCAGTTAATACTGGTTCAAGGGACAGCTAGGAATAATTAACACCATTCCATTTACAGTAATACAAACACACATCTCCAGCTGTGTCCTCTTCCTCCCACTCTCCTTTATTGCGAGGAACAGTTCCTGCTAACACCTCCAAACACACATATTTTGTGGCCTGATCTTGTTCAGAGCCTCAGGCAGCACAGTCATATTTAATAATGATCTTGCCCAACAAAAGCCTGTCACACTAGCGATGAGACAATAGTTTCACAGCACAAAATTGGTCACAGTAATGATGATGATCAGGTTGCACAATAACCAGACGAAAGACAGATCCGAATTGCCACTGGTTGCACTGTTGCAGGCTCTGACTTAATGACACATGAAGGTTTTTCACAGGTGCTCCAATGCGTGCTATTCTCCTCCTGGATTATTTTGACAATCCACAGAAAAAGATTAGGTTAACTTTTCTGCAAAGGTAACACTTTCAGTCACGAGTTTATACACTTTGAATAGTGTGTTTTCTGGGGGAACATTTTTAGCTTTCCAGCACAAAGAAATATGTAAAGATGGTATTTTGTGCTCTCCCTTCCCATCTTCCTCATCGTGAAGTGTAACAGGAACTGACTGCACTTAGGTCTATAAAAAAGCCAGAATATGAGAACTGCTAATTTTCCTCTAAGTGAAATCTGAGTGTGAGAACTAGGAATTACAGAAGCAGGCATTGACAAATACAGGGCACTAAAAGTCACTTACAGTAGATTTTATTTTGCACTACTTTTGGCAGGTGAACTGCAGAGATGCCTAGTGAGAAGGGACGTGTGGAAATTCCTATGATTATGTACGAACCGCACCGTGAATCCTACATGCAAGAACCCTCTGCACCGGAGTACTGCAGCCAAGAGGGTAAGCAGGCTTCACCGGGGGGCTGGAAAGAGGACCCTCTCGGTGGCTGTGAGGCAAACGCTGATAGCTGGTTTCCAGAGCGTAACTGAGCCAGCTCATAAGGGGCCCAGCTTTGCCAGGGCATGATGGGTTTAGAAAGCGTCTGTGCCAGCATATAAAACCCAGGGTTGGGGTAGGCAAGCTGGTAGGATCTCCTAACAGAAACATCACTTAAAATGGCAAAAAATATTTTTGTTGGTATAGTTAATTTTTCAAACAACACATGCTTTATTGGAAAAGGAATTGCAGTTGTATCTCTATAATAATTTCATATTCCTAAGGAGCAAATGTTCAGCCAGCAAACTTTGTACATGGACGTGCTATGTCTTGCTTAAATTGTAATCTAGTTTTCCAGATGACTGGCCTTTTCCCAAACGCTCCTGCTGCCCAGAGCTGCCCTCCCTAGATGAGTCAGTTCTGCAGCCAGGTTCTATAGGGACGAACAACTCCTCCCCATTGCCGTCTCATGGGGAAACACCATGACTGAAGTGCTGACAATTCAGCGCAACGACTGCAGGCGAGCACTGACAGCTGCTGCTCTGTGGGTTGGCTTTTCCCTCTGAAACCAGGCATTGCTCTCACACCTACACAAACATCTCACAACACTCCTTTGTCTTCTACCTGTTCGAGCCCACACTCATTGAAAGACACACTGAGATATCAGTGATTTTACCTTTGTTACCTTCCTGCTATTGAGGAAATTGCCATTCACCAGGCAATACTGGAGAAAAAAACCAGAATGGGAGGTCAGAAGGTGACTAATAAGGCTAGATGTGTCAGTACTGGGCCTCTAAACTTGACTCATTTTCAGAGCATTTTACTCTGATCAGCTCTCTCTGTAAGTATTTTTCTCTTCAAAGACCTCTCTGGCCCCATTTAAACTCAGAAGAGCTTGCAAGAGGTTGGGGAGAAAAAGTCTCACTTGTAAGCTACTCAACCAAGGGACAGGCACTCAACACATTAACACTCAGCTGCAGCGTCTTGTCCTTGCGCAGGAAGCAGGTCCTTCACAAAAACACATCGAGTGATAACTCACTTGTACTAAGCACATTCCTCTTCTAGATGAGAAGGAAATTCTTTACTTCTTAATTTCTTACAAATTTGTTTTTCCACAAATAACCCCCCCTCCAAAAACCTCCCCCCCCAAAACCTAAACACCCCACCACCACCATTAAACCCAAACGCCATTGCAAATCTCACTTCTGGCAAGCCATTCAAGGAAACACTGCTAACATTTTTTCAACTTTGCCATTGTATTTTGTCTCACTCTGGGAAATTCCAGTTTTGTATCCCATTTTGTATACCTGTGGGCTTATTCCCTGGTTGGACTCACATTGTTTCCGAAAGGCTCGAGGGCGCAGGCGGGACTCCCACATCAGGGCTGCTCTGCTTGGGGGTGAGGGCTTCTCTGACACTGTGCGGCTTGACCAAATAAGACTTCTCGTAGGGACTGTCTCCTGCTGCATACCAGTCTGGTAGTTTGATACCACATCCATGCTAGCTGTAAAGTTTTATATATTAATTTATTTTGAATGTATTTTTGAATGTATTTTTTTATACATTCATTTATTTCACACTCAGGTAGGCTGACTGCATTCTTAATTTGAAAGATTAGTAAAAGAACTAAAAAAGCATGAGGTGTCTTAGTCACCAGCTTCCCTTCTCCCTTATTCACAACAAAAGGAAAAAGATCTTTAACTTTTTTCTAGAACAAAGGGTATGATGAAATTACTTGGCTGGAAGCTGAGGGCAGATAAAATTCAAACTAGAAAAAAGGCTGTAAATACTAATAGTAGGGGTAGTAATCACTGAAACTAGTTAGAGGTACTTAAATGGAGTTCTTGAATTAAGACCAAATATCATTCCAATGTTATGCTGGAATAGATGCAGTTACTGCCTTTGTGTTGAAAAAACAATTTGGTTTCTCGGCTTATATTATATAGAAAGTGAGACTAGCTAGTCACCGCGGGCTCTTCCGGCTTTAAAAATCCATTAATCAATTCAGTAGCATTTTTTCCCTGTCCTGTACTTCACTGAGCCACGTCAGGCCTCTCCTGCGAGGCACCTCCCCACGCAGCTTCTCGTCAGACTCCAAACGGGGCTTTCGGGAGGCATAAGCTGTATGCGTTTTTACGTTTTGCCCTGTTTTTCTTTGCATAGCAGGTTATGAGTATCCTTCTCCCCCACCTTACAGCTGTCGAGAAACAGCCACCCTTGAGCCACCAGGTAAGTGCCAGGGGACTGTGTTTCTGACAATGTTCGTGTTCTACATGCTAACGAAAGTGAAACGTTTTTAGTTTTAAAATCAACATAGAAGATGGAGTTTTCTGACCCAATCACAAACTAAGAGGCTGGAAAACTTCCCTAGAAATGTTGGAAGATAAACTCACATGAGAGACTCAGGCTCGTTTTTCCAGCATTAGCCAATCTACAGAAGCACCCATTTTTTTAAAACCAGCTAGGAGCTAGGACTTTCAGAACAAATCATTTTAAGTCCAGTGTATTTTGTTATTCCTGTTCTAGTCGCTTTTACAGAAGTGGAGAAGCTCAAAGGAGACAGTGAGGAAAGGCTTCAAAGAACAGTCAAATGACGTCTCTTACAGGAGGGAAGGAGACACATACATTTTTAAAAATCCCCAAGACCAGAAGGCAATTAAACACAGATATGCTATATCCTATCTATCTAACAGACAGTACCTTCCCACTCCTGAAGTTTTGCTTCAGGCTACAGTGTGAATGTACCCTAAACATGTTTTATAATACTTAAATGGTATTTTTCACTGAAAACATTTCTGAAAAAATACCCTTCATGTACCTACAAGGGGCATGCCCCTCAAGGAGGATGACAGAGTCAGGTCCAGACTGAAAAAATATGAGGGAAGCCACAGACTTTACTAACTGGGGACAGCACCAGCATCTGACTGATGACATCTGCATGTTAGAATAACTGCTTTGATTGATTTCTTGTAACTATGGAAAAGTTGATCCAGAAAGCTCCTCTATATCCTTCCAATCTCTTCTTCAGGGAGAACATGCATTCTCATATTATTTTAAACACCAGAAGATAAATTCTCGATGTCAGAGCATATCTGCCAATGGGTGGTGGAGACTGCCTGACTATAGGGATTATCCCACAGGCAATTCCCTGTATATGTCCCTATCCAAATAAATACAGGCTGCTGGTAGGAGAAACATACTGGGATACACAGAACAAGCAGTACAGCAGTTCTTATGAATGTACTTGAAATCAATAATAGTAACATAGGTGCCTCTAGATCAGCCATGTTAAGAACCTATATTCTCCAGTTAAGACTTTCTAACTTGTAAAAGATTTCCTGTGCTTCTAATTTTGCTTCTTCTCATTTCCTCTTGAACCCAGTTTACTTGGTGTCTCAGCCTCCGATCATCGTAGCAGGAATCTTCTCGAGCAAACCAACATCCACAATATGCCCTTCCTGCCGCCAGCACATCACCACACAGGTCACCTACAGACTGGGCAGACTGTCTTACCTTCTGTGCACCAGCTTGTGTATGGTTGGGTAAGCTTTCATGTATACTTTGAACATTCTTCATAGCAGAAGGTTAAAAAAGAGTCATTAAAAAATAAAAGTTCTAGCTAGTGCTTATATAGACAGTTTGCCCTTCTCTACTT